>NC_134101.1:159912738-160220913 GCF_000715075.1 Nicotiana tabacum | reverse complement strand
CGGACACAACCAATATTTTATTCCACTCTAAAAATACAAGTGAAATAATACTAAAGAGAGAATATACAAATGCCTTAAGAAGATAAGAAGACAAATGAGAGGTGTGTTTAAATCCTAAACATTAGGCCTCCTTTTATAGGGTGAAATCCCCAACAACTTTCTTCCTTCACTGATGTGGGACATTTTGGCATTCAACAAATCTCCACCTTGGCAAAAATTCCACATCTTCAATTTTCTCTTAATAACAAATTTTGGTTGTGTCTTCATCTTCAATCTTCAATGTTCAACAATGTTGATCAAATCCAAACAATGTTTAAACTTGACCGCAGTCACCACTTTTGTCAGCATATCAGCAGGATTCTCTGTAGTATGAATTTTCTTTACCCTGACTCCACCTTCTTCTATGATTTCTCGTACGAAATGATACCGAACATCAATGTGCTTCGTCCTTGCATGATAAACTTTGTTCTTCGCTAATTGAATAGTACTTTGACTATCACAAAAATTTTGATACTTTTGTGTCCAATACCAAGCTCTTTTAGCAATCCCTGAAGACAAATTGCCTCCTTCACAGCCTCTGTAATAGCCATGTACTTTGCCTCAATTGCAGACAAAGCAACTGTTAACTGCAAAGTAGACTTCCAGCTAAGTGGTGCCTTTGCAAAAGTAAACACATAACTAGTAGTTGATCTTCGTTTGTCCAGATCATCCGCAAAATCTGAGTCACGATATCCAACTACAGATTGATTGCCTTCCTACTCAAAAACTAACCCAACATCTACAGTATTATGAATATACCGTAGAATCCACTTCACAGCTTGTCAATGCTTCTTTCCTGGATTATGCATATATCTGCTAATAACTCCAGCAACTTGTGAAATGTCAGGTCTCGTACAAACCATTGCATACATCAAGCTACCAACAACATTTGCATATGGTATCCTTGACATATACTCCCGTTCAGCTTCATCTTTTGGCGACATAATAGTACTTAACTTAAAATGGGGAGCAATTGGAGTATTAACTGGCTTAGTCTTCTCATCTATGCCAAAGAGCTGTAGCACTCTCTTCAAATATTCTTTCTGAGATAAACAGAGTTTCTTTGAACGTCTATATCTTATTATCTCCATGCCAAGAATTTTTTGCCTCACCCAAATCCTTCATCTCGAACTCCTTCTTCAGTTGAATCTTCAACTTATCAATTTCTTCCAAATTCTTGGAAGCTATCAACATATCATCAACATATAGGAGAAGATATATAAAGGAACCATCTTTAAGCTTGTGCAAATACACACAATGATCGTATTTGCTTCTCTTGTACCCTTGCCGCAACATAAACTTGTCAAATCATTTGTACCATTGTCTACAAGATTATTTCAATCCATACAACGATTTTTCAAGTTTGCACATCATATTTTCCTTTCCAGCAACTTTGAATCCTTCTGGCTGAGTCATGTAGATTTCCTCCTCCAAGTTTCCATGTAAAAACGCAGTTTTTACATCCATCTAAACTAGTTCCAAATCCAACTGTACTACCAAAGCCAACATAATTCTAATGGAGAAATATTTTACAACTGGAGAAAACACTTCATTGTAATCAATTCCCTCCTTTTGAGCATATCTTTTGGCCACCAATCTTGCTTTGTAGCGAACATCTTCTTGGTTAGAAAATCATTCTTTCTTTGAAATGCCCATTTGCACCCAATTGCTTTCTTTCCCTTCAAGAGATTGGCCAATCTCCATGAATGATTCTGATAAAGGGACTATATTTCATCATTCATGGTAATCCTCCACTTATCTTCTTCTGAACTTTGGACTGCATCTTTATAAGTGGTAGGAACATCATCAGCTACAATTGAGGCGGCATAAGCAATCGTCTCTATAAGATGAACAGGTTTTGTTATTGTCCTTTTTGGCCTGCTAGTTGCAATTGATTCAAGTTGTTGTTTAGGTTCCTGAGTTGGAATCTCCCTCTCTACTGGCTCTTCTTCTAGAGGATAATCTTCATTTGTTTCCTCCTCTTCTTCTTGTGTAGGAAAAATAAATTTTTCCTCAAACTCTACCTGCTTAGAAGCACCCTCATTTTGTTTGGTATCTTCTGTTGCCTTATTTACCATAGCAGATTCATCAAAGGTAATATCCCTGCTGAATATTACTTTCTTTGTCATAGGACACCATAAGCGATAACCTTTGACTCCAGAAGTAATCCCCATAAAAATAGTCTTCTTTACCCTTGGATCCAATTTTGACTCTGTCACATGATAATATGTAGTTGAGCCAAACACGTGCAAAGAGTCATAATCTATAGCAGACTTTCCATACCATTTTTCAAATGGTGTCTTGCCATCAATAGCAACAGATGATAAGCGATTAATGAGGTGGCATCCATATGTAATTGCCTTATCCTAAAATTCTTTGTCCAAGCCAGCATTGGACAACATACACCGTACCTTTTCCAGCAAGGTCCGGTTCATACGTTCTGCTACTCCATTCTGTTGTGGTGTATGTCTGACAGTGAAGTGTCAGACGATGCCATCATTTTCACAGACCTTATCGAAATGATCATTTTTGTATTCACCTCCATTGTCTCTGTGAATACACTTGATCCTCCTACCTGTTTGATTCTCCACCATCGTCTTCCATTTGAGAAAAATTTCGAACACTTCATCTTTGCTCTTCATCGTATACACTCACACTCTTCGGGAAAAATCATCAACAAAGGTTACAAAATAGTGCTTCCCACCCAATGAATGTGTTTTGGAAGGACCCCAAACATAAGAGTGTGCATAATCCAAAATGCCTTTAGTATTATGGATCGTTGTACCAAATTTAACCCTTGTCTGTTTTCCTTTGATACAATGCTTGCAAAACTCCAAATTGCAAACCTTTACTCCTTTTAACAATCCTTGATCATATAGAGTTTTCAAGGATTTTCCTCCAGCCTGTCCCAAGGGCATGTGTCATAGCCTGGTTGCTTCTGCCTCTTTGTCGTCACTGGATGTCACTATTGTTGTCCCAATAACTGTATTGCCACGATAGCGGTACATATTATTGTTCTTCCGATTAGCCTTCATTACCACTAGTGCACCGGAGCATACTCTCATCACTCCATTTTCTGCAATGATTTTGAACCCTTTTGATTCTAGGGCTTCTACAGAGATAAGATTCTTCTTCAAATCTGGTACATGTCGAACATCTGTTAATGTTCTGATCATTCCATCATGGTTCCTTAATTGTATTGAACCAATGCCATATAAGGTAAGAGGGATGTTATCCGCTGTGTGGATGACTCCATATTCTCCTTCTTGAAAATCCACAAACTAGTCCCTGTTGGGACACATATGATAGCTACAAGCCGAGTCCATCAACCATATGTCTGATGATGTTGATGGCTCTGTTGTAACTAATGAGAAGTCTGATCTTCCACATCATAAAAGATTTATCTTTGTAACTGAGTTAAGGTTCTGTCTGAGTACGCTCTGTGGTTGCAGCTTAGTCTGATTTCCACACCCTAAAAAAAATAATCTTGATTTGTGTCGTCAGCTATTAAATAATATTTGTGTCAAAGATGGGAGACAATAAACAAAAAGAATTTACATCAAGTGTCAACAATACGTCATCATTGGCATCTTCGCTTATGACAAGAATTGTGTCAAATGCAAAATTTGCGGTAGAAATTTTGACGGGTCTGGACATTTTGGGATGTGGCAAGGCGAAGTTCTGGATGTCCTTTTTCAACAAGGGCTAGATCTTGCCATTGAAGAAAAAAGACCAGATGTTATTGGAGAAGAAGATTGGAGAATTATCAATCATGTTGCTTGCGGTACTATTCGATCCTACCTTGCTAGAGAGCAGAAATATCCATACACAAAGGAAACTTCTGCAAGTAAATTATGGAAAGCACTAGAGGATAAATTTTTGAAGAAAAACAGTCAAAATAAATTGTACATGAAGAAAAGATTGTTTCGCTTCACCTATGTTCTCGGTACCACGGTGAATGAACATATCACCAGTTTCAATAAGTTGGTCACAGATTTGCAAAATACGGATACCAATTGTTGCGAAAGTCAAATGTATATAGTGTGAATAAGTCACAACTACTATACCAAAAATTATAACAGCCACCAAATAATAAAAAAGACAATAAAACAATAATAAAAGAAACACCAAAATTTACGAGGTTCGGCCAATTTTGCCTATTTCCTCAGACACAACCAATATTTTGTTCCACTCCAAAAATACAAGTGAAATAATACTAAAGAGAGAAGATACAATGTCTTAAGAAGATAAGAAGACAAATGAAAGGTGTGTTTAAATTCTAAACATTAGGCCTCCTTTTATATGGTGAAATTCCCAACAACTTTCTTCCTTCACCGATGTGGGACATTTTGGCATTCAACATAATGATCATGGAAACATGATTTCTTCTTCTTTTAAAAATTCATTTTCACTCCAAAACGAATGAATGCAAGAAAAACGACGTTTCTTTTTTGCCTTTTTAAATTTCTTATAACTTTTATCAAGAATTGTATTTTCCACCAATTTGCTGATATCTAAACGAATCTTAAGTTAAGTGTATGCTTGGAAAACTCCCTAATTCAAATTTAGTCCAAGCAAACTTGATTGAATTTTGGAAATCCAGAAAAAGTATTTTAATTGCATAATTAGAGCCTTAATCAGTTCGTACTTGACATTATATTGAATTCAATATACATGCATTTTCAAAATTTTACATTCTGCAATATCCTAGCTGTGTATGTTGGACAGATATAATATATATTCTTTTTATAATCAAAACCTGGCACCTTGTATTGCTTGGAATGAATATGTTTGTAGGTATATAAAATTTGCAAAATTAAATTTATAAATTAATTTGGACTATATTTTAAATTCAAGATATATTGGTCCAAATAAATATTGTGGGCTAATATAATTGGATTAAAAGACGGGATTTTTACTTTCTTATACCATATATGAAACCTTATTACCCTTAATGTTTAAGGTTTGTGTTTATTATATTTCAGCATACCAAATTACCATTTATATACCATAATTAATTTAGAGGTATAATTAATTGGCAGTTTTTTACTCCTTAATTAAAGGTGTCCATATATCCCAAGTTTCTCTCTCCCCTTTATTCCTATATATCACACATTTCCCTCTCCCCTTAATCCCACGTTTCAAACATATAAAAGCATAGCTGGAAAAGTTTATTAGAGAAGCACATACGACCAAATCATTAACAAGAATTTTTGGAACAAATTGTCATAAAGATATGTAGTAAAACTATTCAATAATAATTAGTAAAAAGAAAAACTCAACCTTATTGTCAGAAAAAAGGCGTGAGATCGCTATATCAACCTAATTATCTGTGTTGGGTTGACAAAAAAAGAATAATTAAACTTGCAATACATATCCGTTCAGTTCAGCCCATTGAAGAAAACGTGAAATTGGAAAAAGTTTGAGCGATTGAACTTATAAGACAACCAAAATAACATTTGCAGAATGTCAATTGTATGATCCATTTAAACCTATTAAACCACTGCACAGTGTCTTGAACATCAAAGAGTATTTTGAAATTACTCCTACTAATTACACTAACCTGTGATTTTCATTGCTTATTCACCCCCACCCTCACCTACCCACCCTACCAAAGAGAAAAAGAGGGTACCTACACTAACATTTTTTTTCAAATAAGATTGTAGTTTAATTGTAGTATAAATATAGTAATTTTGTAGATACCCTTAAAAACAATAAAACTTTATACAATACTTAAACTGATTTGTAGTTTATTTGTAGAAATTTTATCTACAAGATATCTACAAATTGGATACATTGAATTTTAATATCCCAATTCTCATTTCAATTGTAGCATAATTGGCATTTTCGACATAATTGTAGAAGATTTGTAGAAGTTTTAGTCTTCCCAATCTACAATTTATCTACAATTTATCTACAATTGATCTACAATTCTACAATTTATCTACAATTTCTGAAAATATGTCTTCTTCTTCTTCTTCTTCTTCTTCTTCTTCGAGTTTCAATCTGAAATTCAGTCAAAACCAAGTCTAATCTTCACCAAAACCCCTCAAAATTGAGATATAAACTCCTAAACATATTCCAAATTATTTAGAACAACACCCAATCCAAACAAATAATGATTTTTGAAAACCCAAATTTGAATTCAAAGCTTTCAAGCTTTTTAATGGCTATCAATGGTGGAAAATATATGGAAGAACAGATTTTTTCAACTTTGAGTTGTTGAAACTCGAAAATTTGAATTGTTCGTTCTTTTTTTTCGAGAATTTGAATTGTAGTTCTGGAGAAAAATACGCAGATGAGAAATCTCCTTTCCCTTTTTAAAAATTGAATTTAATGTAGAATCAATTAACACCAAGATTCTCTCCTTAATTTTAGCGCATTTTTAGGGAATATTCTGTCTTTTTAATGCCTTATAGTCGAATGGTATATAAATTGTAGTTAAAGTGTGGACTGGGCGGGTAATTAACAAACTATGCACATTTATGGTAATAAGGTATAGTTAGGAAAAAATCTCATTATTATATAAATCCAACATATATGGATTAAATAAATAAGTCTTAATCCATTGGGCTGGCCCATTTAATTGGGCTGCAAGTGATGAGCCCACTTCGTTAAACCTAAGATGTCATCTTTCTAGAGGCCCAGTTTGGTGCCACGTGTCAAATGACGTGGCACACCACGTCAAATGGAAGAGCCAATAGGACCATGTCACGTGACAAAATGGCAAGGCATGCCAAGTCACATTCAAAGACTAATGAAATCACACCACGTGTGCAAGTGACATGTTCTGGCCAATCAAATGCGGTCATGTCACACTTCAATTTGATTGGTCGGAAAGAGTTTATTCTTATCACAACTCCTCCATTCTACAACTATAAATAGGGGTCTTCACAACTCAGAAAAGACACCAGAAGTTATAACAAGAAGCAAGAGAGAGCTCGTGGATCAAAGGCCGCAAAATTCTCTACAAGTTTCAAGCTTCAAGCAATCAAGCTCAAGCTCAAAAACGAAGAACAACTCAAGGTCAAGTTCAAGCAATCAAGCTAAAGCTCAGGAACAAGATTATTGTTCGTGACAACAACTATATTTTCAAGATCAAGTTCAAAGGCTCTTGAATTTATTTACTATTTAAAAGAAGAATCAGAGGATTCATAGAGACTGTACATTCATATTATTTGAAATCAAATAGTACGATTGTTGCGATAATTTTCGGTCTTGATTTTATTTTCTCGATGCAAATTTATTGTCTACAATATTGACAGAGTATTCATTAAAAAAAAATCTCATCCCTAATTTTTGCAGATAAAGTTTGAACTACATCTCGGCTAATATCCAACATCTATCAATTAAAAACTAAGTAGAAATTAAATGATTCAGTTGAATTTTATGATTATCACTGGATTAAAAAATAAATTAGAGTCACCTTACTAAATTCAAGGAATACTCGCCTCAGGGGAGGTGCGCACACAACCATTCTTAGGGATGTTATTTAAAGATTACTCAGCATTTATTTGTCCTGAAATATTGAACTAAAAAACTTAACTTCAGGACAATTCAAAATATTTTTTTCCCGATAAATTGAACTAGAAAATTAAACTTCAGATGCACTAGCTAATTCCTAAATAGCAGTCCTTTAGAGTGGCTATCTAATCACCTTGGACAATGGCGCAATGTCAAACACCTCTTAGGCCAGTAGAACTATCAGATATTGGGCTGGACCAGATAGAGCCAAATATGATTTGTTACATCCTTCGGCCCTGTAATGGACATTTACAAATTGAAATTTTTACCTCCTATAGTAAAGGTTAACACCTTATTTATTTTAAATAAATATCATTTAAAAGAAATTATATTCTATAGATACCTTTTAATGTTTATAGCAAAATATTTAATTTTGGTTGCATCCTACTCCTAAGCCACTAAATACGCTATTCAGTTACAATATTTTCTTTCTCTCTCTACTTTGATACAACTTTTACCTCAAATTTCTCATAAAGAGCTCTCCAATTCCTTCACCCACCATCGCCAATATTAAAACTTAAACCCTTCAGTTGCAAAGCTGAAAGCCGATGGTTCTCCAGAAAGTCTTTCACTCGAGAAATAGAAAGCTGAAACGGGGAGCTAATGTCTTGGTTCCTGCAAAGACAATCTTTGATTTCCGTGTAATCATAGGAATCTTGGATGTCAAGCATCCAAACTCAAACTCACAAACAAAATCTCAATCTACTAAAAGTCATGTCTTTTATGTGTCAAAGGAAGCTAAAGAACGGATTAAGTTAGGCCTCCGATCGATGGCGGCGTGTGAACAATGAGATTTAGGATTTTTGCTCGACGGCGAATTCGCCGGAAATTAGGGTTTGTTCTTGAACAAAGACGATAGAGTTTAGGGCTGAGCAACTTGATTTTCTGTTAATATATTTTAATGTTTTTCAACGTATCACGATGTATTTTCATGTATTTCATTGTATTCATTGTCTTTTTTCCCATTGTAATTCAATCTATCTCATTGTATTCCATGTATTTTATTATATTCACTGTTTTTTTTCTCATTGTATTTCAATGTATCCCACTGTATTCTATGTATTTCATTGTATTCTCTATCTCGTTATACGCCATGAATGTATTCATATATTTTTTTTAATTAATATAATTTATGTATTCGGATGTATTATATAATTTCTCTGAAGATTGCTATATTTTTGGGGTATTTTCGGTTGAGAATCTTCTTTATAACTGAAAATACAAAATTTATGTGTTATAATTGAGTTTGTTGAGTTATATTAGGAGTCTATTATGTTAATTGATTCACTTTCCGTTTTAAAAACAATGTAATCCCCTATTTCACGCCGTGAATACAGTCGAATACACTCGAATACAACAACTGATTAGTTGGACTTCCCTGATTCACACCTATTTTTGCTACTGTATTCATGAATACAATAGCTTAAATACATCAAATACATCTTATAACCATAGAAAAGATATCTATAATCCGTAATATAGCAAATGGTATTTGTAGATGGCTAATTACTACTAAAAGATAGTACTTTATGAAAATTTCTCTTTACAAATCTATTTCAAATGGACTAACGGAGAAAAACATAAGGAAAAAAAAAATCATTTTCTCCTCTTAAAAAAATGAATCTTACAGAAATATCCCAAAAAAGTCTCAACTTACCAACCTCTAGCCATTAGTCGTAGACTTATCAAAACTAGCCAAGCAATATAAAAATTGAAAACCCAAAGAAATAAGGTTCTTTCTCTCCAAAAATCACATACAAAGATCTCCTTCTATATTTTTAAGCGTGATTAGCAATATTAGATGTAAGACGGAAAGGAAATTTCATGAATGAAGTAGCAAATAAGGTGATGAAATACAATATATATATAATTTCAAAAATCTAAGAAAAAAAGGACTTATTTCAATTGGTATGGTTGAGATTCACTGAAAACACATAGATGAGCCAATATATAAAATTTGAGAAAGATTGGAGGTGATTTGGACTGAATTAGTATCCAAATTAGTAGTTAAAAACGAGTTCAAAAAATTTATCTGCGACACATCTATCAAACATGTATCACGCATGTAAAGGTATACATGGATATACATGTGATACACATTTGATACAAATATGATACATATGTGATACACAAATGATACACAGTGTGATACACATATTTTTGTTTTCCTGTTCATCTTCTTATTCGAAATTTCAATTTAAACCACCTCAAAACTCCACCACATCATCTTAAAACTAAGATTCAAGCTCCTTAAGATGTACCCAATCTATTCTAAGAACACCCACTCAAAAGAAAATAAAAATTTAACTTTTTTTGGCTACAAATAGCTAATTGGTTGATATTAGTAATATTTATGAATTGGCCAATTTTTATAATAAACTACTTACAAATGGATATAGCTGGTATTTTTCGCTTAAAAAAAGCATGAATATTTAATTTCTACGAGGATGGAATATATGTAAACTACATACAGGTTTTAGTACCTTTTTAATGCTAGTGGCTAAAATCGGTAGACGTAAGAAAACCTAGTGAGTTAACAGATCTCATCAGACTAGAAGTGGTGTCAAACGAGCTAAAATGTCTTATCTAGGAAATAAATATTAAAACAAACAGTAGTGTACTTATTGCATATATAAATGAAGTAAAAAATGTGTATTTCATTTTGTATGTCATAATTTTCTGTATGGAGCAATATACATACAGTTATCACACATCTTCTCAGAGCTCTATCCAAAATCTCTCAATCTTTATCAATCTAATAATCATTGTGGCATGTATGTTGAAGACAGATACTGGCAACTCGAAAACAACATACAAGTATTAAGAAACAAGAAGGTAGGCAGATATAAAGAACTCAAAACATATAGTATGATTTACCTGAGGATTATATATTATGTATTTAAAGTGATCGACCTTACAATAAGGTTTACATATTGGAAGCAAAATAATTGTAACAAGAGTACATAGAAGACTCAATGAAAGAAAACCAAACATTTCTTCAATAGGAGCTTGCGCAGAGGACTACAACCACCAGGAGCAACACATTTGCATACGACACAAGAAAGGAAATATAGAGCGACTCCATATCCAGAAAAGCATCCTCGTCTTCATAGCAGTTTGGCACAAGAGGCGATATCAGTATCTGTAAAGTCTCCATGCAACTGTTGTGTAAAGGAGGACCACAAAGAAAAGGATTCGCATCATAACTGCTTTCATTAAAAGTTGCAAACTGCCCTTTACGCTGTGGAGTCAAACCTGTTAGATTATTGTGTGCCACGCTAAAAACTGTTAAAGTTCTTAGCTCTAGAAGTTGAGTGGGAATCGTCCCATTTAAGTTGTTGTATGATAGGTCCAGACTTTCAATATTCTGGAGTTTTGAGAACTCTGATGGTATTGCACCAGTGATGTGGTTGTGTGACAAGTTTAGTGCTCGAATTTGGGTAAGATTACAGAGTATTTCACCACTTAACTGGTTGCAAGAAAGATCAACTCCAGACATATAATCAACAACGCTACCTTCATAGGAATAGGTATTATACTTGGTTGTAAAATCTGCTCCAACCCATCCATAGTTTTTCTGAAAGGAAATCGTCGATCTCTCCATTGAATCTTCTACAAATACCATGGCATCTCTACCCCACCTCAAATCCTGGATAACTAAATGATGGAGTGTAGGGGTATATATCTGAACTCGTTCCTCGTTGCATTATGTTCCCCAAGCAATGAGGTATAGGTCCTGAGAGATTATTACGAGAAAGATCTAGCATTCTCAGTTTACTTGAATGGCATAATTGTGTAGGAATGATGCCCTGAAGATGATTTCCTTTCAAGAGTAAGGTGGTTATCTCAAGACTTCCCAACCATTTTGGAATTGAACCAGTAAAGTTGTTATCTCTAAGATCTAACACCTTCAAATTTGAGCTATTTGAGAACTTGTGGAATTCCCCTTGTAGCAAGTTTTGACTCAAATAGACACGTTTTAGGTTTAGGGAAGCACTGAAACATGATGGAATTGAACCAACAAGGTTACTTTCGGAGAGATCCAAGACCTCAAGTCCTTCAAGTCTACAATAATCAGGTGGAATATGACCTTTTAGATCGTTACTAAACAACGAAAGGTGGGTTAAGGAGGGGATATGACCAAGCCAGGATGGTAGGTTTCCTAACAAATTATTGTAACTTAAATCTAATGAATGTAAGGGTGCTGTGGACAACTCTTTTGGAATTGAGCCCGAGAAGCTGTTCCCCCTCAAATATAAGTATTTGAAACTGTTGATGTAAGTTGATGCTGGAATTATTTCCCCTTTCAACATGTTATTCGACAATCTCAGAAAATATAACTTGGATCCTCTACGAGCCAATCCTATCGGCAACTCTCCATTTAACTTATTGCACGACAAATCCAAGCATTCAAGGTTTTTCATGTCAGCAAAACTTGAAGGCAACAATCCTTCAAGCATATTGTTTGACATTGTTGATATCACGAGATCAGGGAAAATCGACCCAATGTTAGGAGGAACTTGTCCCTGAATCTTGTTGTTTGAGATATCAAAAGCTTCCAGATTAGGAAGGGATGGCAACTGAAGAGATCCAGTGAATGCATTTCCACCCAAGTAAACTTCTCCAAGTCTAGAATTGTTTTCTAACAGCCAATTTGGAAAGTTTCCACTAATATTGCATTGCGAGAGACGAAGAAGTCTCAAGTCATATTGATAATGAAGGAAACTTGGCATTTTAGAGCAGTTGGATATAGAAAAGGCTTCCAATTGAAACTTCGGGATCCAACTTAATTTAGAAGAAGTTTGTACAGCTACTGAGTTGTAGTCAGCAATTACAAACTTAAGTTTTGAGTGGTTAGCAAATGACTCAAATGAAATTGGAATTTCAAAGTTGTTGTTTGCTAACAAAAGATATTCAAGGGACAAGAGACTTGAAAGTGGAGACAAGGCAAATATTCTTAACCAAGACTTGATATATAATAGAAGGTATTTTAACCAATATATGTTATATCTACACAGCAAGGCAATTAAGTAAAATAAAACTACTTAATGAATTATATGTACCTTCATCTGTTATGAAGCTTCGAAATTTGTTGTTCCTTATATCGAGCTTCTTCAAAGTTGTTCGTGATTTATTTAGCTCTATCCAGATATTTAGAATATATAACTATATATGCTGGGAAGTCTCTAGGAAAAAAGCAGCAAACTAAATTAATGAAGGCTTTTCAAGAGTAATTATAAGTTTACCTAGAGCAGAGAGCACGTTTTCATCATTCAGTGTGTTGTCGCTCAAATCTAAGATTTCCAGCTTATTTAGCCCTGACAATCTCTCAAAACCTAACATATTGAGGAAATAGATAAGCTACACACACGCACACACACACACACACGTTCTTTTGCAGATTTACTAATAGTCCATAGGGGCGAATAGAGGGAACCATATATATATTGGCACCTGATCCGATGTTGTTGTTTTTGAGGTTCAGTGATTTGAGAGAAGAAAGTTGACTAAGAGACAGAAAGATGCTGCGATTGAAGAGGTTCCCTGACAAATCAAGTTTTTCTAGTTTCCTCAGTTGTTTCAGTTTCTCGAAACCTGTAACCAAATTAACAAGAAACTTAGATATAAACATTGTTAACTTCTCAAGAGTCAAATGGATTTAACCTTTGAACTTAACATTACAACAATTCAAATTATTGTGATCATCCTAATTTATCCGATGTTGAACTGCAAGGGATTCAAACATGTCTATAGATATAACAATAACAACAACGACAAAAATAACTACATCTCAAACCCAAACTAATATGAAATCTGAGTGTCAATTCCCTCCATTTGAATTTTAGTATTATGAAGAAAGGATAGCAACAAGGAACCTTCAGTGTCAGCCCATCCAACGAAAGAATTTCCAGGGAGGAGCAGAGCTCTGATATCTCTGAAGGGAAGAAACAAAGATGCATTGAATAGCGGCAAAGTATCATTCATATCTTTTTCACTGACGGTAATGGACAACTCAGTGATTCGTCTTGTGCTGTTGCTGCAAACAACTCCCAACCATCGACAACAATCTGAGGTTTCGTTGGCCATCCATGACGACAGAAAACCACCTGATCCTATGTAGTTTATATTTGCTTTGAGTTGCAAGAGAGCACTTCTTTCTTCTTTCCAACAACCTAAACAGCACCACTGCCCATTTGCCAAAAACAGAATGATCAACAACCACCAATATTCCATCTTGCTCATATTCACCTTCTTGACCAGCTTTTCCACTGTTAAAGCTCAAGCAATCGTCTAATATAGGAGTATAAATTTATAAACACAAAAAAGGAGAAAGAAATGACTTTCTTGGCAAAAACTATAGTAAAAGACAACAGACAAGTGAACCAAAAGCATCATTCATCACTTTCTACATTAGGTTCCATGATAGACTTCTAGTAAAATTCGAATATATAATAGTCCAAATACATACATGATAGACTAAGCTTGTCACTACTACTTTTTTTTTTTGTCACTACTATTATTCATTTAGACACCTCAACTAAATGCATTATCCATAAGACACTTCAACCTCAGTCAAACACATTAGGCTGACATGGCAAAAAGAGTGTTTCTCACCTCTCTTAGGCATGTGAATGATCCCAAATCATATTATTCCTTCTTTTTTTCCTTTCAAAAAGACATCACATTTTCTCTTCTCTCTCCCGCCGGCCACCAAGCGGCAACCCCAATTTGTTTCACAAACATAATCCTAAAGCACAAGAAGAGAGTTCAAGAAAAAGTCATCAAATGAAAAATTAGACTAATTAATAATGTTCAGGTAGTTCACAATGCAATTTATCATTCAAAAAAGAAAGTAACTTACTCCCATTTCATATGTATGAAGCACACTACCTTTGGCCGGAATCATATGCCTTTGACAAAATGGTCTTCAATTTTCTTTTTAGTCCTCTTGGATTACATGAGCAGTATAACAGTATTCATATCTGTTCAACCTCAGTCCAATGGGCAAAAACAAATTCAGAATCCTTTTTTTTTTCGTTTTGGGCTCGAAATCCTTCTTTTTAACACGTAATTATTTGGGCTAAAAATCATGTTTCTTCGTTTTATTCATCATTTCGGCATGTGAATTAAACATTTAATTGTTTTGATTGGTTAGTACTTAAGGGTATAATAGGTACATTTGAATATGTGTCACATGTTTAAGGTGTCTAAGTAAAAAATGCTTATAGTTTTATGGGTGATCATTCAATTTTGTGTTTATTATTCAAAAATCACTTCTTCTTTATTATGTAAATGTCATTCAATTTTATGTTCGTTATCCAAAAGTTACTTTTCTTTCTTTTGCTACCCAAAAATTATTTTATTATTATCACAATAATCACTTTGACTAGATTTTATAAAATTTTACCTGAGAAGTCTATGATGCCCTTGACATTATAACTTCTCTCGTTTATGACATACCTTCTATATCATATACTATATAATATTACTTAAAATAACTTAATATTATTTTATTTATTATTTTTATAATATATTCATACATTTAATTTTCCCATAATGTTAATTTTTTTAAAGATATAAAAGCAGCATTATTAAATTTATCAGTAACAAATTCATTCTAAGCCATATTCGACAAACTGTGTTGTACCTCTCAATGATGATTCTGATCCCTACGTTTTTTGTACCTTCTGCAACTACAACACACAAACAGCCATAGCTTAACTCACCATGTCAAACACCACTAACTGACGGAGAAATGAATGACCAAGAAGCAGACTTACTCTATCGCAGTACCAATTACCCAGAGATATTTGATTCTCAAACCATACAACCAATCCAACCTGAGACACTACTTCAACAAATACCAGATACCGACCCAAACACCTCTCCAATCTCACAACCAATAACACTTGAAACAGTATTAGAACAAACTCCAGATGTTCCATTTTCCCATCACTCATCACCTACATCCACTAGCTACCTTGACAAATTAACCGCATCACCCCTTCCCACCTTTGACAACACCTTCCAATTTATTAATCACACATTCCAACAGCTTGACCTCTCCGACGAAAACGACAACCCTTCCAACCATCCACATTTCATCCCCATTTTCTATTGCTGATAAAAATCGCCTATACCACAACTGGACACAATCTGTCATCGTCAAATCACTTGGTAGGAAACTAGGATACCACCTCAAAAATAGGCTCCAAACGATTTGGCAGCCCATTGAACCATTTAACCTCATTGATCTTGGCAATGACTATTTCCTGATCTTATTCACCCATCTTAACAACTATCACAGAGTCCCTCACAATGGCCCCTGGTTTATTGGCTCGCAATACATTACTGTCCGCAATTGGGAACCCAAATTCTCAGTAACAGATGAAACAAACAACTTCTCCGCTATCTGGGCTCGACTTTTAGAACTCCCTACCAAATACTACGACCTTGATATTCTCCGAAAAATAGGCACACAAATTGGCACTGTTAAAAATAGACAATTGCACCGCCATAACCAGTAGAGGACGCTATGCTCGCTTATGTGTTCTTGCACCAACCGGAAAACCACTCCCCAAAGAAATTCTCATTGGTACACACCTGCAAAAAAATTCTTATGAATCCTCTATCCCCATGTACTCCACCTGTGGCTGTATTGGCCACTTATTTTCCTCTTGTACATCTCAAAATCAAACAAACTCCACGACCCCTACCACCACCCCAAACCCCCTTACTTCAACCACCAACACTGTGCAGAACCACCACCCACAACCATCTCAATCGACATGGTAAACAGTTACCTACCCACGTCGTAGGCATACCTCTTCTTCCTCACCTCCATCCAATAGCCACTCTCCTCCCTCTTCTAACCAAATGGAAAATCTTCACACTCGTATCCACCTACTGACCTACAGACACCATCCCTCACCCAAATACTAAGTCCCAAAGGAATACCACTTTTCAAAGTCCAAAACACAATAAAGCATCAGCTGCCCCACTTATTGTTTCAACTCCCAATTATTGCCTTACACCCACCCCTTCCACAACTTTGCCACATACAGTATTCACGCCATTTTCCACCACCCCTACAGCCAATCATATTCACGTACAAAATTCATTTGAAATCCTCTATCCAGATGACTCTACTATTGAGAAAGCGTGTTAACATAATAGAAGGAAAATAATATTTAGGAGAGAAACAATAAATTGCACAAGACAAGACAAGACAAGATTTACGTGGTTCAGTAATTTTTGCCTACTCCACAGCCACACAAAGAATAACTCTTTATTAATTGAAGAGAGAAAGAAGAAGTTTTGGAATGATCTACAAATGAAAATGTAGACCCCTATTTATAAGTATTTGAATGCCCTGCCGAGGTAAGCGCTTACATCATAAGAATGCCGATGTAAGCGCTTACATCATAAGAATGCTGAGGTAAGCGCTTACATCACAAGAATGTCGATGTAAGCGCTTACATCATATTTTCATCTATTTTTGATTTTTCTTTCTTTTGTTTTGTCTACTTTCACATACAACAACAGGTTTGGTCCTATCAATCTCCCCCTCAAACCTATGTTACATCAAGAAAGAAAATAAAGAAAGATTTGCTATTCTCTGGTGGCACCTTCACTCTATCAGTCTTGAAGGCTAACTGAGGCGGTGCACAGCCTCAGTTTGTCATCACCGACAACTTTGGTCAACATGTCTGACGGGTTCTTTGATCCTGGTATCTTCTGTAGGGAAAGAGTTCATTCATTTATCAAGTCTCGGATATGATGATACCTCAACTGGATATGCTTCGATCTTGCATGAAACACTGGATTCTTGGCAAGATGAATTGCACTCTGGCTATCGCTGAAAAGCTCACAATTGTCATATTCTTTACCTAGCTCTTTAAGAAAATTCTTGAGCCAAATCATCTCTTTTCCAGCTTCTGAGATTGCCATGTACTCTGCTTTAGTGGTAGATAGAGCAACATTTTTCTGAAGTCTGGACATCCAACTAACAGCAGTACCACCCAAGGTGAACACGTAGCCCGTGGTAATTTTTCGACTATCCAGATCGCCACCTAAATTTGCATCAGCAAAACCTTGTAAGATAATATTGCACTTTTTAAAACAAAGTGTCATATCTGAGGTGCCTTTGAGATATCGCAATATACATTTTACACCTTCCCAATGCTCCTTTCCTGGATCTGACATGTATCTACTGACAACTCCAACTGCATGGGCTATGTCAGGTCTAGTGCAAACCATATCATACATCAAACTTCCTACTGCTGAAGCATACGGAACTTTGGACATGTACTTCTTTTCTTCATCTGTCTTAGGTGATTGGTCCTTTGACAGATTTAGATGGCTTCCAAGTGGAGTGCTTCTGGTCTTTGCATCATGAAGACTGAACCTGCTTAGTACCTTCTGTATGTACTTTTCTTGAGACAACTTTAAGGTTCCTTCCGACCTGTTTCTGCTAATCCTCATCCCAAGCATTTGCTTAGCTGGTCCTAAGTCTTTCATTTCAAACTCCTCCGCCAGTTGTTGCTTAACCAAGTTGATCTCATTTATGCTAGATCCTGCAATTAGCATATCATCAACGTACAACAATAAAATGATATAGGATTCATCAAGATTTTTGATATAACAGCAATGGTCCATCTCACATCATGTGAAACCATTTTTATGCATGAATCCATCAAATTTCTTGTACCATTGTCGGGGATCTTGTTTCAAACCATACAAACTCTTCTTCAACTTACACACAAGGTTTTCTTTACCAAAAACTTGAAAACCTTCAGGTTGCTTCATGTAGATGTCTTCTTCAAGGTCATCATGCAAGAAAGCAGTTTTAACATCTAGCTGCTCCAAATGCAAATTTTCTGCAACTACGATACTTAAGCACCAACCTGATAGTAGTTAATTTGACTACAGAAGAGAAGATCTCGGTGTAGTCAATTCTTTCCTTCTGCTGAAAGCCTTTTACTACTAATCGTGTTTTGTATCTCTTCTTACCATCATGCTCTTCCTTGACTCTGTACACCCACTTGTTCTGCAATGCCTTATTTTCTTTTGGTAACTCCGTAAGTATCCATGTTTTATTCTTTTGAAGAGAATTCATCTCTTCTTTTATGGCTAGCTTCCACTTATCAGAGTCTATCACCTGCATTGCTTCAACAAAATGCTCTGGTTCTCCAGCATCAGTAAGAAGTAAATAGTGAAGAGAGAGAGTTAACCTATCTGGAGCATTTGTGACTCTTCTAGATCTCCTCAATGTAGGTTCATGAGTAACAAAATCCGAATTTGATTCAGGTCTTGATTCCAGATTTGGTTCTGGATTTGATTCTATCTCTGGTTCCGATTCAGGTTCGGCTTCTAGTTCTTCTTCAAATTCGGCTTCTGTTTCTTTATCTTCAATTTCAGAATCAGTTGTAATCCCTCTAGCTACTTCATTTTCTGAGATTTCTTCTAACTCAATTGTTTCAGACATTGTCTGTTTGCTGGTGTTGGTTGGTTCTACTTCAAGCTTGTCCTTGTACATCACATTTTCATTAAATGTGACATTCCTGTGTCTTAGGATCTTTCTATTCTAATCATCCCAAAACCGATAACCAAAATTATCATCACCATAGCCAATAAAGAAACATTTCTTTGCTTTAGGATCAAGCTTATCTCTATCATTAGAGTTTACATACACATAAGCAACACAACCAAAAAATTTCAGATGTGAGAGAGTTACCTCCTTTCCTGTCCATACCTCCTCAGGAATTTCAAAATTCAGCGGTACAGAGGGTCCCCTGTTTATGAGGTAAGCTGCCGTGTTAACAGCCTCAGCCAAAAAATACTTCGGCAATCCAGAATGTATTCTCATACTTCTGGCTCGTTCATTCAGGGTTCTGTTCATCCTCTCAGCAACACCATTTTGTTCCGGTGTTCCAGGAACTGTCTTGATCATTCTGATCCCATTCTCCGAGCAAAATGCTTTGAACTCTTGGCTATCATACTCTCCTCCATTGTCAGACTTCAAACATTTTAACTTTAGACTTGTCTGATTTTCAACTTCAGCTTTCCATCTTTTAAAGGTAACAAATACATCAGATTTATTTTTCAGAAAATAAACCCATACCTTTCTTGTGGAATCATCAATGAAGGTGACATAATAGCATGAGCCTCCTAGAGAGGTTACAGGAGCTGGTCCCCACACATCTGTATACACTAGTTCCAGCTTCTCTTTCTTTGGCGTCCTTCCCACCTTTGAGAAACTAACTCTCTTTTGTTTCCCGTAAATGCAATCTTCGCACAAACCTAATTCAACATGTTTTAGGTTTGACAACTTCTTTTTGGATGCCAAAAGCTTCATTCCCTTCTCACTCATATGCCCGAGCCTCCGGTGCCACAATGTTGTATCACGACCATGATCAACTGTTGCTATAGTATCTCTTTCTATTGCAGTTGCATACAGTGTTCCCCTTTTGAAGCCTCGTGCCACAACCAAATTCCCTTTGGTTATCTTCCACGATCCGTTGCCGAATGTTGTTGTATATCCTTCATCGTCAATCTGACCCATAGATATCAGATTTTTCTTGAGGTCAGGAACATGTCGTACATTTTGCAATTTCCATAGTGTGCCTTGTGAAGTCTTTATATGAACTTCACCTTTTCCGGCAATGTCGAGAGGTTCGCCGTCTGCTAGATAAACTTTCCCAAAATTTCCAGTAATATAATTATGCAATAATTCTTTGCATGATGTAGAGTGAAAGGGTGCACCTGAGTTCAGAATCCAAGATTCGACTGGACTGTCTGCACAACAAATTAGTGCATCACCGACTTGTTCAGCAATTACATTTGCTGAATTTCTTCCTTCTTCTTCTTCTTTGGTTCTCTACATTGACTACTGTAGTGACCCTTTTTATCGCAATTCCAACAAGTAATGTCCTTGCGATTTTTGGATTGTCCTTTTCTCCTTGACTTTGATCTGCCACGACCATAAATCTGTCCTCTTTGGTTGATTCTCCCCTGCTTTCGGTACTAAAAGCAGATCCTGGGGAATCACTTGATTCTCTTCAGTGAATATCTTCGCTTAGAACCAAGTCTCTAATATCATTCAATTTGAGTTTGGTACTTCCTGATGAACTGCTAACTGCAGTTACTGTTGCAGACCAACTCTCCGGTAGAGATGATAGTAGAATCAACGCCCTGATTTCGTCATCAATTGTTATATTAACATAACTCAACTGAGTTAATATTGTATTAAACTCATTGATATGTTCCGTGACTGATCCACCTTCTGTCATTTTTAAGTTGAACAATCGACGCATCAAATAGACTTTATTTGAAGCAGATGGCTTCTCATACATATTTGATAACGCCTTCATCAGGCCTGCAGTGGTCTTCTCGTTAATGATGTTAAACGCCACATTTCGTGTTAGCGTCAAACGAATCACACCAAGAGCTTGACGATCTAATAGATCCCAATCCGCTTTGGACATAGTCTCCGGTTTCACCTCGGTCAGAGGTAAGTGTAATTTTTCTGGTACAAATAGTCCTCTATTTGCATTTTCCAGAATCCAAAATCTTTGCCATTGAACTTGTCAATCTTAACCTTCCCTTCTTCCGATGCCATTTTTCACAAAAATAATTTATGTGAATAGTGCTTGTGAATAGTAACGATGATCAATAGTGTCGCACTATTCTTGTGAATAGTACCTGTACCAATACTGTACTTTTCTATCAGGATTACATTGTCTGTGCTCTGATACCAATTGTTGAGAAAGCGTGTTAACATAATAGAAGGAAAAGGATATTTAGGAGAGAAACAATAAATTGCACAAGACAAAACAAGACAAGATTTACGTGGTTCGACAATTTTTGCCTACTCCACGGCCACACAAAGAATAGCTCTTTATTAATTGAAGAGAGAAAGAAGAAGTTTTGGGATGATCTACAAATGAAAATGTAGACCCCTATTTATAAGCATTTGAATGCCCTGCCGAGGTAAAAGCTTATATCATAAGAATGCCGATGTAAGTGCTTACATCATAAGAATGTTGAGGTAAGCGCTTACATCACAAGAATGTCGATGTAAGCGCTTACATCATATTTTCATCTCTTTTTTATTTTTCTTTCTTTTGTTTTGTCTACTTTCACATACAACAACAGGTTTGGTCCTATCATCTACTATTAACCTACCGCCGCAGCCACCTATTTCCCAACCAATCCTAAGCAAGCCTTCGTAGACCCCACAATCAATAACTTGACTCCCAAAATAGATTTAAAAAAGAAAAACAATTCTAAAAACCAAAAATACAATTCATCCAAAAACCACTCCACAAACTACTACACCAAAGGCAATTGTTCATGAAAAGAATGAATCTCCTAACACCAGCAATCATCACCCCTACAACCACCTTTACCCCGAAATCCCGCTAAACTCAACACATATTCATCCACTGCAAAAACCTATTGCCAAATCACACCACAATACACCACCTCAAACACCATAAAGTATACAACAGTCATCTGTTAACTCTACTACTGAACCTACTCCTAAAATTTCCGACAACATGGATCCTAGCAACCTTTACACCATCTCCCTCCGCCGAAACTCGCACTACTGTTTCTAAGGTGCATGAAATCAAAAACAAAAAGAAAAAATCGAACACATTACTCCTACTACTGCACAGGTTCTATATAATTGCCAACACCAAATCGCTCCTTCACCAAATACCTTAGATACTGCTATTACTCAAACCGTCCAAAATACCGAGATTTCCACACTACTACCACGACAGGTCCCCTCGTCACTGTCACCGCAATGGTCACCACCATCACCACTATCCCAGGGAAGACTACCCGCAACAGGAACCACTTTACCCTCCAACATCTACCAGTACCCACTCTACACCCAGTCTTACTACCTGATGACCCAAATTCCGCATACCACTTACACTTATGCTCATCCTTACATTCTAGAACAAGCCCCTGCAACCATCCTTCCACTTTCATAACAACAACCTACGAACATGCACACATAACAGGAAGTTGACCCCATCACACAACTCCTAGAAGAGATGAACTGTCTCAATGTCCAGAACTCCAATATCCTATAACTGCTCGAACTTCAGGAGATTTCCACGCTAGAATTATCCAATCTACAACACGACCTAGTACTCACACACCCCTTCCCAGACACTCTCATACCAACTAGCCAACTCCTTGAACTTATCAATTCAAACTCTGATGCCATACGAAGACACCCTGTTGCCCGAAAACTTAGACGTCCCTATGATCCAACCATGGCCATTGTCCCCTATGCACCACCAACAAACTCCTCATTCAGAAATCCCACCACTAAACACCCACGAGACAATCATGGAATCTTATCTCCTGAGGACCTCTCTAACACTTACTCACACCGAAAATCAAGAAAAAAAGATTTTTGTGGAAGGCAACCAACAAGTTAACAAAGTCTCCCTGAATATCCGAGCTCGACTAGTGAATACACCATGTATTCTGTTGACATACATATAGGCCCAGACGTACAAACATGCCCAACTAAGCCCAATTTATAGTATTTCAGCATTGTATATTTCAGCTTTGTATTACTTAGTGAGAGAGATAACCTCATTTACATTTTGCTTTACATAGCCATTTTTATGTAAGTGTATATACGGTGGACTATTCTAGAAAGGATAAGTTTGGGATTTCTAATAAGACACCAAATATTTGCTTATCATCTTCTCTCTCTTGTTCTCTGAAGTAGATATTTGCTTATCATCTTCTCTCTCTTGTTCTCTGAAGTTTCGGGCGTTTCCATTATGTAAATTCCCTTTTAGCTTCCGCAAATTCTTATGTTATCATGGTATCAGAGCGGGACATAAGTTCCTGTACTCGATTGTTTTCATTCACTCGTAGTTGTACAGTTCAATCTTCACAATTCTAGGTTTTCTGAAACCCTAGGTTTGATTTGGGTTTTTTTTTCTCGATTGAGACGAAATTCAACCTTAGCCATAGCTTTTCGAAGGTATAATGACGGATTGCTGGTGATCTTCCTCTGATTTCGATCGGTGTTCCGTCTTCTACTTCAGAATTCATTTGAAGGCCTTGTTTTTTTTTGGGTAGTGAAAAAGGACGGTATTTTCTTCTCTAATCTCAAATTGCACGCCTCAATTCCTAGTAGGTTTCTACTGTATTTGAGTATTTTGGGTACAAAATGGGTGATGAGCGTGTGAATTTATCTAATCAATTCGATGGCTTTACTATATTCACTTTAGATCCCTCACATCCTCTCTATATTTATCCCTCAGACAGTCCTGGTACTCACTTAGTATCTCCACCTTTCGATGGTACTGGATTTGTTGCCCGGCGTAAAAGCATGTTAGTTTCCCTCTCTGCCAAAAATAAATTGGCTCTAATTGATGGACGTCAGTCTAAACCTCCTGATAACTCACCTTATTACTCCTACTGGGAAAGGTGTAACAATATGGTGGTCACTTGGATAACCAATTCTCTTTCTAGAGACATTGCAACCAGTGTCCTAGGTTATGACACTGCGAAAGAGATTTGGTTGGACTTAAATGAAATATTTGGTCAGTCAAACGGTTCCAAGTTCATTCAGATACAAAGGGAAATTGGAACCATTTCCCAGGGAACCTTAGACATAGCCTCTTATTTCACAAAGTTTCGTAGTCTTTGGGATGAGCTTCAGTCTGCTTATGTAGGTCCTACATGTTCATGTGGTGCTTTACCCAAGTTCCTTGATGAAATGAAATTGTTCTGGTTCCTGGTTGGACTAAATGAGTCATATAATACTGTCAAAAGCAACATTCTCATGATATCACCACTCCCATCAGTTAGTAAGGCCTATTCCATGTTACAACACGATGAGAGACAAAGGGAAACATCCCCAACTCCAAGTTTCTCCAGTGATTCTGTATCTTTTTCTGCATCCTCCACTCCTTCAACCCATTCACAAAATCATGGTGGGCAAAGACCTTTCAATCAGAAGATTTATTTTGAGTCAAAGAAACCTGGACAACTCATGATGTGCAGATATTGCAAAAAATCAGGTCATACCATTGAAAAATGTTACAAACTCCATGGTTTTCTTTCTGACTTCAAGTTCACCAAAAGCAAGAGATCGGCATCCCGTGTTCAAGCTGAGGGTACTAATTCTACCCCATTGACCTCATTTATAGAACAACCTTCACCTATCAACCATGGATTCACTACAGAACAATATCAGCACCTTCTCACTCTCCTGAAGCAGTCACATATTTCTTCTGGTATCTCAAGTGATTCTCACTCTGGAGACAATCATGCTTATGCTTATTTTGCAGGTTTGTTTTGCAGTTCTGTAGTTAGGTCTGTGGATTTTCATGCTTGTGCATCTTCACAATTAACTGTTGACACTTGGATTCTAGACTCAAGGGCTACTAATCACATGACACCTCACAAATATCTTCTTCACAATTTTCAACCACTAACTAGACCTTACTTAATCACTCTACTAAATGGCTATAAAGTAAAAGTTGTATCTACTGGATCTTTACAACTTAGATCTAATATTGTCTTACACAATGTTCTACTTGTTCCATCATTTCAATTCAACTTAATTTCAATATATCAGCTTCTTTTACAACTTCATTGCATTGCAGTTCTAACTACTTCCCATTGCTTCTTACATGGCCCTTCTCTAAAGAGGCCACTGGGAATTGGTAAGGCTGACAATGGATTGTATTTTCTTCATCTTGATGATAGCCCTTTAGTTTCCTCCTTCCCAATTGATGTTTCATGTACTGTTTCATCTTCTGTTCCTAATGTTTCTCCTGTTTTCAATTCTGTCAATCCCCTTCCCATTAGTCCCTCATGTAATCCATCTGTTGATATTAATAAAATAGATTTGTTTTGGCATCAAAGAATGAGTCACATGCCTTACAACAGAATGAAATCTATTCCTTTTATTTATTCACAAATCTCTTCCACACAATCATTTCTATGTCCTATGGCAAGACAACAAAGGTTGCCCTTCCCTGATAGTACTATTCAATCTACTTCTCCTTTCCAATTGGTCCATATTGACAGTTGGGGACCCTATAACACTGCTACATATAATGGTTTTAGATATTTCATTACCTTAGTGGATGATTACTCTAGGGTAACCTGAACACACTTTCTTTCTAGCAAAAGTAATGCTCTATTTGTACTTTAAGCTTTCACCTCTATGGTGCAGAATCATTTCCACACTTCAGTTCAGACCTTCAGGTCTGATAATGCTTTTGAACTAGGCTCTAGTCTAGAGTCCAAATCCTTCTTTTCTTCTCAAGGAATTCTGCACCAGACCATTATTCCCCACACACCACAACAGAATGGTGTTGTGGAAAGGAAACATAAACACCTCTTAGAAACCTCCAGAGCATTATTATTTCAATCTAACTTGCCTACTAAATTCTTGGATGAATGTGTTCTTACAGCCACATATCTCATCAATAGGTTCCCTTCTATTGTCCTTAACAACATATCCCCTTTTGAGAAACTACATGGCCATTCACCTTCTTATGATCATCTTAGATCATTTGGATGCCTTTGTTTTGCTACATCTTCTAAACATAGTAGAGACAAATTTCAATCTAGAGCAATACCTTCCATTTTCCTTGGCTATCCTTGTGGGAAGAAAGGATACAAATTACTTAATATGTCCTCTCAATATATCTTCTACTCTAGAGATGTTGTTTTTCATGAACATGTTTTCCCTTCTCTACCAATTCTTCTACCATTTCCCTTCCTTCACCTCCCAGCTTTGATGATGTTACCCATCACCACACTCCACCTGTCCCTTCTCATTTTGTTTTTCCTCATATTCCTCCTAATTCTACATCCTCCTCTGTTTCTGTTCCTCTTGATGATTCCTCTCCTTCTCCTCCTACTGCTGTTCCAGACTCTTTACCATTTTCCATTTCTGCCCCATCTCCTTCCAATCCTCCTTCATCTAATCCTCCTCTTAGAAGATCCCTTAGAGTACCACATCCACCTCCTCATCTAGCAGACTATGTCTGTTCTTCCCCTGTATCTACTATTCCTCATATGTCATCCACAAAATTGCACTTGCATGAGCCTTAGTACTATCAACAGGCTGTTTCTAATCCTGCTTGGCAGGAGGCCATGCTAAAAGAATTTCAAGCATTAGAAGCTACCTGGGATATTGTACCTCTTCCCCTTAACAAAAAGGCTATCCCTTGCAAATGGGTGTACAAAATAAAACAGAAATCTGATGGTTCTATTGAGAGGTACAAGGCATGGTTAATCATTAGGGGTGATACTCAGAAGGAGGGAATTGATTACAATGAGACACTCTCCCCGGTTATCAAATTTACTACTATCAAGTGCCTTCTTTCCCTTGCTATAAAGAGGAACTGGACTGTCTATCAACTTGATGTAAATACCTTCCTCCATGAGGAAGTTTACATGAAGATCCCACCTGGGCTGCAGGTTTCTTCTACTGGTTCTTCTTCTTTCCCTTTGGTATGCAAGCTCAAAAAATCTTTGTATGGCCTCAAGCAAGCATCCAGACAATGGTTTTCTAAATTGTCTGAAGCTTTGTCTACAAGAGGATACATTTCTAGTATGAATGACTACTCCATGTTTACAAAGTCTACTTCTACTTCTCTTATTGTACTAGTTGTTTATGTTGATGATATCTTACTAGCTGGGGATGATGTTGTTGAATTGGATAGTGTTAAGCTCTTTCTTGATCAACAATTCAAAATAAAGGATTTGGGGACAATCCATTATTTCCTTGGTTTGGAAGTCACTCAATGTCCTGAAGGATACATCATCAGCCAACAAAAGTTTACACAGGACTTGCTGGCAGAATTCCACTGCCATAATTTTCCCCCTGTTGTGACTCCTCTTAATACTTCTATCAAGTTGTCTACTGATATGGGTGCCCCATTAACGGATCCTAGCACCTATCGGAGAATTATTGGTAAACTCAACTTTCTCCAACACACAAGGCCAGATATATCTTTTTGTGTTCAACATTTGAGTCAGTTCCTTCAAGCTCCTCAAGTTCCTCATATGTTTGCTGCACTCCATGCCCTGAGGTATCTGTCCAATGCTCCTGCTTTAGGGATTCTTCTTTTTTCCTCTTTTGATACCTCTATCAAAGCCTACTCTGACTCTGATTGAGCTACATGTGTTGAGTCAAGGAGGTATGTTTCTGGTTTTTACATTACACTTGGTGGTTCACCAATCTCCTGGAAAGCAAGAAGCAACCCACTGTTTCACTGTCTTCTGCTGAAGCAGAATACAGGGCTCTCAGAAAAATGGTTGCCGAGGTGTCTTGGCTGGTCAGGATACTAGATTATCTTGGTTTACGTGTTTCTGCTCATGTTCCTATCTTTTGCGACAGTCTTGCTGCTTTACACATTGCCAAGAATCTGATCTTCCATGAAAGGACAAAGCAAATCGAAATTGACTACCACTATGTACGTGAGAGTCTCAATTCAGGGCTGATATCTCTGCATTTTGTTCCTAGTTCTGCCCAGCTTGCTGATATTATGACCAAGCCATTTCTTGGGCCTCTTCATCATTCTTTACTTGGCAAGATTGGTGTGCTATCACCCCCAAGCTTGAGGGGGGGGGTGTTGACATACACATAGGCCTAGACGTACAAACATGCCCAACTAAGCCCAATAGATAGTATTTCAGCATTGTATATTTCAGCTTTGTATTACTTAGTGAGAGAGATAGACTCATTTACATTTTGCTTTACATAGCCATTTTTATGTAAGTGTATATATGGGGACTATTCTAGAAAGGATAAGTTTGGGATTTCTAATAAGACACCAAATATTTGCTTATCATCTTCTCTCTCTTGTTCTCTGAAGTAGATATTTGCTTATCATCTTCTCTCTCTTGTTCTCTGAAGTTTTGGGCGTTTCCATCATGTAAATTCCCCTTTAGCTTCCACAAATTCTTATGTTATCATAGTCATATTCCTTACCAACATACAGACCTTGCCACCAGGGGAGGAGAAACATATTCTGCTCCAACCAACCACTCAACTTAACCCATCCACGGAGGAGCAGATGCTTCCGCCCATGACCTCACATCTTACGATGTCTCTTGCTCTGGGAGGGAGCTCTACCATCCCTACTAACAATAAAATGAAGTTTCTCTTATGGAATTGCAGGGGTGCCGGAAATTCGACTTTCAAGCGTAATATCAAGGCCATATTACAATGGAACAATCCTACTGTCCTCGCACTCACTAAGACACGCTTATACAAACATGAACCTCTCATGTATGAACTTGGTTTCACTGGCCTACTCCAGGTAATGGCACAAGGTTTTCTGGTGGAATATTACTTAAGTGGAAAGGAGATAAGGTCGACGTCGATTTACTAGTTGTCACCGACCAAGAAATACATGCAACCATCAAGGTTAGACCATCATCTCCTATCTAGATTTTTTCTATTATATATTCCAGTACATCATTATCCAACAGACTTCAATTATGGGAAAATCTCAAAAAAATCATAACGATGTTACCGACCCTTGGCTTCTTTTGTTGAAAATGTCAAAAGTCCCACATCGGTGGGTGACATATTTGGTTGGGATTTTTTTCCTATAAAAGAAGGCCTAATGTTTAGGATTTATACACACCTCTCATTTGCCTTCTTAACTTCTTAAGGCATTTATATCTTCTATCTTTAGTGTTATTTCACTTGTATTTTGGAGTGGAATAAAATATTGGTTGTGTCCGAGGAAGTAGGCAAAATTGGCCGAACCTCATAAATTCTGGTATTCCTTTTATTGTTATTTTATTGTCTTATTTATTATTTGGTGGCTGTCATAGTTTTTGGTATAGTAGTTATGACTCATTCACACTATATACATTTGGCTTCCGTAACAATTGGTATCAGAGCCAATGTACTGTCTAAGTATGCTCTGTAGTTGCAGCATAGTCTGATCTTCCACATCAGAAAAGATTTATCTTTGTAACTAAGTCAAGGTTCTGTCTGAGTATGCTCTGTGGCTGCCGCTTAGTCTGATCTTCCACACCAGAAAGAAAATAATCTTGATTTGTATCGTCAGCTATTAAATAATATTTGTGTAAAAAATGGGAGACAATAAACAAGAAGAATCTGCATCAAGTTTCAATAATATGTCATCATTGGCATCTTCGCTTATGACAAGAATCGTGTCAAATGCAAAATTTGTGGTAGAAATTTTTGATGGGTCATGACATTTTGGGATGTGGCAAGGCGAGGTTCTAGATGTCCTTTTTCAAAAAGGGCTAGATCTTGCCATTGAAGAAAAGAGACAAGATGTTATTGGAGAAGAAGATTGAAAAATTATCAACCGTGTTGCTTGCGGTACCATTTGATCCTCCCTTGCTAGAGAGCAGAAATATCCATATATAAAGGAAACTTCTGCAAGTAAATTATGGAAAGCAGTGGATGATAATTTTTGAAGAAAAATAGTCAAAATAAATTGTACATGAAGAAGAGACTGTTTCGCTTCACCTATGTTCCTGGTACCACAATGAATGAACATATCACCAGTTTTAATAAGTTGGTCACAGATTTGCAAAATATGGATGCAACTTTTGATGATTGTGACTTGGACTTGATGTTGTTGGGGTCACTTCCTGATGAGTACGAGCACCTTGAAACTACTCTACTCCATGGAAATGATGAAATTTCTCTCAGAGAAGTTTGTTCGGTTTTGAGGGGTCATCCTCAAAATCAAACGAAGACAAAGAAGGGAAGATCCAAGTCAAGATCTAGACCCAGCAAAGATGAATGTGCCTTTTGTCAAGGAAAGGGGCACTGGAAGAAAGATTGTCCGAAGTTGAAGAATAAGGCCAAACATAACAATGGAAAGGCCATTATGGATTCAAATGTAGCTGATTGTGATGATTCAGACTTCTCATTAGTTACAATAGAGCCATCAACATCATTAGACATATGGTTGATGGACTCGGCTTGTAGCTATCATATGTGTCCCAACAGGGACTGGTTCATGGATTTTCAAGAAGGAGAATATGGAGTCATCCACACAGCGAATAACAGCCCTCTTACCTCATATGGAACTGGTTCAATAAGATTAAGGAACCATGATGGAATGATCAGAACATTAACAGATGTTCGATATGTACCGGGTTTGAAGAAAAATCTCATCTCTGTAGGAGCCCTAGAATAAAAAGGGTTCAAAATAATTGCAGAAAATGGAGTGATGAGAGTATGCTACGGTGCGCTAGTGGTAATGAAAACCAATCGGAAGAACAATAACATGTATCGTTATCGCGGTAGTACAATTATTGGGACAACAACAGTAACATCCAGTGACGAAAAAAAGGCAGAAGTAACCAGGCTATGGCACATGCGCTTGGGACATGCTGGAGGAAAATTCTTGAAAACTCTATCAGATCAAGGATTGTTAAAAGGAGTAAAAGCTTGCAACTTGGAGTTTTGTGAGCATTGTATCAAAGGGAAACAAACAAGGGTTAAATTTGGTACAGCGATCCATAATACTAAAGGCATTTTGGATTATGTACACTTTGATGTTTGGGGTCCTTCCAAAACACCTTCATTGTGTGGGAATCACTATTTTGTAATCTTTGTTGATGATTTTTTCCGAAGAGTGTGGGTGTATACAATGAATAACAAAGATGAAGTGTTGGGAATTTTTCTCAAATGGAAGACGATGGTGGAGAATCAAACAGGCAGGAGGATCAAGTGTATTCGCACAGACAATAGAGGTGAATACAAAAATGATCATTTCAATAAGGTCTGTGAAAATGATGGCATCGTCCGACACTTCACTGTCAGACATACACCACAACAGAATGGAGTGGCAGAACGTATGAACCGGACCTTACTGGAGAAGGTACGGTGTATGTTGTCCAATGTTGGCTTGGACAAAGAATTTTGGGTTGAGGCAATTACATATGCATGCCACCTAATTAATCGCTTACCATCTACTGTTATTGATGGCAAGACACCATTTGAAAAATGGTATGGAAAGCCTGCTGTAGATTATGACTCTTTGCACGTATTTGGCTCAACTGCATATTATCATGTGACAGAGTCAAAATTGGATCCAAGGGCAAAGAAGGCTATTTTTATGTGGATTACTTCTGGAGTCAAAGGATATCGCTTATGGTGTCCTATGACATAGAGAGTAATATTCAATAGGGATATTACCTTTGATGAATCTGTTGTGGTAAATAAGGTAACAGAAGATACCAAACAAAATGAGGGTGCTTCTAAGCAGGTAGAGTTTGAGGGAAAATTTATTTTTCCTACACAAGAAGCAGAGGAGGAAACAAATGAAGATTATCCTCTAGAAGAAGAGTCAGTAGAGAGGGAGATTCCAACTCAGGAACCTCAACAACAACTTGAATCCATAGCAACTAGCAGGCCAAAAAGGACAATAACAAAACATGTTCGTCTTATAGAGACGGTTTCTTGTGCCGCCTCAATTGTAGCTGATGATGTTCCTACCACTTATAAAGACGTAGTCCAATGTTCAGAAGAGAATAAGTGGAGGATTTCCATGAATGATGAAATACAGTCCCTTCATCAGAATCATACATGGAGATTGGCCAATCTCCCGAAGGGAAAGAAAGCAATTGGGTATTTGCATAGAAAGAAAGATTTCCTAACCAAGAAGATGTTCGCTACAAAGCAAGATTGGTGGCCAAAGGATATACTCAAAAGAAGGGAATTGATTACAATGAAGTGTTTTCTCCAGATGTAAAGCATTCCTCCATTAGAATTATGTTGGCTTTGGTAGCACAGTTGGATTTGGAACTAGTTCAGATGGATGTAAAAACTGCGTTTTTACATGGAAACTTGGAGGAGGAAATCTACATGACTCAGCCAAAAGGATTCAAAGTTGCTGGAAAAAAAATATGATATGCAAACTTGAAAAATTATTGTACGGATTGAAACAATCTTCTAGACAATGATACAAGCGATTTGACAAGTTTATGTTGCGGCAACGGTACAAGAGAAGCAAATACGATCATTGTGTATATTTGCGCAAGATTGAAGATGATTCCTTTATATATCTTCTCCTATATGTTGATGATATGTTGATAGCTTCCAAGAATTCGGAAGAAATTGATAAGTTGAAGATTCAACTGAAGAAGGAGTTCGAGATGAAGGATCTAGGTGAGGCAAAGAAAATTCTTGGCATGGAGATAATAAGAGATAGACGTTCAAAGAAACTCTGTTTATCTCAAAAGGAATATTTGAAGAGAGTACTTCAACGTTTTGGCATAGATGACAAGACTAAGCCAGTTGGTACTCTACTTGCTCCCCATTTTAAGCTAAGTACTACTATGTCGCCAAAAGATGAAGCTGAACAGGAGTATATGTCAATGGTACCATACGCAAATGATGTTGGTAGCTTGATGTATGCAATGGTCTGTACAAGACCTGAAATTTCACAAGCTGTTGGAGTTATTAGCAGATATATGCATAATCCAGGAAAGGAGCATTGTCAAGCTGTGAAGTGGATTCTACGGTATATTCATAATACTACAGATGTTGGGTTAGTTTTTGAGCAGGAAGGCAATCAGTCCATATTTGGATATTGTGACTCAGATTTTGCGAGTGATCTGGACAAACGAAGATCAACTACTGGTTATGTGTTTACTTTTGCAAAGGCACCAGTTAGTTGGAAGTCAACTTTGTAGTCAACAGTTGCTTTGTCTACAATAGAGGCAGAGTACGTGGCTATTACTGAGGCTGTGAAAGAGGCAATTTGGCTTCAGGGGTTGCTAAAAGAGCTTGGCATTGGACAAAAAAGTATCATAATTTTTTGTGATAGTCAAAGTGCTATTCAATTAGCAAAGAACCAAGTTTATCATGCAAGGACGAAGCACATTGATGTTCGGTATCATTTCGTACGAGAAATCATAGAAGAAGGTGGAGTCACGGTAAAGAAAATTCATACTACGGATAATCCTGCTGATATGCTGACAAAGGTAGTGACTGCGGTCAAGTTTCAACATTGTTTGGATTTGATCAACATTGTTGAACACTGAAGATTGAAGATGAAGACACAACCAAAATTTGTTATTGAGAAAAAATTGAAGATGTGGAATTTTTCCAAGGTGGAGATTTGTTGAAAATGTCAAAAGTCTCATCGGTGGGTGACATATTTGGTTGGGTTTTTTCCCTATAAAAGAAGGCCTAATGTTTAGGATTTATACACACCTCTCATTTGCTTAAGACATTTGTATCTTCTCTCTTTAGTATTATTTCACTTGTATTTTGGAGTGGAATAAAATATTGGTTGTGTCCGAGGAAGTAGGCAAAATTGGCCGAACCTCGTAAATTCCGGTGTTCCTTTTATAGTTGTTTTATTGTCTTATTTATTATTTGGTGTCTGTCATAATTTTTGGTATAATAGTTGTGACTCATTTATACTATATACATTTGGCTTCCGCAACATCTGTATTCTAATAAATACTTTTCTAGAATGCTTACATCACATAGGTATGCATGATCTTGGTTTCACTGGCACACATTTCACCTGGACTAATAAAAGAAAGTTAATGCGCAACCTTATATTAGAACAACTTGACAGATTTTTAGCAAACTCCGATTGGTTGCACCTCTTTCAAGATTCGTCTGTATTACACTTCCATCGCACGTACTCTGACCATTGTCCTCTTCTATTAAATCTTGCACGTGCCACCTCTCGTAGCACCACGGGATTTAAATCTAAAACCATGTGGCCCACCCACCCTGACTTCATTCGCATAGTACAAAATATTTGGTGTACCACCAATGATTACATCCCTACCCTCCAACACTTTATTGAAGTTCTTAAAAGTTGGAACCATTCCTGCTTCGGGAATATCTTCCACCAAATGAACATTATTCAAGCTAGAATTGATGGACTCCAAAAAATGGCCCCACACCTTGAAACAACTTACCATTTACACCTCGAACATACACTTATTCAATAATTGAATATACTCCTATAAAACGAAGAAGACTTTTAAAAACTTAAATCGTGTATACAAAACCTTTATGACGGTGATGCCAACACCAAATTTTTCCACCTTAGTACTATCCATCGTCGTCAGAAAAATTGCATTCTGGGCCTACATGACATTGTCGGTAATTGGGTCTTGGACCCGACCCTCATAAATAATATTATCACAACATATCTTCAACGGACCTATACAACTGAACTTTTTCTCACCTTAAAACAAACAGTGGTACATGCACCGCAAGCACTTACCTCAGAAAATTATCTAAACCTAAGTCGCTCACTAGTTGACGATGAAATATTAAAAGCCATCCGCTCTTTTAAGCCGCTTAAAGCACCAGGTCCAGATGGATTCCATCCTATTTTTTTCCAACAACATTGGCCTCAAACCAAAGGAGCCATCACCCGATTTTGTAAGGACATATTCTCCACCTCCTTTATTCCTTTTGAAATTAGTCAAATTTATATTTCCTTAATTCCTAAGTTTAAAAACTCGGAACGCATCGCCTAATACCACCCAATCAGACTCTGCAACATTATTTACAAAACAATTACGAAAATTATTGTCAATCGTATTCGCCCCTACCTCCCCTCCTTAATTAGCCCTTACCAGAGTAGCTTCATCGCAGGCCGTCGAGCCATTGACAATGCAATTATTGTCCAAGAAGCAGTGCACTCTTTCAACAAACGCAAAGGAACTGTAGGCCATATGTTGATAAAAATTAACCTAGAAAAAGCATTTGACCGCCTTGAATGGTCCTTCAAACATTACTCCCTCGCTAGCCTTAACTTCCCACCATCCTTAATCACACTCATTATGAACTGCATATCCACCTCCTCTATCTCCATTATGGTTAACGGCAAACCCATACCTTTTTATCCATCACTCATGGTTCTTTTTATCCTCTGGCATATTTGGAAAACCAGAAATGATAATCTATTCAACAACCTCCACAACCCCGTCTACCCACCAACCATACTCTTTCACGTTATCGAACTTCACTCCTTATCTCCTATACAACCACCAACCCTTCTACTCATGTCCAACATATTAAAATGCACCCCCCTAAAGCTCTCTTTTTCAAACTTAACACCGATGACTCCTTTAATGCGCACACGCTGCAAGTATCAGCTGGAGGAGTTATTCGAAATCACCAAGGACAGTGGATCCGAGGCTTCACTATGCCAATTGTTTGCCCTACTGCTTTAGAAGCCGAACTCCGATCCCTCCTCTTAGGCCTTCAGCTTGCAACTGACCTACTTCTCCTGCCCTTAAAGATTGAAACTGATTCACAACTACTTATCTTCATGATACGCAATGGAAACGATGTATACTCACATCTTATTTTTGATTGCAGGACCTTACTCCATCAGCTGCAGACAGCCACACTTGACCACATCTACCGGGAGGCAAACGGTGTAGCAGACGGCCTGGCAAAATATGGCATGCTCCTAACTCCTTCTGAAGGCCAATTGCAGTGGAGTCTCATACTTTTTATGTTTCCCCCACCTTTTACTTTAGATGCTTTCAATAAGGACCTTTCGGACGTTACTGTACCATGATTGACCCCCTTTATAATAATGTTACTATTTAGCTTTTAATATAATCGTATCCTTATTAGCAAAAAAAACATTGTCATTAACATTAGTGTGAACAAATCTCAAGTCAATGTTCTTAACCATGCCTAATGAAATATTTAATAAAAATTATAAAATCAAAGCTTACAGATTTATCAGTGAAGCCATATTCGTTAATCCAATAAATAAATACCCATATTTAGCACGTTGACACATCAGAATTCAGATTAACACTTTCACACAAATAATATTAACAGATAAAGCTATAAAAAAACATAATATTAAACACAAGATCTTTGTAATTTTTTAAGTTTTACTGACGAAATCATTTGTTAAACAACCCTATTTGTATTATTTCAAATAAATATTAAAAAATAAATAATTTTGTCGCTTTTTATGTTTAAAAATATCTTCATGTTCGAATATGGTTGAAGAAATTCCGTGTCATGAAAAATAATGTATGGATACATTATAAAAATAATAAATAAAATAACATGAAATTATTTTATTTGTAAATAAAATATGTAGGTAAAAATATATTCTTAGTATAAAAAAGATGTTATATAAATGGAAGGATTTATAATGTCAAGGGCATAACAAACTTTTCAAGTAAAAGTATTATAAAATTTGGCCAAGGTGACTTTTGTAATAATTAGAGCAAAGTAAATAATTTTTATGTAACAAAAGACAGAAAAGTGACTTGTGGATAATAAACACAAAAAAAATCATGCAAAAAAATAATATAGCTGATGAGTGCATGCAAAAAAAAATTATTTTAACTTTTTCTTCAAATTTTCAGACTTGATTGTACTAAGCAAAAAAGCGAATATCAAAATTGAGCGCCATCGGTGAAGTAACCAGTAACCATGGAAATTAAGGAGAGATTATTGGCCTTTCTTTTCTTCGGAGTAATTAAACAAATGTAATTAATGATGTAAATTCCGTTATTGCGTCTTATCACTAAAACTAGTGGCGCACTAGTTGCCCGTGCATATTTTCAAATTTGACCTTATAGCACGGATTTGAAGAAACAAAGAGATAGTGGGATTTAAAAATAAAAGAATGGCAACTTGGGGGTAATTTTGAATTAATAACAAGGAGAGACTGATATAATTACTTAATGGTATTGGGATTATATTGCGATTTGACAACTAATTAAGTGAAAAGGACTCGAGTCCATAGCCACCTTCTTTTTGCTTATTTAAGAGAAAGTTAGGCCATCGAACACTATATAAATTTTTCTTCTAAGCCACTTGTACTGCATGTGTCTCAAAGATCATTTAATGTTAAGAAGATGAAAGTTGCCTAACAAAGCATTGGCTCTAGCAAACTCTTCCCAATCTTTTAAACAACGCATTGTTACGATATCACACAATTATATTGCAACAAGCCAAAATATATGTTTACTTCTTCTTATAAATCAAACTATAATTACCACAAATATCCTCGCTCTGACTCTTACGCCAATTCTGCTTCCATACTATTACCCAAAAGGCTCAATGAATGAGTGAAGAAAACTTTATTGCCTATGTAAGAAAAGTAAGAAAACCATTCGCATAACTATTATTAGTAAATCATCCATCTTATTTATTTATGTGACATTCTCTTCTGTTCAAAATGTCTTAGAATATTTAACACCATTCTATTTCTATATATACAAATTTGTCAAACTGCTCAAATGTTTAACTTTTACGTGCTATACACAGGTTGCTTGGCTCGTAAACAAAGAGTCCACATTCTCACAAAGAAAAAAGGACAAATTGTAAAGATGTAAAGCCATTAGAGGAGTAGAGCTCAAGCTTGAGCTACAATGGTGGAACCATGGAAGGTTCTCGAAGGAGAACAAGGAAAACAGAGGAGAAAGAAGAGTCGGTTATGCGTGAAAAATGAACTAACTTGTATTAGAAACTCAACTGAGTATATATACATATTACATGTGGGAACCAATACTAACCATCTAAAGCTATGCTACTACACACCTAACTGACTATTAACATAATGATAAATATACACTATCTCAATACCCCCCCTCAAGTTGGAGGTGAAGATGTCACACCCAACTTGCTCATCACTGCTGCATGCTTGACTCCAGTAAGTGCTTTAGTTAAAACATCAGCCAGTTGATTATCAGTCCCAACATGATTGAAGGGAAACCAACCCTTCTTGCAATTTGTCTCTCACAAAGTGTCACAAAGTGACAGTCTACTTCAATATGTTTGGTCCGCTCGTGAAAGATAGGATTACGAGCTATGTGTAGAGCTGATTGGCTGTCATAGAACATTGTGACAGGGGAAGGAAAAGGAACAGTAAGCTCAGTAAACAGTCTACACAGCCACACTAGTTCTCCAACTACATTTCTCAGGGCTCTATACTCTACTTCAGCAGAAGAAAGAGAGATGGTAGCTTGCTTCTTGAACTTCCAACTAATGGGACTGTCACTAAGTAATACTAGATATCCACTAATAGATTTCCTAGAATATGGGCAGGCAGCCCAATCAGAGTCATAATACCCTCTAACTGTGTAATCTGGATTTGCAGACAAGGAGATTGCAAGAGTAGGATCAGCTTTCAGATATCTAAGTAAGTGATAGGCAGCCTTGAGGTGAGGTTCTCTGGGATCTTGCATGAACTGAGGTGTTGGACACTATCAATGTCCGGCCTTGTATTTGTTAGGAAGTTCAGCTTTCCTATCAAGGTTCTATAGACAGAAGGATCTGCTAAGGATGTACCTTCCTTGGCTTGATGTTTGACTGTAGGATCCAATGGTGAGCTGAAGGCACTAACATGAAGGCATTCATACTCCTTCAGTAGGTCAAGAGCAAATTTTCTCTAAGAGATTATCACACCATCTTCCTTGTAGAGAACCTCTAAACCCAGGAAATAATGCAGTCGACCCAAGTCCTTGATCTTGAACTAAGCATGTATAAAAGCCTTTAAACAGTTGATTTCTTCTGGATTATTCCCTGTGACAATTACATCATCTACATAGACAGAAACATATATAGTAGAGGAGTCAGATTTCTTGTAAAACAAAGAGTAATCATTGAGGAAATATACATAGCCCTTGGAACTCAATGCCTCAGCCAACTTGTTATACCACTGTCGACTAGCTTGTTTCAAGCCATACAATGATTTGTGCAGCTTACATACATACTAGGCCAGGTGTCAACCAACAGACCAGGAGGCAGGTCCATATACACTTTGTTAGCTTGTATGAGTCCACCAAAAAGTAGAGTACCTGGTCATCTACAAGATTCTGCTGAGAATGCTAATAAAACAGTACGTAAATACGACAGAGGATTTTTACTTAGAAAAATCCCACACAAGGAGATCAAAAAACCACAACCTACACCTGTAGGCTTTCAACTCCACTAACTTGTAAAAACCTATTACAAGCCAATTTGCAATGTCTCCATTACAAAGAATTTATTCAACTAACTTGTGGTACTCTTACCACAAGCCACTTTGTGACTTCCTAGTTACAAATACTTTTACTAACTTGTGATGCTCTCACCACAAGCCACTTTGTAACTCTACAGTTACAAAGACTTTGCTTATGACTAAACCTAGTCACAACATAAACTCAAGGAGTTTACGGATTTACAAGAGGATTCCTAATCAAACGCTTCTAGCTAAGCAGTTTAGGAGATACAATAAGTACAATCACAAAGTTACAACTCAACTAGGACAACAACAAGCTATCTTTTAGGAATTGGTCCGTAGTTGCGTTCAACTTTGTTCTTCAAGCTTGTGAGGATTGATTTCTCTGTTTTTGCAAGAAGCTTGAATGAGAAACTGAATCCTTCAAGTGATGTTTTGTATAAACTCATTGTAGGTACATCTTGATCATATCGCTTGAAATGATGCGGCACTTTAGTTGGTCAGAGAATGAGTGGGCGCTGGAGACAGTGCAGTGCGGTAGAAATAGTGCAGTCAATCACTTTATTTCTAGCTGTGACCAATTGACTTGTATTGTGATGAGTAAACCACAAGGGTATCAGATCCTTGTTTGGGTTCCTAGCTCCTGAAGCTGTAGCAGTTCACCTTTAGCTGGAATTCGTTAAGCTTAACTGAAGCTTGCAGTATAGTCCGAGTAGATCAGGTTCCCTATCTGGTTCTTAACAGTAAGTTTGTTAGATCATCAGAACATAAGGCAAGAACATTTAAAAACTATCAATTTCTCCCTTTTTGATGATGACAAACTTAACATTTATAGAGTAGATTTAGAGTAGTAAGGACCAGACTATCGTAACACATATGTTCCCCCTGAGTTAATGGCCATATTTCCCCCCTTTTGGCATCATTAAAAAACAGACAGAATAGCAGCCCAAGAAGTCCATCTAAGTTAACTCATGCCACGTATGTGCACACAATCATGAAAGAAAATAGAAACACAGAATGAGAGTACTGACGTAATAAAACAAGGATTGATATTAATAAAACTTTAATATGCCTTTGCTTTGAAAAAGCGAAAGGCAATATTGGACTTGTTAAAACGGGAGTAGTAGTGTTTCATCCCAACCACAAAAAAAGAAAACAAAAACATCCGCCAAAACATCAAAGAAAACTTAACAAACATTTCCAGAAACTGGTCACTGAAGAGGTACTTAGGGGACACTAGGAGTAAAGGGCTTGGAAGCTGCAACAAGCGTTTGGAGAACGAGGTCTATTCGGGCATTTCCCGACTTTTGCTCATTGAGCAGTTCTGCTTTCAGGTTCTCTACTTGTGCCCTGAGATCAGCATTTTCCTTATCAAACGAGCCACTTCATCACTTGACACTGGAACTGCTTGGGCTTGCTGACCTTCCAGGATAGCATTCCTGGCCTTCAACCGACGAATCTCCTCAGCTGCACTGTTCTGAGCATTAATAAGCTGTGAGATGGTTGATGTACTTCCTACCCCCCCTCCCATTCTTTTCTATGCACTCACACTCTTCCAAAGTTGTCTGTGAGAAAGTCTGCTTCCTAGTCCCCACCTTGCCTGTCCCCAGTGGGACTTCAAAGAATTTGAACACTTGAGTAAGCAGGAACCCATAGGGGAGGCCATGATTACCATCTTTGAAGGTGGCAACCTTTTACATGTGTTCAATCATAATAGCAGGCAAACTCACAGGAGTAAAACTGTCCAGTTGCTCCATCAAGAATAGGTCAAACTTAGAAGTCACTAACCTCCTCTCAGCTCGAGGCAATAGAACTTTGTTAACCAATTTGAACAACAGCTGATAGACAGGGAGTAGCGCTTTCTTATGGATCTGGTCCCCCTTCTGGTTTGCATTGGTTTTACCTCGGCATTTGTAAAGTTAAACTGACACACATCTTTTACACTGGGCACACCAACTGTAGGAACTTTAAGAATCTCTCCAAGCAACTTTACATCAAACACGATGTCCACCCCATTGACCAAGGCACAAATATGGTCAGTCTCAATTGGAAAGAGATTAGAAAAGAAGCTTTGTACCTCATACTCATATACCTTAGGTGCATCAACTTGAAATAGATGCGCTCAACATTGAAAGTTGACCATTTCCAGAATTTGGTGCATTCCAGCCATCTCAGAGATTGTTGGGTCAAATGTACGACCCATCAGAACTTTTTGATGCCTCGGGCGTTCAGAGCCAAGGCTGACTTCACTTCTCATTCTCTTCACAGAACCATGTTCTTCAAAAGATTTAGACTTGTGTTTGCCAGACTTCTCTCCAATAAATTTTCCTTTTCCCTAGGATTTGACTAACACATCCTCATGAGACATCGAAAACTCGCTCACCACCTCCTTCATCTTGGACCTAGATGTTGACCCCTTCTCTATTGAAGTAGGATTCATCTTTTTCGAAGACCATCTAACAAGTGAACCAGGTTCATCTAGGGTTTCCTCTTCCACCTCGACTACAGGTATCGCCTCATCACTTACAGGTACACCGTCTTTCACCAACTTTCTCCTTTTCTTCTTACTACTCTTCTTGCTCTTTTGAAGGGCAGAATTGTAGGCCACCTTAACTTGAAGCCTGGTAGTAGGTCATTTGGTTTCAGACTCAGGGGTGGACACAACCCTCCACTTACTAATGAATGCATCAAGAGCCACATTATCTAGGTCTTATTCATCACTGGATCTCATTTCAGGTGCTTAAAAGTTCAAGGGCACAACATCGAATGCAGGAATAGCACTGTCCTGGGAACGAGAGCCCTGACTTGGATCCTCCGGAGAGGGATCAGGTTCCTCATGTGATGCCCCAGTAGTATCTGCTAGTGCATCCCCTTCAACAGTTACAATGGCCCCTTCTTCCCCCACACTTTGTGCCTCATTTTTCTTAGAGGTGATCTCATGCAGTACACCATCAGCAGATACCACAAACACGGTTACAACATTTTTCTCTTCCTCAAATGGTGCTACCACGACCACGGAATTAGTAGCAACGATGGCAGAACTCTTTGTGACCTCAGGGTTTTGACCTTGTTCTCCACTTGGTCTTTGACTGGTGGGAGCCTCAGACGATGGGGAGAACGGAGCAGCAGTTTTAAGGGTTTCTGAAGTAGGAAGAGACTGGGAAACTAGGTGAGGGGTGACTGTAGCGGCAGGAGTGATAGTGGGTGAGAAAGGCTTAGTGGGAGCGGAAGGCTCCATAGATTGATCAGTAGTAGTTACGACTGAGGCAGGGAGATCGAAAGTTTTCTCAGCCATTGAAAGAAGTGGTATAATGATGCTTTTGGGAAACTCTAATGTAAGACTTATGGTTAGGAAGAGCAGGAAAGAGGGTTTTTAAGAGGAGAGGATAATTATGAATAGAGAGGAATAGGCACCGGTTCTGAAACGGCGGTTGGGCGTGGAGAATTGCAATGTTTCAGAGGGAGATGGAACAATGAAATGAAGAGATGTGACAGCAGGATCTGAAAAGTTGATGATATGGAAGTTGTGTTTTGTACCCTTTTTAAAACGTGTATTAAAGGATGCACAAAACTACTAACCTTTGGTACAAGAACCAGGTTCTTGACCTTTTTTTTAAAGAATCAATCCTCTTTTATCATTCATGCACTGCATCTACAGCTTCTATATTCATCATGCGTGTTCACCTGCAACGATATTGAAGTGAGTTAGACATGGCCAGAAAACACTTTTAGCCAGTTATTTCTTGAAGGTGAAAGCCAGATAAAGAGGAACCAGGTTCTCAATTAGGCTTTAAAAGCCCCAGCTTCACTCTGTTTCTTTCAAACTGTTCCCTACTTAGCGCCTTGGTGAAAATGTCTGCAATTTGATCTTCTATACTGCAGAACTTCATACATATCAGCCCTTTTTCCACATTGTCCCTCAGAAAATGATGCCTCACATCAATATGTTTTGTCCTTTTGTGTTGAACTGGATTCTTGGCCATGTTGAGTGCACTGGTCTTACACATAGAAGGGGCACACTCTCAGTGAGTACCCCAAAGTCCTCCAGTTGTTGCTTAATCCATAAAAGCTGAGTACAGCAGGATGTTGCAGCTACATATTCAGTTTCAGCTGTTGAAAGAGCCACTGAATTTTGCTTCCTTGTTCTCCAAGAGATAAGACATGGACCTAAGAAGTGAGTCATTCCCGAAGTGTTTTTCCTGTCCACAAGATAACCTGCATAATCTGCATCAGCATACCTAATCCGATTAAAACTATCATCTGACGGATAATACAACACCAGGTCCTGTGTTCCTTTGAGATATCTTAGTATTCTTTTGGCAACCTTCAAGTGAGATTCCTTGGGATTTGATTGAAACCTTGCACACAGCCCCACACTAAAAACAATATCACGTCTGCTGGCAGTGAGATAGAGGAGAGACCCAATAATGCCTCTATACATGGTTTGATTCATAGGAGATCCAGTTTCACCCATGTCCAGTCGAGTGGCAGTAGCAATGGGAGTATCTATCACCTTTGATGCTTCCATGTCAAACCTCTTCAAGAGCTCCCTGATGTATTTTTGCTGACAAATGGATATACCCTTTGGGGACTGTTTTACTTGAAGACCCAAAAAGAAGTTCAGTTCCCCCATCATGCTCATTTCAAATTCACTTCCCATGAGTTTTGCAAATTTTTCACATAGAAAATCAGTTGTTGCTCAAAAAATGATATCATCAACATAGACCTGAACAATGAGCAGGTTCCTTCCTCGTTTCTTTAAGAAAAGAGTGTTGTCAATTTTCCTATTTTAAAACCATTTTCCAAGAGGAACTTTGACAATCTTCCATACCAAGCTCGAGGAGCCTGCTTTAGCCCGTACAGAGCTTTGTCCAGTTTGAACACATATTTAGGGTGCTCATGACATTCAAACCCTGGGGGTTGCTTCACATAGACTTCTTCCTTAAGGAGTCCATTCAAAAATGCACTCTTGACATCCATTTGGAACAAGGTGAATTCCATATGAGATGCAAAAGCGATTAGAATTCTAATAGCTTCCATGCGAGCCACTGGAGCAAACGTTTCATCGTAGTCAATCCCTTCCTCCTGATTATATCCTTGGACCACTAGCCTGACCTTGTTCCTTTTGGTAATTCCATGTTCATCGAGCTTGTTTCTGAATACCCACCTGGTTCCTATAATAGTTCGATTTGGGGGTCTAGGTACCAGGTGCCACACATTGTTTCTCTCAAACTGATGTAGCTCGCCTTGCATGGCTGTAATCAAATATGCATCTTTCAAGGCTTTTTTGATATTTTTGGGTTCTATCTGGGAGAGAAAGGCTGAGAAGGCAAGTGAATTTCTGGCTTTTGACCTGGTTTGTACTCCGGAATCTAGAGGAGTAATAATGTTGTCTATTGGATGACAGCTTTGGTGTCTCCAGTTAGACGCCTGAGGTTCATTCTGAGATGAAGAGGGTATGTTTGGCTGATTTTCCTCTGTCCTTCTCTCAGTTGCTAGTGGAGTTCCTTAAACTGTAGCAACCACTCTTTTTTCAGCTTCAGTGGTTGTAATTGAGGTGCTTGGTTCTATTGAAGATGAGCCAGCGTTGTCTTCATTTAGCTCCTTTACTTGACTCATCATATTTACCTTTCTGTTTGTCATGTTAATGACTTCACCAGGGACTAGTAAGGGTTCTACATCTTGATCTTCCTCAACTCTTTTCTCACATGATGGATACGATTCATCAAAAATAATATGGACACTTTCCTCAACACATTGAGTCTGCTTACTATATATCTTGTAAGCCTTGCTTTGAGAGAGTAGCCCAGAAATATTCCTTCATCACTCTTGCATCAAATTTACCAAGCTGATCCTTTCCATTGTTGAGAACATAGCATTTGCACCCAAATGTTCTTAGGTGAGTCAGCTTGGATTTCCTTCCATTCAACAATTCATACGGGGTTTTGTTCAGAAGTGATCTAATCATGCACCTGTTCACCAAGTAGCAGGCAGTATTGACAGCTTCAGCCCAGAAGTTCTTTGCAATTCCACTGTCGATCAGCATTGTTCTTGCCATTTCTTCTAGAGTTTTGTTCTTCCTTTCTACTACTCCATTTTGCTTGGGAGTTCTGGGAGCTGAGAAGTTGTGAGTGATGCTATTTTCATTGCAGAATTCATCAAATTTGACATTGTCAAATATTGTCTCATGATCTGATCTAATGCATGCGACTCTAGACTTCATCTTCACCTGGATTTTCTTCACAAAGGCCACAAACACCTCAATAGTTTCATCTTTGGGTCTGAGAAACAGAGTCCATGTGAATCTGGAGTAGTCATCTACTATCACAAAAATGTATATTTTTCCTCCTCTACTTTTCACTCTCATAGGTCCACACAGATCCATATGCAGAAGCTCTAGTGGCTTTGAGGTGCTCACATCTCTTTTAGACTTAAAAGAGAACTTCACATGTTTTCCTCTAGCACATGCATCACAGACTTTTTGCATCTTGAATTGTGACATAGGCGGACCATGGACCAAGTCCTTCTGAATTAGTTTGTTCAGAAGAGAAAAACTTGCATGGCCCAGTCTTCTGTGCCATAGTTCAGCATCATCATCAACAACTTTCAGACAACTCAGATCACCACTCTATAAGGACTCGAAATCAGCGACATAGATGTTCTTGTGTCTTTTGGCCACCAGTACTATTTCACCTGTCACAAGATCAGTGAATGTACATATTTTGGATAAGAATTCCACCTTGTGTCCTTTATCACAGATTTGAGAAACACTCAAGAGACTGTACTTAAGGCCATTGACATAGTACACATTTTCAATAGAATGAGTGAGTGACTTCCGGACTTCTCCAACTCCAAGAATGTACCCCTTTTTACCATTGCCAAAGGATACACTCCCTCCTTGCAGGGCTTTTAGTGAAAGAAAGTCTGTGGTGTTCCCAACCATGTGCTTTGAACACCCACTATCCATGAACCATTGTTGACCGGTTCCTTTCACTATTCCCTGCACAAGAGATTAAGAGTTAGTTTTAGGAACCCAAGCAAGTTTGGGTCCCTTGTAGTAGGCAAGAGGATGAATAAGAGTTCTCTTAGTCCATGCAGGTAATGTGCATTTTTTGTGAGTGGAATTTGGTCCCTCTTTTGTAGTCACCTTTTCAGCAAACACTTTATTTTTCTGAACCGATTGATTCTTGGCCTGAACATATTCCTTGAACCGCCCAGTGTTACCACATTGGGTACAAGGCCAGTTATCAGAGACAGTGACGTACTTACTGTGAGGGTTGTGAGGAGTTTTCTCCCTTTGGAACCCTATTCCCTGCTTGTTTTCACAATCATTAATATGCAAGGCAGTGGTAGCTTCAAGGACCAGGTCCAATTTAGGGACTTTTCAAGATTATTCTTTACTCTTTCTAAATTAGTGTGGAGTTGCTCGTTTTTCTCAATTTCAGCACACATCCTAGATCTCATAGATTTCACCTCATTTTCAAGCCTAATGTGTTCCTCACTGGCTATCTCCTTTCCCTTTCCAGAATTTTCAGGTTTTGACTTAGTCCATGGTTTCACTATTGTTTCCCTTAGGTCTGTAATTTCTGCCAACAGATCATTCTTTTCTTTTCTGAGGATTTCAATGGTTTTCTTATGGTCAGTAACTACAGCCACTAAGTCGTCTCTAGTTTGATCAAATTCTCCTAATTCTAAGGTCAAAGAATCCCTATCCTCCACAAGACTATGAAAAGCAGAGATTAATACATCAGCTAAAGACATGATTTTTTTGGAGAACAGGATTTCAGATTTCTCTGAACATCCCTGAAATTTACCTCTTTGTTGCCATTGTCTTCATCATCATCTTATTGAGCCATCAAAGCAAAAGTTGAGTCATATCCAGTCTCCTCGCCTTCAGCTTCCATCATGGAACTATCACCAGTATCAGGTTCATCTTCAGACTCACTAGAGGAATCCCCCCATGCTGCAAGAGCCTATGTGATCATATTATCAGCGGATCTTTTTCTCTTGAAGTCCATGAAAGGAACCGAGTTCGTCTTAGCTGTTTTCTCATGGTAGTTCTTAGAGAATTCTTGCTTCAAGAGAGGACAGTCTTTCATGAAGTGTCCAGTCTTTCCACACTTGTAACAAAGATCACAGTTTTTTGGTCTGTTAGAGCTATCCCTTTTTAGCATTTCTCCATTTCTCCATTTCTTCTAACCATCTTCTAAAATCTTTTGGTTAAGTAAGTCATGTCACTGTCTTCCTCACTTGAATCATTGTTATCAGCTTTAAGTACCAAGTTCTTTTCCTTCTTTGGCTCTCGTCTTTCACTATCTATCTTTCTCTTCAACTCATGGGTCTTCAAGTTTCCGATCAGCTCTTCTATGGTCAACTCCTATAAGTCCTTTGACTCAGTAATAGCATTCACTTTGCTTTCCCAAGAGATAGGCAGAAAGCTGAGGATTTTCCTAACTAGCTTGTTTTTGGGAATAGTTTCACCAAGTGAGTGTAAATCATTTATGATGGAAGTGAATCTTGTGTGCATCTTGAATAGATTCATCGTCTCTCATTTTGAAGAGTTCATACTTGGTAGTGAGCATATCAATCTTAGACTATTTTACGTGTGTAGTTCCCTCATGAGTTGTTTGCAAAGCTTCCCATATCTCATTGGCAGTGTCGTAGGTGGAGATTCTATTGTACTCTTCAGGTCCTATTCCATATACTAGAATTTTCTTGGCACAAAAATTCTTTTCCACAGCTTTCTTATCTGATTCAGTGTACTCTTTGCTGGTTTTTGCCATTGAAAATGGAAGTTCCTCTAGTACCTTGGTTGGAACATAAGGACCATCACATATGATATCCCATAACTCACAATCCTCGGCCATGATAAAATCGTGCATTCTTGTTTTCCACCACCCATAGTATTGTCCATTGAACTTGGGTGGTCGGTATGTAGATTGACCTTCTTCAAAATTTGGTGGAGCAGCCATGAGGATCCTTCCCAGGTGTTAGCCTGATATGAGGAACCCCTTCTAATACCAATTGTTAGTTTGTATGAGTCCACCAAACAGTAGAGTACCTGGTCCTCTACAAGATTCTGCTGAGAATGCTAATAAAACAGTATGTAAATAAGGCAGAGGATTTTTACGTGGAAAAATCCCACACAAGGGGATCAAAAAACCACAACCTACACCTGTAGGCTTTCAACTCCACTAACTTGTAAAAACCTATTACAAGCCACTTTGCAATGACTCCATTACAAAGAATTTACTCAACTAACTTGTGGTACTCTTACCACAAGCCACTTTGTGACTTCCTAGTTACAAAGATTTTTACTAACTTGTGATGTTCTCACCACAAGCCACTTTGTAACTCTACAGTTGCAAAGACTTTTGCTTATGACTAAACCTAGTCACAACATAAACTCAAGGAGTTTACGGATTTACAAGAGGATTCTTAATCAAACGCTTCTAGCTAAGCAGTTTAGGAGATAAAATAAGTACAATCACAAAGTTACAACTCAACTAGGAGAACAACAAGTTATCTTTTAGGAACTGGTCTGTTGTTGCATTCAACTTTGTTCTTCAAGCTTGTGAGGATTGATTTCTCTATTTTTGGCAAGAAGCGTGAATGAGAAACTGAAACCTTCAAGTGATATTTTTGTATAAACTCATTGTAGGTACATCTTGATCACATCACTTGAAATGATGTGAGCACTTTAGTTGGTCAGAGAATGAGTGGGCGCTGGAGACAGTGCAGTGCGGCAGAAACAGTGCAGTCAGTCACTTCATTTCCAGATGTAACCAACTAACTTGTACTGTGATGAGGGAACCACAAGGGTATCAGATCCTTGTTTGGGTTCATAGCTCCTGAAGTTGTAGCAGTTCACCTTTAGCTGGAATTCGTTAAACTTACAGTATAGTCCGAGTAGGTCAGGTTCCCTATCTAGTTCTTAACAGTAAGTTTGTTAGATCATCAAAACATAAGGCAAGAACATTTAAAACCTATCACACTTCCTCATGTAAATCCCCATGAAGGAAGGCATTATTGACGTCAAGTTGGAAGATACCCCAATGCTTCTTCACTGCAGTTGCTATAAGTGCTCTAATAGTTGTCATTTTTACAACAGGTGAGAAAGTCTCAGTGTAATCAACACCAACCTGTTGTGTATACCCCTTTACTACAAGCCTGGCCTTGAACCTCTCAATACTACCATCAGCTTTGTGTTTGACCTTATATACCCATCGACAACCTATAGGTTTCTTCCTTAGAAGTAAGGGAACTAGGTCCCAAGTGTGGTTGGCATGAAGAGCTTCAAACTCTAGTGACATAGCTGCTTGCCAAACAGGGTTCAAGGCTGCCTCTGCATAAGATCTTGGTTCACCATCATGGCAAACACTTTGAACAAGTTGCTGACTATCAGGGACCAATGAGGTGAATGAGACATGATGATGTTTGGAGAAAAGAGCATTGAGAGGAAAAGAAGAATCTGGATTGGATGTAGTAGCAGGAGGAGTTGGATTAGAAGGAGGATGAGCAGTAGGGTATAAGTTGGGTAAAGATTACACAGTCTTTTAGATGAACAGGTAAATGATGTTCCCTAGTAGATCTTCTAGGTTCATGATTTCCCTGAATGTGAGGTGGTGGAGGAATTACAGGAGATTCTGGAGAAGAGGGACAATTGGGAGGTGATACTGTTACAGATGAGGATACATTGGAGGTGTGAACTGAATCTGGTAGTGGTCTAGACACAGTCACAGTCACTTGGGTGTGTTGTAGGAGGTGACACATCTACTGTGCAAGGAGCAGAATTGAGTACTAATGGAAAAGAAGAGGATGAAATAGTTAGGATAGCAAAGGGGAAGATGTGCTCATGGAAGATTACATCTCTAGAAACATGAATTCTTTTGGTGGCCAAATTTAAAACCTTGTACCCTTTAGTTTCATAAGGATATCCCACAAAGGCATGGGGAGTCGTCCTAGGTTCAAATTTGTCTCTATGGACTTTAGGTATGGTAGGAAAACACAAGAATCCAAAGCTTTTCAAATGAGAATATGTTGGTGTTTTATTATAAAGGATCTCAATTGGGCATTTATTCTTTAGGTAAGTGGTGGGAAGTCTGTTTATAATGTGTGTTGCAGTCAATACACATTCACCCCAGTATTGTAAAGGCAACTTGGACTGAAAAAGGAGTGCCTTGGCAGTTTCCAAGAGGTACTTATGTTTCCTCTCTACAACTCCATTTTGTTGATGAGTATAGGGACATATTTTTTGATGAACTATTCCCTTAGACTGAAAGAATGACAAGGCTTCCACGTTGACAAATTCTGAACCATTATCAGATCTAAGGTACTTGACAGTGGAATTGAAGTGGGTTTCAACTAAGGATATGAAATTTTTGATGACTTGCAAGTCATTGCTCTTGCTACTCAAGAGGTGAGTCCAAGTGGCCCTGCTATGATCATCTACTAAGGTGAGAAAGTATTTATACTTATCATGAGTGGCAATGTGGTAGGGTCCCCAGAGGTCTGCATGAGGAAGTTCAAAAATGGAAATAATAGTGCTAGTCCTATAGGAAAATGCAAGTCTCGGTTGTCTAGCCATAGGACAAATGGAGCAGAGGAAATGTTGTTTAGTTGAAAACTGAACAGGGATAAAAGATATCCCCCTCATTTTGATAAAGGGCACATGGCCTAATCTATAATGCCATAACAAATCATCTTGATTCTTGTTAGACAAAAAAGAATTTGAAAGAATGCACTGAGTTTTATTACTGATGGAATTATTTACAAAAGATTGTGAATTATAAATGGGAACATTTACAGATGATGTAGAATGCTGACAGTGCAAACTATTTACATCAGAACAACTAGACAAAACAGAACAGGAAACAGGTAAAGAGGCATATGTAGCAGAGCATGAATTCTTCAGACAGCTTGAACATAGAAGGTACAAGCCATCTTTGACCTTACCAATCTCCAGAGGCCTCTTCATTGAAGGGGCCTGCAGAAGACAAAGAAAATCAGAGAAGGCAATCAAACCTTTAAGTTGAGAAGCTAAAGAGTGAATTGAAATAAGATTGTACTTGAAGGATGGAACATATAGGACTCTATGTAGAATAATGTTTGGTGCTAATGTGGCAGTTTCAATTTCTGTGACTTTAACTCTATAGTCGTTTGGCAGTGTGATTAACATAGGATATACTAGGGTTTTAATGTGAGTGAGTAAGGACTTATTGAAGGTCATATGGTTAGAAGCCCCAGAGTCTAGGATCCAAATGTCAGCCCTTGATTTAAAGCATTTACATGAAAGTAGGCCATAATTAATAGAAAGGACAGAAGCAGAACATGCAAAAATACCTGTGAAGTTCACAACTCCACCAGTCACATTGTTGTCTGAACTATCTCCTCCAGTGCTGGTCTGAAAGTGTTGGAGCAAAGTCACCAACTGCCCATACTGCTCCTTAGTGAGACTCACATTGGAATTGTTACCCTGAGTCTGTGTTTCTTCACCTTTCATAGAAAATGAATCGAGTGGAGTACTGTGTACATTAGCTGCAGTCCTTTTGCCTTTATTGTACTTGGGATTTTAATTGAAATCCTGCGGATAGCCATGGAGTTTGAAGCATTTCTCTCTAGTATGGCCAGCACGTTTGCAGTAATCACAGAAGGGGCGAGGTCTAGTACTCGTGGAGGGATTGTTTGGAGAGTAGTTGGTTCTGAAATTGTTATATACAGGTGTTCTGTTGTTGAAGCTGTTGTGTGAAGTTACATTAGCATTCAAAGAAGCAGAGTCGAGCATGAGTTGATTATGTGGCTTCACTTCTCGCTGTTTTTCTTCCTGAATTAACAAGGAGAAGGCCTGTGCCATGGAAGGCAGTGGATTCATCATGAGTATACTACCTCGCACTGTGGTATACACTTCGTTCAAACCCATGAGAAACTGAATGAGTCTTCTATCTTGTTCAGCCTTGTGCATATTCTCTTTAGCCCCACAAGTGCATTGACAACTACACTGTGACTTGGCATTTATCATGCTCAATTCTTCCCAAAGCTTCTTCATTTTTGTATAATATCCAGTAACATCAAGGGTTCCCTGAGCTAGATCATTAATTTCCTTTTGGATTTGATACAATTTGGTACTGTTAGTCTGGTCGTACCTATCTTCCAACTCTCTCCAAAATTCAAAAGCATTATTAGCATACTCAACACTATCAGCGATTTCCTTACACAGAGAATTCAGGATCCATGAGGTTACCATATCGTCACACCTTTCCCACTGACGAAATTGCGGAGAATCTAGGTCTGGTCGTTTGTACTCGCCAGTGATGAATCCTATTTTATTTTTGACTGAGAGGGCTCTAAGAACGCTTCTTCTCCAGGATCGGTATCCAACGCCATTGAACGGAGCTGTCACCAACATCGCACCAGGATTATCCGATGGATGCATGTAAAATGGGCAGCTAGGGTTGACTCCGGGATCAGTACCGGCGACATGAGTTGAATCAGTCAATTCAACTCCAGAATAATTGTTTGGATCAAGGATAGCCATGAGAAAACAATATCAATTTGTCTAAAAGAAAAGGATCGAGAAGAAGAGAATGTCGGATCGAGAAAAATTAGGGCAAAAGACGAAGATTGTGACTATGGTTCTAGAATCTAAAAAAAACTAAGAGAAATTGGAGAGAATGGCGAGTAGAATACCTCGCTCTGATACCATGTAAAGATGTAAAGCCATTAGAGGAGTAGAGCTCAAGCTTGAGCTACAATGGTGGAACCATGGAAGGTTCTCGAAGGAGAACAGGGAAAACAGAGGAGAAAGAAGAGTCGGTTATGTGTGAAAAATGAACTAACTTGTATTAGAAACTCAACTGAGTATATATATATATATATATTACATGTGGGACCCAATACTAACCATCTAAAGCTGTGCTAATACACACCTAACTGACTATTAACATAATGATAAATACAATACACTATTTCAATACAAATAACAAAAAGCATCAATTTGGGCATCAAACACAATCCTCCTATATTTATAATGCTTACAAGATTGTCATCTCAAGTTCTACAAATGCCTAATAATGGCTTTAAACAATCACCCGGCACACGAATTATGATTAATATTGAGTTTATAAAACAAAGAAATACAAGTCGAAAATAAGATAGAACGATAAGCCTATAAAAAATGAAGCAACAAAGATGGTAAAACATGCTATTCACATGAAATTGTTTAGACCTTCAACAATTAGAACCTAGCAGTCAAAGCAGCTCATGAAAAATCTTGTAACTCATGAAAAATCTTGTAACTCTCTGCAGCAGCAAAACACCCTACTTTATTTTCTGTTCTCACCTTGCCTTCATGTTATTACAACCTAAGAGAGGACAGGAACCGTACCACCAGCTGCCAAGATTTGTTGCTCCAACTGCGTTATCAAACAAGAAAGTATCAGATCAAATTCTAGAGCAAATTTTACAGACTTTCAGATGCTGAGATCCTTTTTTACTTTAGAAAATATTATTTATCTATATTGGTTAATGTCTTTGACTATCTAAGAAAGCCCAAGATAATGTGAAAGCTTAAGTTGATTTTAAACATTATTGGGCTTTAGGGAACTAAAAATGCTTTTACTGAAGCTAAATAGATCCTTTGACGCCAGAATCTAATATTCAACTGCTTAATCAAGGTGACAAGAAGAGCTAACATTACCAACCAGTTGGAAGCAAGAAGTTAGAAAGATGCCTCATTAGGAGAATCAAGGATTCAAAAAATAAAAGGAAAAGAAATGGTGAGGCTGATGTGTTATTTGGTTGCCAAATGCCGCGCCTTAAGTTAAATTTCTTATTTGCCTTTGAGTTACATTTCATACTTGTTTATCTAATTCCAGAGTGAAAGCACATGTTGAGTCAACTTAAACATGATGTTATTTCTGAAACCGACAAGTCGATGGTTAAACATAGGGGAAACCTAGCAATATAATCAGTGAGACACACCACACTTCTAGTATTATTATCACAATCCAGATAGTATTTTTGTGTGTGTATATATATATATATATATTTATTTTTTATTTTTATTTTTTTGGGTTTGAGAAGGAAAAAAGAACTCCAGATAGCTTTGCATTCTTAGTGGAGTACTTACCCTAAACAAAGTTTCAAGTTTATTCTTCACAAGAAAATATTCATGTTTCGCATGCTGCAGACATTGCATACACCTGCACCAAAAAAATGAAAAAGAAAGTAAAAGCATTAGTTATTACAGAAGTACAGAATTGTTAGCTACCATGGTCTGAAACAACAACAACAACAACAAAAAAAAAAAAAAAAACAACAACAACAACAACAAGTGGGGTCTGTTGAGGGTAAATGTATGCAGACCTTACCCCTACCTTCAAGAAGGCAGAGAGGTTGTTTCCAAAAAACCCTCAGCTTAGGAAAATAAAAGAAGGGCAGTACCATGGTCTGAAACACAATCATGAAAATCAAGTTCAGACTTCCAATTACAATTACAAGATAAAATGAATGCGTGAACCCAAACTAAAGAAAGTTAAGAATGGAGCCAGTCATTTATGACAACTGCGCAAATACGTAAGTCATTTATGTTTTATGTTATTTCATAGAGTTTCAAAGTTATAATGAGGGAACACAAAGTTAAACTAATGTTTGAAGAAACCCAGTAACACCACTAACATTGGTCCAAACTTCTGAGTTAGGTGACTCTGTACACATTATACTTAGTACAGGTACTTTCACTAATTTCTTCCAATATAATACCGAGCATACTAAGAGAGATACCAGTTTCTGGAAATGCTAGCTAAATTGATTAGCTTTCCAAGAATGCCATAGATTATGCAATTTAATGCTTCAATCTAGCTGACATATCCTGTTAAACCACGGTATGAAAAAGATTATAATAATCCCAAGAAACACTGCACGCTTGTCTTGAGCAAACGTGACCAAAAAGAAAGTTTAATTGTTACTTTTTCAAATTTAGCGGAGATTATTTTCCATAATGGTGTCCTCTTCTTGTTTTGTGTGTGTGGGGGGGGGGGGGACGGACATATAACGAAAATGCTGGTGTAGTATGATAATTCAGAAGTATTAGAAATCTTTGGCAGTCCAAAGATACTTGAGGAAACTTAAGATATGAACAAGGACTGGTTTAAAACTTCCAATTATCTTTTAAAGCTAGAGATAAATCCTCTTTCAAGAACAAGTTGAAAAAATAAGCAAACAAATACATAAAATAAAGGATTTAGAGGGGAAGAAGTCTATCATCTTCTATGCATGCATGAGTGTATGCAAGCACAATATAGGTGGCCCAAGGAATGGAGAAGGAAAAACGAAGTGAGACGAACTGTTTCTACAGAACTCCCAAATGGTGCCCATCCTATTATGCATTGTTATAGCAACAAGGTTAAATTTGTTAAACAGAAAGAGGGAACAAGAAAGAGTTTCATTGGAAGGGTTGGTGATTTGGGTTTTTTTGGGGGTTTGGGGGTTTGGGGGGAGGGGGGGTGATGCGGCAAAGAAGGGTCATTTGCTATTATGATGTGGTAGACATGCATGACAAAGCAAATAATGTCCAAATAGGTCAATGTCAAGTCGATAAGCATATCTTTAGCATACAACTAAGATATACACCATATCGCCATACGTAAATCTCATACCACCTCCACCCCATTTTACATGACCTAGTCAAGTTTACAAAGATCGACTTGATCTTTATATATCATCCATTAAGAATAAAATTTATATATACAGAAATTATATGGGAATCATGAGGACCACAAATTACTTAAACTGAAACTAGAATATATATTGAAAAGGCCACCATCCAAGAAGAATGTTTTGAGTCTCTCAAATACGTAACTAAATCCGGACTCATGATGAACAACTAATCACTGTGATAGAAGGTAGGATAGCCATGGATATTTTCACTATTCCATAAAATAAAGTAGTGACCACGAGCGTATAACTACAATTGGCAACAAAGTACATGGTGGAATACACAAAGAACTCCTTTACTAAATCAAGCAGCCATGCATTGTTGGAGTATGACTTTTCTCGGAATCCAACTCTGTGAAGGAAAGAATCACACTTAAGAGCATAAAGCAAAACTCACCCTTCTAGATTCTTCTCTTCACAAAAATTTCTGAAAGCAACACAAGCATTCTTTACTCTTTGTGCACCTATGCTGCAAAACAAAATAGGGCTTCTAAGTAAACAATGAGCTAGATCCCATCTGTAAGAATTTATACAAAATTCCTACATAACTAAATTAAAACGACAGAAGCAGAATCCTAGGTCAATCCTTGACTGAATTAAAACTTTTAGTTTTCTATTACTTGTCCACATACTATAGAAATAATCAAATGAAATGCTTAAGCATCAACTGAAGCCCGGTTACTATATTAGCAAATAGTCCTAACAATATAAAAGTCAGATACCTGGAACTGCTACCCTTGAATTGGTGGACATGGGCATCAACCTGCTTATAATCCACAACTTGCTGCTGCCTGTATAATCAGGATTACCAACCTATTTAGCTCAATCTTTTGAAAAATTGAACAAACAAAGAGAAGGCAAGCTAACCTAGAATAATCATAAGAAAAAACTATTACTACTACAACTCACAGAGCCATGGCCAGGTTGTTGAGAAGTTTCTCAGAATTTTCAAAGAAAAGCGAAACCACTTCAACCACAAAATCAGGGTTGCTCTCATCTTGCAGTTTCTGAAGCTGAAGAAACTGATCATCCAAGAATCCCTTTTGTGTTTCGAACAGCGGAAAAAACCCTCATCAGAAATAGCCTCAAACCAAGACATACCCAAATCAAAACAAACATGAAAAAGGGGGGAAAAAGAAGATAAAGACTGCATCTTTTGGACTGTAATTACTGAATTACCCAAAAAAAAAAGAGGGGAAAAAAAGGAGATAAAGATTGCATTATTTTCTGGGGTTAACCTTTCTTGAAGACTACAAGCTCACCTCACGATAGAGAGATCGCATGAACTCCATAAACTGGTTCTGCAACTTCCCTACAATTTCCATGATTTTGGGGTTGTCCTCTTCCAACTTTTTACACTCTTCAATCACTGCTTTTGGACTATTCGGTGGACTTGAAAATAAGCAGATCTCACAGATGCACGAGAAGTATGGATATAGATATGTTTTACTTATATATTAGAACGGCTAGTAATGAGTTGTGAGATGAGGAAGACATTGAAAAGGACCTTGATATGGTACGAAATCAATGTGGTGTTATTAATCTTGAATTGACTTCCGCCATAACAAACGCACATTTATTCATTAAAATAAACAAAAATGGCACGTCTGGTTGTGTATGTCCCTGTTGCCCCTTTTTTGTCTCACCCTCTATATTCAATTTATTTGGCTAAAATGACATACTATATAAAATGAACGAGAGGCAATGGCACAGTCAACGAAAGGGGTATTAATTAGAGTTGTCAAAACGGGCTAGCCCAGCCCAACTAAGCTCAAGTTTTGTGGGCTTTTAAATTTGGTGGGCTAGGGCGGGCTGACCCTTCATCTAAACGGGCCTTAAAATTACCATCCCAGCCCTAAAAGGGCACTTAAATTTTTTTAGAAAAAAATATTTTTTTAAATCTTTAGATATTTTTCCGTGGCATAATCTCTTAATCATATGAACGACTTCTGTTTATTTAGAGTATACAAGAATCTTGATATTTGGCAAGGAATCTCGTAATTGAAATGCAAATTCTCTATATCTTTAGTTCTTCTTTTTTTAACGTTACATAAATATTTTTTTAGTACTTTCTTTTCACTTTCCTTAGGTTCAGGAATTGCTTCAATAAGTTTATATGTTAAGGTTTTTTAAATTAGGTTTAACATTATTTATTGATTTCACCATTATAGTCATAAAAATTTTAAAATTAATGAAATTTGCTAGTGTTGTTAATTTTTTTTGGTTATTAAAACTTGATCTTTTTCTACACTGAAGAGCAATTTAATAAGTAAAAATATGTTAAAGTAACCAAATTGATCATTGGCCACTTAAAATAATATTTTTCTTTTTGAAAAAAAAATATTATTAGCCACTTAAAGCTTTCCTAGTTCATTGTTAATTAAGCAAAAGAAAAACTAATCTTGTCTACTACATGCATATCAAAAATATAAATTATAGTTGATATGGAAAGGTAAATGATCAATCTAATGTTGGAAAATGGGGATTATATATAAGATTTTTTAACTTTTACTTTTTTAAATATTTAAATTTAAATTTAATTAATTTTTGGCCCACGGGCCGGCCCAGGCCCAGCCTCGATCAAGCCTCAAGGGCCAGCGAGCTGACTTGGGCGAGGCTTATAAACCTCAGTTTTAAATGGGTTAAAAAAAATTCCAACCCAGCCCTATCCAAAAAGCGGACTGGGTTGAACTGGCCTCACGGGCCAAGCCCATTTTGATGGCTCTAGTATTAACTAACACCTCTTCGCCAGAAAATTATATAATATTGCTAGATAATTTTTATTATTTTATGTATATTTACTATAAGTTAATTCTTTTTGACTTTTTGATATATTTTATATTTTGATACTTCTTAGTGAAAATATAGACTGATACTACCGGAGGAAGTATAAAGATTGAAATAGCTGATCCGCAACTAATATAGAGTAGTGAGGTAATAATTTTGTTGTTTTATAGTACGACAAATAATATTATTTGTTTTACTAAATTAAAGTTTCTTTGTCAAAGTGAAACTATCAAATTAAAACATAAGAGTACTATAGCTCATCTCTATTTCCGTCATTGTTTCAATGCATTTAGTATTTGTTTTTCTCCAAATGAGCCAATTTAATTCCTTTCATTATTAGCATCAATGAAACTAGCATCATAGAATTATAGTCTGTTTGTCTGTTAACCGTAGCCCAATTATGCAATATAGTCCAGGCCCAAATACTGTATTAATCGGGCAGCCTATTTCATGACCCAACACAAAGTTTTATAACTTTACACTTTAGCCAATGTATTATTTAATTAGTTGATTTGTATATAAATGAAAGGAATTCTCCAGAATAAATGAGATTCATTTTTGATAGGTTACAAGTACTTTGGTTATAAGTACTTTACTTTATGTTTGATGATCTAACAAATTTACTATCCAGAACCAGATAAGGAACCTGTTACACATTTACAAGACTTCAAGATCACAAGGTTCCAAGTTGGGATTCAGCATGGAATATGATTCAACTCTTCAGAGTGGAAGTAACAGCTAAGGGAACAGGTCCCTACCAGTTCCCGAGGAGACTGTACGAAGTCAACTTTCCAGTTGGAAAGTTGCTTCCTACACACGCTACAGTGCAGGAACAGTGTTGCAGTCAACTTTTGAAGGAAGACTTTTGACCTACCTTACTTACATCATTGTAAGTGATGCATTCAAGGGAGGTAAAACAAAACACTTGAATACGTAGAGATTTTTACTCAAGCTCACTCATGTGACCATTCAGCAAGAAAGTTTCATGAACAAAAAACAAAGCAACTACAGACCAGTTCCCACATCGAGTTATTGTATGTCCTTAGTTGAGTTGTGACTTTGTAATAGTTCATCAAATTGTAATTCCTATCTAGTTTATTTAAAAGAAGCATTTTATAGTAACGCTTTTGTAAACCTTAAACCAGTGTGTTTGAGTCTTGACTAAAGTTAGTCATGTTGTAAAGTCTTTGTAATAGAGTTTATTACAAAGTGGCTTGTCATAGAGTATTACAAGTTAGTGAGGGATTAAGAGTTTAATTCCTAGATTGCATAGGTTGTAATCTGAAAGTTGCTCAGTAGTGAAGTTGAAATCCTATAAGGGTAGGTCGTGGTTTTTAATCCCGTTGAGCTGGGAATTTTCCACATAAAATTTCTCTTGTCATTTATTTGTTGCTCTGTATGTGTACTGTCGAACCTGATAGAGAACCTGGTTTTCTATAGAGTTTGGTGGATCCATACATTCTATCAATTGGTATCAGAGCGGGTTCTTTCTATCAGGTTAACACCTAGAAAGGATCCTCATGGTTGCTCCTCCAAACTTCGAAGAAGGACAACCTACGTACAGACCTCCTAGGTTCAACGGTTAATACTATGGGTGGTGGAAAACTAGGATGCATGACTTCATCATGGCTGAAGACTCTAAGTTATGTGATGTAATATGTGACTGATCCTTTGTCCCTACAAAGAGCCTTGGCAACCCGGCTATAGCCATTCCCAAGACGAGGAAGGAATTCGATGACGCTGATAGAAAGGCTATATAAAAAGAATTTTCGTGCAAAGAAAATTCTTATGTATGACATTAGCCCTGATGAATATAACAGGATATCATCTTGTCAACCAGCAAAAGAGATCTGGGAGGCTCTTCAGACAACTCACAAGGGAACAACTCAGGTGAAACAATCCAAGATTGATATGATGACAACAGAATATGAGCTTTTCAAAATGAAAGATGATGAATCCATCCAAGATATGAATACTTGATTCACCTCCATCATCAATGAACTTCACTCTCTTGATGAAAGTATTCCAAGAAACAAGCTTGTCAGAAAAATCCTTAGTGTACTGCCCAGTTCTTGAGAAAAAAAAGTTAACGCCATTACAAAGGCTAAGGACTTGCAGATACTGACCATCGATGAACTTGTTTGAAACTTGAAAACCTATGAAATGAAGAAGAAGAAAAAGGACAATGAAAGATGAGAGCCAAAGAGGGAGAAGAACCTGGTCCTCAAGATGGACAACAATGACTCAAGTGGTGAAGACGGGGACATGGCTTACTCGACAAAAAGGTTCCAGAAGATGGTTCACAGGAATGGAGGCATTCCAAAAAGGGGAAGCTCTAGCAAGCCAAGATATTATGACCTCTATCATAAATGTGGCAAGCCAGGACACTTCATAAAGGATTGCCCCCTCCTAAAGCAAGATCAGTATAATAACAACTTTGACAAAGCAGCTAAGAGGAATCGGGTTCCTAACAAACGCTTCAAGAGGAAGAATGATGCTGACAATGTTGTAAAGCCAGCTCTTGCTGCATGGGGAGACTCCTCCAGCGAATCTGAAGAAGAAAACGACCATGGTGGTAGTTCAATAATGGCAGTGAAAAATGAAGCAACTGAATATGACTCAGTCTTTGCTTTAATGGCTCAATCTGATGACTATGAAGATGAAGATGACGATGACGATGAGGTAAACTTTCTGGATGTTCAGAGAAATCTAAAATCTTACTCTTCTAAAAGCTCATGTTATTAGAAAATGTGCTAATTGATGTATATCATAGTCTTATCAATGATATATTGTCACACCTCCTTTTTACTACACCCCCGAGAAAGGGGTGTAAATATAAGGGAGTTTTTTCAATTAAAGGACAATCGAAATAGGATTATTTATATTAAATTTAGAGTCGCCACTTGGGATATTTATGGTGTCCCAAGTCACCGGATTAAAATCCCGAATCGAGGAACGATTGACTCTGTAATACAGTCCGTGAACTAGAAATCCGGATAAGGAATTCTGTTAACATGGGAGAAGGTGTTAGGCATTCCCGAGTTCTGTGGTTCTAGCACGGTCGCTTAACTGTTATATCTGGCTTAATTATCTGATTTAGAACAATTTGAACCTACGTGCAATTTTAACTTTAACCGCTTTTTAATTAAGAAAATTATCTTGAAACGGGTTACGTGCACGTATACCCATTTGTTTGGCGCGTCAAAAATCATGTCACGCGTACGTGTCCACGATTAATAACGCTTTATTAATGTTAAGAAAATTGGGCCAAAATTGCGCATACTCCGATTTTGCTTTTAGAATCGTAATTATGTCAGGCGAACATGTACACAACCACGATAGTATTTTATTAAGATTAAGATTGTTTCGCCCGATGTTGCGCGAACGCATACGTTGGTCTTAATTCTGGAACCCGTAATCATGCCACATGAAATTTACCCGCGATTCGCGACATATTTTATTTAACGTTGTTAAGATTTGGATTTGGGTCACATAAATGTGCACCCGAGTTTAGGATTAAAATACGTGCCTAAAGCAACTACACGTTTTAACTTTGCGAGTGCCATGGAGTTTTGCTGAATGGCATGCCTCGAATTCTAAAATTGAGTTAAAAATTAATTAAAGCGAGGGTCACGCAATTGTCATTTTTGTTCGGCATGACTCAATTAAATTCTTATATTAATTAGTTAATTTGCTTCCATCTATGAAACTGCGCTTACTATTTTAATTTGTAGCCTTAATTACTCATTAATTAAACAGCCATTTGCAAGAATAACTAGCCTTACACTAAAGTAGAGACATCTATGAGAATAACCACCTTTTGCATTCTTGAGCCTTAGGCTTGAAATGTGAAATTCCAACAATTAAATGACTTTTATCATGGCACTACAACACCTAGATTTTATTATATGGACTAGCCTAAACCACTTAAAGCAAACTCGCATAAATAATAAACCAAACAATATTCAACATTCGAATGCAAGAAATTTACCTTATATAAATATACTACTAGTATAAATGAAGAAAGAAAATGAAGTTGATATTAAGCCCAATGCATAACATGACCAAAACTCAAACCGTTCATTCTTCCGATTACCCGGATTCCTGTCTCATTCAGCAGTAATCCCAACAACCCAACTAATGACTATTCTTTTATACTTCTTCAATTAACGGACTGATGGTTTAATTAACACAAGGCTGCCCATTTTAGGCTCAAACCTGAGCCCATCAGCCTACCTTATTTTAATTACTAATGAGTCCAGATACTATCTAAATCCTGGGCCCAAAGGGAGCCCAGTATCATGTTACCAATGCCAGCCCAATTCAATGACACAGTGTAATGGCCACGCAGGGATTCAAGGTCGAATCCTTGTAGCAACATGATTGACTCATAGGTTTTCCAAATTACACCAACGGCCCTTTGAACATATAAAAGTAAAAATATTTGCAACATTGTATAAACATAGATACCACTAAACTAGAAACACCCCTGAAATTATTAAACCAAATTCCATTTTTAGTAATTACACATCCATTATGCATAGCAGATCCAAATATATTACGACAAACTAAGAAGTTCTTACTTAATACATGTTTAATGGAAGGTACATTTAGATCAAACTCACTAAACTACTGCAGAGATGGATTGTAATGAATATCACGCAATCCACAACCATGAAACACATTCACAAGATGTTATTCACATATTAAGAATTGAAAGACCACTGAAACAACTAACTATATAATCACATCTCTCATTTCTAGCACGGATTCTGTAGTTAATCACATTTATAACTTAACTTTGAACACACTCCTTTCAACAATATAAATATAGAAGCAGGCCTACATGCTGATCACCAAATGTACTAATTATCCAATCTCATAGATACCTACGACTTTCAAACATTGCCAAACATTTAACATGACCTTTTATGCACCTTTGATGCCCCACAATGAGCTACCCAGCTAATACTACTACAACAGTCCATACTCAGATCAAACAGAGAGAAATATAAGAAGATCAAGCTAAGCTAAACAGTTCCGAAGGTGCAGAAACATTGAATAACTAACTGTATTAGTACAAATCTCTATTTAAAGGAACCAATCTTCATATTTATTCATTCTCATACTTTGGAAGGTGAGATGAATACCGGGTAACAAACAGCAACACAAAAGGAGAAAAACTGAGTTGAGATCATAACATAAACAGCAGAAATCGACAGCAGCGACAAAACAGTCCCAGTTTTAATCCAAGAAAACAACTATTAACCCCAGATAGTTCAATGAAACAGTATATGGAAGATGGTTTCAGCCAATTCGAAATTGAAAGCCAGAAAATAGAAATCAATGAAACAGTAATTTCCAGTTTTTTTTCAGTATTTTCAGAGTTATTTTCTTTGTATTCTTAACTACCAGCCTCTCTCTTCTGTATCTTAAGCTCTATCTCCCTCTTCTTCTTCTGATTTTCAGCTCCCTTAAATGGGCATTCAATTAGTGCATTTTCCACTACAACTTATCTTCTCCATTTTAAATTATACACTCAAATTAGTGATTTTAGTTAATTCAATAATGCAAATACTACCCTACCACTATTAGAAGCTTCTCAATTAGTGACCACTTGCATAAAACTTATAATAATCAATTCTTATCAAAACAATTAAACAAGAATTTAAACCAAATTATTAAACTAATCCTAATTATTCTGACTAAACCTAGAATACGAAGGACTCATAGGTTACCATAATTAACAGAAGAAATCAAGAATTCAGATGACATGAATAATAGCTAAAGAAGCTCATGAATAAACCAGACCAAATCGACGAACAATTTTTAGTTTGACACAGAAACTAAACTAAAAAAAACAAATCGAATCCGACCAAATAACCATTATAAAAATAAAATAAAGGAGTAGAGGAAAATAATAAAAAAGAATTAGAAAAATTAAAATCAGGACACCTACCTCCAAATGATTGAACCCCAGCTTGAATTAGATCTTACATTTTTTGAATATGAAGCCAGAATAGACCTTAATCGAGTGTTCTCGACTGAGAACACACAACTAAGGTCGATTTCGACCTCAAACCTTCCAATATTTAACCGATTTGGAGTTTGGGATTTTAGGGTTCCTTTAAGATTCGAACAATTCTGGTGTCATTTGAAGGGTGTGAAGTGAGGATTTGGAAAGAGGGTAGTGAGATGGTTCTGGGGTATCGATTTGGGGCTGGTTGGATAGGCTAGGGTTCGGGGTCCGATCTTCGATCCAAAATTCGAAGAGTTATGTTGTGATTCGAGGAAAAGGGAGTGGGGATTCGGCATGGGGAGATGAAAGGGAATCGATGGTGTTAATTTGGGGTTGTTTGGGCCACCGGAACCGCCGTGAGGCGATTTCCGGTGGGCGGAGGGCGGTGGTGTGAGGCGGTGGGAGACAGGGGTGTCTCTGAAGAGAGACAAAGGAGGGGGGGTTCTGAGAGGGGTAAGGGTTTGGGGGGGGGGTTTGATATATTAAATGTTTGATTTAATTAGGGTCGTTGGATGATTGGAAACCAACAGCTCCGATTAAATCGCAAATGGGAACGGGGTCATTTTGGTTTCAACTGGGGCGGTCCGGGTGTGGGAACGGGTCGGGTTGTGGGTGAAGCTCTGGACCGTTCGATCAAATTAATTCAACAGCCCAGATTAAAGCATGTCCAAACGACGTCGTTTGGTTTAGTCTGGTGATGGACCGGGTTGGGACGGGTTTGGGCCGGACTGGGGGGGGGGGGGGGTTTCAGGTGTATTTGATTTGGGCCTCTTGAATTAAATTGAATTTGGCCCAAATTTGACTTCTTTCTCTTTCATTAATTCTTTTTCTTTTCTTTTCTTCCTTTTTCTTTCAAAAATTAAAACTTAAAAATCCTAAATTAAATTATAAAAGACCTAAATTAGCTTAAAAATATTAATTAACTTTAAATAATACCTATCACAAATAATTAAACACTATATTAAAAGAAAATCACACAATTTGACCAAAATACAAAAATATGTTATTTTTTGTGAATTTTCATTTTTGTAAAACACCTAATTATTAATTAATTCCAAAAATATAAAAATCAAATCTTAAATGCAAATGCTATATTTTTTGTATTTTTAATGCATTAATAAAATTAAACATGCACACAAACATATGCAAACAATCAGGAAAATCGCACAATAATTCCTAAAAATAACACATAATTAAAGAAAAGACCTAATTTTAGGAATTCTTTTGGAGTAATTCGTATGAGGCAAAAATCACATGCTCACAACTGCCCCTCTTTGTCCGGAAACACGAAGAGTTTTCGTGCAAAGATAAAGTGAGTGAATGGTATTCTTTTCCTCAGAAGTTCCTTTATGGCTGACTTGAATGATATTCTTTGAAATGTTTTCCCTTCTTCTCCAGGCGGGCACCTGATTGCTGAACCTTTTAAATGTCTTCCTTTGACTATTGTTTCCTTTCCTCTGTTTCCCAGGCGGGCTCCTGATTATTTGAAATTTGAATTGCTTCTTCCCTTCGTTCTCCAGGCGGGCTCCTGACTACTTGAAATTTGAATTGTATTCCCTTGTTCTCCAGGTGGGCTCTTGATTGCTGAGACTCGAAATATATTCCCTTGTTCTCCAGGTGGGCTCCTGATTGCTGAAACTTGAATTGTATTCCCTTGTTCTCCAGGTGGGCTCCTGATTGCTGAGACTCGAAATGTATTCCCTTGTTCTCCAGGTGGGCTCCTGATTGCAAAAACTTGAATTGTATTCCCTTGTTCTCCAGGTGGGCTCCTGATTTCAACAAAATAGACAAAAGCAAAGAAAAATTTCTACCTCAGTTTGGTAGCTGGGTATATATATGAGTGTAAACTAAATCATGTTACCAAACATCAATAAGAACTTGAAAGCTGAAACTTGAATTGTACTCCCTTGCTCTCCAAGTGGGCGCCTAATTGCTGAAACTTGAATTGTTGTTCCTTGATCTCCAGGTGGACGCCTGATTACTGAATCTTCAACTGTTTTTCCTTGTTCTCCAGGTGGACGCCTGATTGCTGATACTTTAACTGTTGTTCCTTGTTCTCCAGGTGGACGCCTGATTACTGATACTTCAACTGTTGTTCCTTGTTCTCCAGGTGGACACCTGATTACTGAATCTTCAACTGATTTTCCTTAACATCCGTGTTGTTCTTCCCTGTTCTTCAGATGGGCACCTAACTTCAACAAAATAGACAAAAAGAAAATTTTTCTGCCTCAGTTTGGTAGCTGGGCGCATCTGTGAGTGTTAAACTGAATCATATTACCAAATATTACTAAGAATTTAAAAGCTAGGTCCCATTATCCAGGGGGGTCTTGACAACTCTTAACTACATGACAATTTTAAATCTAATCTATATCTTTTAGGTATGTCTTATGCTAAATCTTGTTATTCAAGCCAGTTTTAAACTACGTCCCATTACCCAGGAGGGTCCTGACAACTCTTAAATCAAGTCTTATCTTAAGAGTGACAATTTTACGGCTAAATTATATTACCCTACAATAGAACTTATGCTAAACCTTGTTATCTAATGGAAATCTAAAAGCTAGGTCCCAGTATTCAGGAGGGTCCTGAAAACTCCTAATTGAATCCTATCTTAAACATGCAAACTTTGAAGCCAACTTATATTCCTTTGGGGTACATTTATTCTAGATTACGCTACTCATGATCGTTTTGAATTTTAAACTAAGTCCCATTTTCCAGGAGGGTCCTGAGAATTCTACGGTCAAACCTGCATGGTATTTGTTCTCCTTACGGATGATTTCCTAAAACAAATGCCATATTTGCCCCTGTTTCAAATCAAAGAAAATCTTGTCAGTTTAAAACATGGTGGTTAGTTGTGGCATTCTTGCTGGTGGTAGTTTTCTCTTTGCCATGCTTTGCTTCGACCGACTGCCTTGAACTGGTCGAGAATTGTTTTGACCTCCTGATTGATCCTCCTCCACAGGATCCTCAACTATTGTTTTTCACTTCTGACCCTTTTATTCGAAACCATACATCTCTCATGACATTGCTGAACCATTCCACCGATTTAAACTTTGCTTACACCATAGGTCCCACTTACATCATACTATCTCCAACATGTCCTAGCCGTATTTTGCTTTGTGTAATTTTGAATCTGGTAGCACACTTTGACATTCCTTTTTATTTGTTGGAACAAGGCTAACCTTGGAAGAGCTTTAGAGGAGTAAAAATTAACAGTAATGAAATGCGACGATTTTGGGAATTAAGAATAAAGAAGAAAATCCCAATTTGGATGACTGTTGGAGATAAGAAAAAGGAACTTATCTGAGTGGAGTCACTGGCACCAATGATCATGGTATGCATTTTGGATTAATCAGCCCAGTCTATTTAACCAATCTCCTTTCCGATTGTTTTACTTTGTTCTCCAAGATTTTCACAACCCAATTTTACTTTCCGCCAACTTACGGACCTTGTTTGACTTGCAGTGCCCTGAAGGGTTTTCACCGACAAACCTCTCTCATTCACTTGTTCCTCAATTCCTTGTCGCCTTATGGTGCCCACGAAGGTTTTCACCGATAAGACTCTCTTATTTTTACTTTCTCTCAGCTTTCGTCACCTCATGGTGCCCGTGAAGGTTTTCACCGATAAGACTCTCTCATTTTTACTTTCTCTTAGCTTTCGTCCCCTTTTGGTGCCCGTGAAGGTTTTTACCGATAAGATTTTCTCATTTTCATTACTTTTCCTGCTTGGACCAGAGTGTTACCCTGATATGAATCACCTCTATTTGCTCGACTTGGCATCTCTCGAAGACTGATCGGAAGGTCTTTCTTTGGACCGTAATGTGGGCTTTTGGATGGGGTTAGAAAGAAAGGGTATCAAAGGCTCAAAACAATTTGACAAGGGTTTAAAATTACAACTTCTGGAATCACATTTCTTATTACAAATACAACTTCTGCCCCATTTTCTTCCTGGGGATCTTTTGACTTTTATTTTACTATGACCGAGCCGTGAGGCTGCCTACGTATCCTTAATAGGAATCAGGTCAAACGTAGTTCACACCTGAATTTCCTTGTTGTTATACTTTCTCTTTTCACTTCTTTTCTTTTCTCTTTTCTCTTTTCTCTTTTTCTTTCTTTTCCCTTTTCTTTTTGTTATTGATTCCAAAAGAGGGGTATGAAAGAAACAAATGCGGCTCAAAAGGGGGAGCAAAGGGTAAAGTGTTTAGATAGCAGAACGAATTGCCTTCGTCATTTCAATCTTCGAAACAATGCCAAATACAAACAATCAACAATTATAACAAAGAAATCATACATAATATCTCTTGACTACATCAAAATTGATGGCCATGTCTATGCATTTTCCTTCGATATCTGTTAAACATAGAGCACCATTGGACAATACTCTAGATACAATAAATGGCCCTTGCCAATTCGGGGCGAACTTGCCTTTTGCTTCAACCTGATGTGGAAGGATACATTTCAGCGCTTGTTGACCCACTTCAAACTTTCGGGGACGCACCCTTTTGTTGTATGATCTTGCTATTCTCTTTTGATATAACTGGCCATGACATACTATTGCCAATCTTTTTTCATCAATCAATTACAATTGCTCCAAACAGGTTTTGACCCACTCATCATCATCAATCTTAGCCTGAGCAACAATCCGAAGGGAAGGGATTTCAACTTCTGTAGGTATTACTGTTTCAGTTCCATATACCAACAAATAAGGAGTTGCGCCTACCGAAGTACGAACAGTAGTGCGATATCCCAACAACGCAAATGGTAATTTTTCGTGTCATTGCCTAGAACCTTCTACCATTTTTCGAAGTATCTTCTTTATGTTTTTGTTGGCTGCCTCGACTGTTCCATTCGCCTTGGGACGATATGGGGTAGAATTGTGATGTGTAATCTTAAACTGTTGACATACCTCTTCCATCAAGTTACTGTTAAGATTAGCACCATTATCTGTGATTATCACCTTTGGGATTCCGAATCGACAGATGATATTTGAGTGAACAAAATCAACCACTACTTTCTTGGTCACCGATTTGAAAGTTTTGGCCTCAACCCACTTGGTGAAATAATCAATGGCTACCAGAATGAACCTGTGCCCGTTGGATGCTGCTGGCTCAATTGGTCCAATGACATCCATGCCCCAAGCAACGAAGGGCCATGGTGCCAACATTGTGTGCAATTCCAATGGTGGAGAATGAATCAAATCTCCGTGTATCTGGCACTGATGACATTTGCGCACAAAATTGATACAATCTCGTTCCATGGTAAGCCAATAATAACCTGCTCGAAGAATTTTCTTTGCCAACACATATCCGCTCATATGTGGTCCGCAGACTCCCGAATGTACTTCGGACATGACAGCCATAGCTTGTCTAGCATCTATGCATCTTAATAATCCAAGGTCTGGTGTTCTCTTATACAAAACTCCTCCACTTAAGAAGAATCCATTTGCCAACCATCGAATTATTCTCTTTTGATCCCTCGTGGCTTGCACTGGATATATCCCCATTCTGATGTACTCCTTGATATCATGGAACCATGGTTCGCCATCAAGTTCTTCTTCAATCATGTTACAGTAAGCATGTTGATCTCGGACTTGAATATGCAGAGGATCGACATAAGGTTTGTCCGAATGGTGCAACATTGATGCCAGGGTAGCCAAAGCATCGGCGACCTCATTATGGACCCTTGGAATATGCCTGAACTCCACTGATCAAAACCGTTGACAAAGATCATGCAAGCATTGTCGGTACGGTATGAGCTTCAAATCTCGCGTTTCCCATTCTCCTTGAATTTGATGTACTAGAAGATCCGAGTCTCCCAAGACCAAGACTTCCTGGATATCCATGTCTGCAGCTAGCCTTAGACCCAAAATACAGGCTTCATACTCAGCCATATTATTGGTGCAATAAAACCGAAGCTGAGCCGTAACAGGATAGTGATGCCCTGTTTCAGAAATAAGCACAGCTCCTATTCCGACTCCTTTCATGTTGGCAGCCCCATCAAAGAAAAGTTTCCAGCCTGGTTTTTCAATTTGCTCCAGTTCATCGATATGCATCACTTCTTCATCGGGAAAATAAGTTCTCAATGGCTCGTAATCTTCATCGACCGGGTTTTCGGCCAAATGATCGGCCAATGCTTGGGCTTTCATTGCAGTTCGAGTCACATAGATAATGTCAAACTCTGTGAGTAAGATTTTCCACTTCGCAAGTCTTCCTATCGGTATAGGCTTTTGAAAGATATACTTCAACAGATCCAAGCGCGAAATGAGGTAAGTAGTGTAGGATGACAAATAATATTTCAATTTCCTAGCCACCCAAGTTAGGGCGCAACATGTCCTTTCCAGATGAGTGTACTTAACCTCATAAGTCGTGAACTTCTTGCTAAGATAGTAGATGGCCTGTTCTTTTCTGCCGGTGATGTCATGCTGCCCCAGTACACAACCAAATGAATTTTCCAAGACTGTCAAGTAAAGAATCAAAGGTCTTCCTGGTTCTGGCAGAACCAGCACGGGTGGGTTTGACAAGTATCCTTTTATCTTATCAAATGCTTCTTGACACTCATCAGTCCACTTGACAGCAACATCCTTCTTCAGCAATTTGAAAATAGGCTCATAAGTTGTCGTGAGCTGAGCAATAAACCTGCTGATGTAGTTCAACCTCCCTAACAGACTCATCACTTCAGTCTTGTTCCTCGGAGGAGACAATTCTTGGATGGCTTTGATCTTTGATGGGTCCAACTCGATGCTTCGCCGGCTGACTATGAATCCCAATAGCTTTCCGGATGGAACACCAAATGCGCATTTGGCAGGGTTAAGCTTGAGGCTGTACCTACGAAGTCTCAGGAAGAATTTCCTCAAATCCCCAACGTGGTCGGCCTGATGCTTTGATTTTATGATCACATCATCCACGTATACCTCAATCTCCTTATGTATCATATCATGAAACACCGTAGTCATTGCTCTCATGTAAGTTGCCCCGGCGTTCTTCAAACCAAATGGCATTGCCCGGTAGCAATAAGTTCCCCACGGCGTGATGAATGCCGTCTTTTCTGCTCTTCTTCATCTATTAGAATCTGATGATACCCGGCATAACAATCCACAAAAGATCCTATCTCATGCTTGGCACAATTATCGATCAAAATGTGGATATTGGGTAGTGGGAAGTTGTCCTTCGGACTTGCTTTTTTGAGATTGCGGTAATCGATGCATACCTTGATCTTGCCGTTTTTCTTTGGCACAGGCACGATATTAGCCAACCAAACAGGATATCGAGTGACCCGAATGACCTTTGCATCCAACTGTTTGGTGATTTCTTCTTTAATTTTCACACTCATATCAGTTTTGAATTTCCTCAACTTTTGCTTGACGGGAGGAAACACTGGATCAGTGGGCAATTTGTGGACCACTAAATCAGTGCTCAAACCCGGCATGTCGTCATATGACCATGCAAAAACATCTTTGAATTCGATGAGTGCTTTGATTAACACTTCCCGGATCTTTGGCTCGAGGTGGACACTTATTTTAGTCTCTTGAATATTATCTGTGTCTCCTAAATTGACGGTTTCTGTATCATTCAGGTTGGGTTTGAGTTTTTCTTCGAAGTTAATTAACTCCTTACTAATCTCTTTGAAGGCCTCATCATCATCGTATTCTGATTCGTAATCACAATCTACTTCTTGAACTATTATTTCAGAATCAGATTGATTTTTAAGACTGGGCTGAGGATTCCTTATGCATGCTATATCATTAGAGCTAGCGTAAAAAGAACTGTACAGAAAAGAAAAGAAAAACAAAAGAAAAATTATCAGGAATGATAAAGAAAGGGAAACTGCATTTCATTGAATGATGGATGATAACGAGGTCTGCACACTTCAAACAGACTGAAAGATAAAAATCTGGATTACAACCCTGGAATGATCCAGACAAACTGAAGGAAAATCAAAATAAACTACCAAGACTCCTTTCGAATGGGGAGAGGAGTGACTTTCAAATTATTAAGCTTTGTTTCTGGCCCAATTTTTGCATTACTAGGACCTTCACCACTTTCCACCATGTTCACACCGTCAAACAACTTTTCAAATCTTTTAATTAACTCCTCGTCAGGTTTAATCATAGAACTAGGAATTGTTGTTACTGGGTGACTTCGGGTACCGGACTTGACAAATGATTTGGAAAGACGTGGGACTGGCTTTGGAAGGACCTATGCCTTCTGTTTTAGCTTTTTGGCCTTTTTTATGTCTGCGACAGTGGGCTTGAATCCCAAACCAAACTTTCCCAAGTTTTCAGGAAGAGACACCGGCTGTATGATGCCTTGCAAAGACGAGCCCAAACCTTTACCGAGTACAAAACCATTCTTCAACATCTCATAGGCTACCATGACTGATGCGGCGGTTATCTTTGGATTTGGAATGTATTTCCCCTCCGAAACTTTCTCTACCAACATCGTGTCTGAAACCTGGTAGACCCATGGTCCCTGGTCATCTTCCACTTCAATAACTGGTACAATGGCATTACTGCGAGCACATAAACTGTCTTCCCCATGCACAACTATTTCTTGTCTATCCCATTCAAATTTGACTACCTGGTGTAGTGTTGATGGGACTGCTTTAGCGGCGTGGATCCATGGTCGACCCAACAGTAAATTATAGGAAACAACTATATCCAGCACCTGAAACTCCATTGTGAACTCAACTGGCCCTATCGTCAGTTCTAGCACTATGTCCCCAATTGAATCTTTACCTCTGCCGTCAAATCCCCGTACGCAAATACTGTTCTTATGGATCCTCTCATCTTCTATTTTCAACTTGTTTAGAGTGGAGAGAGGACAGATGTTTGCGCTTGACCCGTTGTCGACCAATACCCGGGTCATCATAGAGTTCTCACATTTTAATGTGAGGTAAAGAGCTCTGTTGTGCTCAGTACCTTCTACAGGCAATTCATCATCGGAGAATGTGACTCTGTTTACTTCGAAGATTTTGTTGGCTATTTTTTCTAAGTGATTCACGGAGATCTTATCGGGAATGTGTGCCTCATTCAAGATCTTCATTAAAGCTTGACGGTGCTCATCCGAATGAATCAATAATGATAATAGGGAAATTTGAGCAGACGTCTTTCTTAATTGTTCCACGATAGAGTAGTCCTGTAACTTCATCTTCCTCAAGAATTCTTCTGCTTCTTCTTCAGCTACGACTTTCTTTACTAGCGCTGGATTATCTTTAGCTCTTCTTAACTCCTCGGGAGTAAAATACCTCCCCGAGCGAGTCAAACCTTGTACTTCACAGATTTCTTCTTTGACTTCCTTCCCTCTGTACATCACTGTTACCCATTCGTAATTCCATGGAATAGACTTGTTGTTGATTATTGGTAACTAGGTTACCGGCTTGATGATAACCCGATCTGCGTGGGCTCCTTCCACGATTATGATGGGTTTGTTGGCCACTCCCGGTACAATCACCTTCACCCCTTCCTGTTTCGTTGCAACTTTGCTTAAAGTCCTCTTCTCAACCGCCACAGATGGCTCAACACTCTTTTTGGTCTGCTTGAGTACCAACTTCTCATCTGCTGATTGTTCAACTGTCTTGACTCCACTAGACCGAATCATCATGACGGTCTGTGATGGCTTCTTGGGTTCTCCCTCCGCATGCACTATTTCGATCATATTTGCCTCTTGATAGGCTGGCATCGGATTCCTGTTGATATTGGTTGCTTCGGGAGCTTGAACTTCAATTCTATTGGTATCAATAAGCTCCTGTATCGCACTTTTCAAGTGCCAGCACTTTTCTGTATCATGACCCGGAGTACCAGAACAATACTCACAGCTGACAGTATAGTTAAGATTCTTTGGAGGAGGATTTGGTAGTTTGGACTGTATCGGCCTTAGCATATCTAGCTGTTTTAGCTTGTGAAACAGACTAGTGTATGATTCTCCCAACGGAGTAAAGGTTTTATTTTTCTGCAACCTTTCACCCTTGAGTGCTTGACTAGGCCTGAAACTTGGTCCGGGAGTGTTTTGGTAGGGTCGTGGATGTGGATAAGTATTTGGTAGGATAAGAGCACGTCATTGAGCGTGGGCAGGAGGTTGGTTGTATGCTTGTGCATGGTGGACGGAAAAATGAGGTTCTGGTGGGGGATAGTAGTGTTGGGGTGGATTGTGGTGATAAGTTTGTTGGTGGGGTCGAGGTTGATTGTAGTGGTAAGGTGAACTTCTGGATCCGGACCAAGTTCCTGAATCAACCATTGCTGCTTCCTCTCTCTTCTTCTTCCCAATCCCTCCTATGCCGCCCTGAATAGCCTGAGTAGTTGCTCTGATAGCCAAATAACTCATGATTTTATTTGACTTGAGGCCTTCTTCTACCATTCCCCCCATCTTTACTACTTCGTTGAATGACTTTCCCACAGCTGAGACCAAATGGCCATAGTAAGTAGGTTCCAAAGCCTGTAGGAAGTAATCTACCATCTCACTTTCCTTCATTGGGGGATCTACTCTTGCTGCTTGCTCCCTCCATCGGAAACCATATTTTCTGAAGCTTTCACTGTGCTTCTTCTCAAGTTTAGTCAAGGACAGTCAATCTGGAATGATCTCAAGGTTGTATTGGAAGTGACAAGCAAATGCTTGCGCCAGATCATCCCATGCGTACCATCTCCCATGGTCTTAGCGGGTATACCATTCCAATGCTGATCCACTCAAACTCTGACTGAAGTAAGCCATTAACAATTCATCTTTTCCTCCAGCTCCCCTCATCTTGCTGTAAAAAACCCTCAAGTGGGCTACTGGATCGCCGTGCCCGTTGTATAGATCGAACTTGGGCATCTTGAAACCTGCCGGTAATTGCACATTTGGGAACATACATAGGTCCTTGTAGGCCACGCTGACTTGCCCTCCCAACCCCTGCATGTCTCTGAATGATTGTTCTAAGATTTTAACTTTCCTGAACATCTCCTCATGTTCGGTATTTTTGACTGGTTTATCAGCTTCTATCGGGAGGTCAAAGTGAAGAGTATAGGAATGAGTTTCTGGAGCTTTGAAAGTGGGCTCCGAGGGGTAGTATTGGTTGTCCTGGGCCTGGAATATAGGCTCGCTAGGAGATTTGTGGAGTGTAGCTGGTGGAGGTGCTACGAAGACAGGAGTTACTAGTGGAGGAGGGTATGGAATTGGTTTAGGGGGTGGAGATTGTGGTGTATGAGAAGTGGTGCCCCAGTAGTGTTGGTAAATGGGAAAGCTCGGGGATAGATCGGTGGCAGGATGATCCTGAGTTTGAGCCGGTGGTGGAGTGAAGGTAGGGTTAGCCGGGTAGGCGGATGGCGGTTGTCCTTTAGCCCAGGCCTAATACATTTTGGCCATTTGTTGTTTTAATTTTTACATCTCTTCTTTTATGGCGTTAACGTCCAACTCTTCTCCTTCAATGGCACTGGTGTCTACATCTGGAATAGACATGATTATTTCTCCTTTGGATCTGGTTTGGTAGGGGTGGGTTGCCAGTATGCTTAGGTGTACTAACTGCTTGAATTCTTATAACAACAACCAAACTTGTTAGTGATCAGAATTTTAACAAATAAACAACCACACATAAGGATGCAATGCACCTAGGCAATTAGTCATTTCTACCATGTATTTACTCGGTTGCTTGTGTCATCCCAGCTTTTCCTGACCTTTCCCTTTTATTGTCACTCACGTCTATCTTTTATTCCCTCCCCTTTTTCATTTTATTCTTTTCTTTTGGTTGTGGTTGAATCTTAGGAAGATTGCCTACGTATCATGACCCTGCATGAATCAGACCGAGCGTAGTTCTAGCAGAAACAATTAATATTATTTTTAACAAACGAAACAGTACAAAGATAGAAATGACATTATATTTGGACAACACTTTAAGAAAATGGTTTAAAAGACTCAACATGGACTTAAACTAAAACATGACTATTATATGAAAAGTTCCAACAACTATGACTACGCTTCACTCCACAATCTTTTGCTTTTAATCACTGGAACATCTGCTCACGGTGGGGCTTGACCCGGTTGACGTCCTAGTGTATGGTACATACTCTCTAACTCCATTGCAATATGACGGGCAAAAGTAGGTGCATGCTTTAGAATCTTCTCATAATCCATCCCTTGGCAGTTCACATAACTTTGAGAGGTGTAAACAGCCAAATCATGGATTTGTGCTCTGAAGTCCTGGAGATTCTGGTCTTGGTTTTGTAACTGTTGTTGGCAAGTGGTGGCTATATCTCTTATGTAGCCTTCACGATCTAAAACCGACTCCAATTGAGCCCGAAGTCTGGCCTGATCGAGTCTTGCCTGTGCTCTCTCCCTATCAATATCTGCGTGCTGATGTTCTCTATTCTACCTTCTCATTTTTTCCAACTGTGCATGGAGTTGAGCTTATGAATGTATCCAATGGTCCTTCTCTCTCTTAAATTGAGCCATTTCTTCTTCACATCTCATTACTTGGCATTCCTTACTAGATTTGGCCTCCTCATTTAACTGTATGATTTTTTCCTTGGCTTTGTCTAAGGCCTTTTCAGTCTTTGTTAAGATGGAGTCATAATCTTGCATTTTATCCATCAGATTGGCAATGATTTTCTAATCTTTCCAACTTCTCACTGGCGCTTCAGAGGCTTTCTTCATCTGTTGAAACTGAGCGCGGAGAGTTTTATTCTCGCTAATCAGACTCTTCTTTTCACCTTCTGCTTCTTGTGCCTGTAAGTCTTTCTCCAAATTGAGGTTCTTCAGCCTTTCTTCTGAGGTATGAATAGTTGCTTTGTACCCCTTTTCCTTTTCACCCCAAGCCAACCGTTCTTTGATTTTGTCATCAAATGCTTGAACATGCGGTCTTTTTATGGGCCTTCTAGGATCAGGTTCTGGTGCATCATCCACGCGGGATCTTTTCTCAAACCACCTAGCATATCCCGGATTTATCTCACCTTTCGCAGGATCTAGAACTTGGGTATCATCTTTCAAGTAACGACAACCATTCCAGATATGCTGGATTAAAGCCTCAGGGAGAGTGGCTTCGGGGTGTAGCTCAATCACTTGCACACTTAAATCTTCATCATCAGGCACCACTTGGTATCTCCCTAGCTGTCTCAGAACTCTCTGTGGCGCATACGGCTGGACGCTTCTTAAACCCAACAGCAGTAAATAACTCTTTAAGGTTGACATGTGTATCACCTCTCTTACCGGGAGCCATCCCAAAGTCCACTCAATTTGACTTGCCATTAAAGATCTTAAATGGGATATCCAGGCTTCCACCCCTTCTGGAGATTTATAATCTTTTATTCTTTCTTTATAACTTTCGATGAAATTGTCCTTGCTTGGACCATACTGCATGAACTTGGGGTGATGTCGGAGATGTTCAGTCAACCACATTTGCAACAAAATATTGCAACCTTTGAAGAATTTTGCCCTGGATTTACACAAAGGCAACAACCGATAAATGTCTGAGAGGATGATCGGGGCAAGAGTGTGATGTTCTTTGGTAGTGAGGACTTGTACGACTCTGGATATGCGAATATCAATCGTCCTCTCTTTGTTTGGGAAGACCATGATTCCCAGAAAAGCCACCATGAAAGCAAAGCGACGGTGAATCTGCCAGGTGTCCTTGTTTTGTTTGTTAGTAAGGCCCTTTTCATGAATTTCAAATCCATCCGTCTTTCTGAACCTTGAATATAGGAAGTTGAAAGAACAACACCCTTCGACAACGTTTCTTTTTCTGATTTGATTACTGATATTCAGAAGACCAAAGAATCGGTGTACTGAGGGAGCCTTTGGGAATATAAGATTCTGGTTTCTCAAATCTCCGTCAAAACCAGAATATCCATCTATTTCTTCTAATGTGGGAGTAAGCTCAAAATCAGAGAAGCGAAAGACATTGTGAACAGGGTCCCAAAAAGTCACTAGAGCCGTAATCAAATCATCGCGTGGTTTAACTTTCATAATATCTGTGAGAGCTCCCAAATACTTAATGACTCATTTCTGACCATCTCCTCCTAACTCATACCACTACATCTAAAGCCGAAATAGAAACTCATCTACATCTGTGAACAGTGGGTTCTGGATGGTGCTCATTTTGTACCTGTGAGTGATTTTAATTTAAAAACCAAGATCAAGACTCATTTTGAAAAAATCATTAATATTTCTAAAAAAAATTCATATAAAAAAAACTTCGATGAAGAAGATTTAAAGGTTGTGTTTGCTAACCGGATTTTTTTTTTTTGAAAAAAACGACCAAAGGTGGTTGTTCTTGCAAAAACAGCCTTCCGGCGCCCTTTTGGGGACATTCGGCATATTTTGGACAAGAATGACATCGCCTTACTTATGACAACACAATGACATTTATGTACCCACATTTTAATTATTAATTATCTAATTATTTTTATTTATTTATTTTTTTTAAAAAATAGTTGGGCCCGATGTGGGTTGCCTACGTATCTCACATCCGGCGAGAATCAAACTTACGTAGTTCGTAATAATAAAACTATTTTACAACATTTCCTTTTCTTTTCAAAATTTTGACAGAATTTCAAAATATTTTTTTCGAAAACAACTAATTTTCTTTCTCGGTTCTCACATTGATTTTCCTTTTCTAACTTTTTCCTATAAGTTGGTCAACATGCAAATCCGAAACAAATGAATGCACAAGTAGCAAGTAAGATTCATCATGATGGTCTTTTCATTTCGGGTACACCTGTCCTAGACAGACCCAACCCCTGTGTTGAGTCTCCGAAGTCAAATGCACATGATGCAAACAAACGTTCCTACTAGGGATCCGGCATGAAGCTGAGTTATTCTAAGTGTAAAACCTGGGGTATACTGTTCTAGATCTGGCTTACCCAAGCGGATAGTTTGAGCCGAAGTGGGGGCAACGTACCGGGAGCACGAAAGTCTACTCGGCCTTTGTTACTTGGCCCAACTTCATTCTATTTGGTATGACTTCTAACAGAAAGGTGGGCCACGCGCACGTGTGCACCATAAATTCAGAAGACTCAGAAAGAAGAAGGGTTTCGTAACAGTTTATATATACAGTTCAGATAATATCAAAGCGGTAAAAAGCAACATTTAGCATATTAAGCCCAAACATATGAATAAACCAGATAATAAATAAAGCCAAATATAACAATTATTCTAAGCTCAAATTCTTGAACCCTGAACCAGAGATTCTGGGTTCTTCTCCCCAGAAGAGTCGCCAGAGCTGTGACACCTCCTTTTTACTACACCCCCGAGAAAGGGGTGTAAATATAAGGGAGTTTTTCCAATTAAAGGACAATCGAAACGGGATTATTTATATTAAATTCAGAGTCACCACTTGGGAAATTTATGGTGTCCCAAGTCACCGGTTTAAAATCCCGAATCGAGGAATGATTGACTCTGTAATACAGTCCGCGAACCAGAAATCCGGATAAGGAATTCTGTTAACCTGGGAGAAGGTGTTAGGCATTCCCGAGTTCTGTGGTTCTAGCACGGTCGCTTAACTGTTATATCCGGCTTAATTATCTGATTTAGAACAATTTGAACCTACGTGGAATTTTAACTTTAACCGCTTTTTAATTAACAAAATTATCTTGAAATGGGTTACGCGCACGTATACCCATTTGTTTGGCACGTCAAAAATCATATCACGCGTACATGTCCACGATTAATAACGCTTTATTAATGTTAAGAAAATTGGGCCAAAATTGCGCATACTCCGATTTTGCTTTTAGAATCGTAATTATGTCACGCGAACATGTACACAACCACGATAGTATTTTATTAAGATTAAGATTGTTTCGCCCGATGTTGCGCGAACGCATACGTTGGTCTTAATTTTGGAACCCGTAATCATGCCACATGAAATGCACCCGCGATTCGCGACATATTTTATTTAATGTTGTTAAGATTTGGATTTGGGTAACATAAATGTGCACCCGAGTTTAGGATTAAAATACGCGCCTAAAGCAACTACGCGTTTTAACTTTGCGAGTGCCATGGAGTTTTGCTGAATGACACGCCTCGAATTCTAAAGTTGAGTTAAAAATTAATTAAAGCGAGGGTCACGCAATTGTCATTTTTGTTCGGCATGACTCAATTAAATTCTTACATTAATTAGTTAATTCGCTTCCACCTATGAAACTGCGCTTACTATTTTAATTTGCAGCCTTAATTACTCATTAATTAAAAAGCCATTTGCAAGAATAACTAGCCTTACACTAAAGTAGAGACATTTACGAGAATAACCACCTTTTGTATTTTTGAGCCTTAGGCTTGAAATGTGAAATTCCAACAATTAAATGACTTTATCATGGCACTACAACACCCAGATTTTATTAAATGGACTAGCCTAAACCACTTAAAGCAAACTCGAATAATTAATAAATCAAACAATATTCAACATTCGAATGCAAGCAATTTACCTTAAATAAATATGCTACTAGTATAAATGAAGAAAGAAAATGAAGTTGATATTAAGCCCAATGCATAACATGACCAAAACTCAAACCGTTCATTCTTCCGATTACCCGAATTCCTGTCTCATTCAGCAGTAATCCCAACAACCCAACTAATGACTATTCTTTTATACTTCTTCAATTAACGGACTGATGGTTTAATTAATACAAGACTGCCCAGTTTAGGCTCAAACCTTAGCCCATCAGCCTACCTTATTTTAATTACTAATGAGTCCAAATACTATCTAAATCCTTGGCCCAAAGGGAGCCCAGTATCATGTTACCAATGCCAGCCCAATTCAATGACACAGTGTAATGGCCACGCAGGGATTCAAGGTCGAATCCTTGCAACAACATGATTGACTCATAGGTTTTCCAAATTACACCAACGGCCCTTTGAACATATAAAAGTAAAAAAAATTTGCAACATTGTATAAACATAGATACCACTAAACTAGAAACACCCCTGAAATTAATAAACCAAATTCCATTTTTAGTAATTACACATCCATTATGCATAGCAGATCCAAATATATTACGGAAAACTAAGAAGTTCTTACTTAATACATGTTTAATGGAAGGTACATTTAGATCAAACTCACTAAACTACTGCAGAGATGGATTGGAATGAATATCATGCAATCCACAGCCATGAAACACATTCACAAGATGTTATTCACATATTAAGAATTGAAATACCACTGAAACAACTAACTATATAATCACATCTCTCCTTTCTAGCACGGATTCTATACTTAATCACATTTACAACTTAACTTTGAATACACTCCTTTCAACAATATAAATGTAGAAGCAGGCCTACATGCTGATCACCAAATGTACTAATTATCCAATCTCATAGATACCTACGACTTTCAAACATTGCCAAACATTTAACATGACCTTTTATGCACCTTTGATGCCCCACAATGAGCTACCCAGCTAATACTACTACAACAGTCCATACTCAGATCAAACAGAGAGAAATATAAGAAGATCAAGCTAAGCTAAACAGTTCCGAAGGTGCAGAAACATTGAATAACCAACTGCATTAGTACAAATCTCTATTTAAAGGAACCAATCTTCATATTTATTCATTCTCATACTTTGGAAGGTGATATGAATACCTGGTAACAAACAACAACACAAAAGGAAAAAAACTGAGTTGAGATCAGAACATAAACAGCAGAAATCGACAGTAGCGACAAAACAGTCCCAGTTTTAATCCAAGAAAAACAGCTATTAACTCCAGATAGTTCAATGAAACAGTATATGGAAGATGGTTTCAGCCAATTCTAAATTGAAAGCCAGAAAATAGAAATCAATGAAATAGTAATTTCCAGTTTTTTTCCAGTATTTTCAGAGTTATTTTCTTTGTATTCTTAACTACCAGCCTTTCTCTTATGTATCTTAAGCTCTATCTTCCTCCTCTTCTTCTGATTTTCAGCTCTCTTAAATGGGCATTCAATTAGTGCATTTTCCACTACAACTTATCTTCTCCATTTTATATTATCCACTCAAATTAGTGATTTTAGTTAATTGAATAATGCAAATACTACCCTACCACTATTAGAAGCTTCTCAATTAGTGACCACTTGCATAAAACTTATAATAATCAATTCTTATCAACACAATTAAATAAGAATTTAAACCAAATTATTAAACTAATCCTAATTATTCTGACTAAACCTAGAATACGAAGGACTCAGAGGTTACCATAATTAACAGAAGAAATCAAGGATTCAGATGACATGAATAATAGCTAAAGAAGCTCATGAATAAACCAGACCAAATCGACGAACAATTTTTAGTTCGACACAGAAACTAAACTAAAAAAAACAAATCGAATCCGACCAAATAACCATTATAAAAATAAAAGAAAGGAGTAGAGGAAGATAATAAAAAAGAATTAGAAAAACTAAAATCAGGACACCTACCTCCAAATGATCGAACCTCATCCTGAATTAGATCTTCAATTTTTTGAATATGAAGCCGGAATAGACCTTAATCGAGTGTTCTCGACTGAGAACACACAACTAGGGTCAATTTCGACCTCAAACCTTCCAATATTTAACCGATTTGGAGTTTGGGATTTTAGGGTTCCTTTAAGATTCGAACAATTTTGGTGTCATTCGAAGGGTGTGAAGTGGGGATTTGGAAAGAGGGTAGTGAGATGGTTCTGGGGTATCGATTTGGGGCTGGTTGGGTAGGCTAGGGTTCAGGGTCCGATCTTCGATCCAAGATTCGAAGAGTTATGGGGTGATTCGAGGAAAAGGGAGTGGGGATTCGGCATGAGGAGATGAAGGGGAATCAATGGTGTTAATTTGGGGTTGTTTGGGCCACCGGAACCGACGTGAGGCGATTTCCGATGGGCGGAGGGCGGTGGTGTGAGGAGGTGGGAGACAGGGGTGTCTCTGAAGAGAGACAAAGGAGGGGGGGTTCTGAGAGGGGTAAGGGTTTGGGGGGGGGGGTTTGATATATTAAATGTTTGATTTAATTAGGGCCATTGGATGATTGGAAACCAATGGCTCCGATTAAATCGTAAATAAGAACGGGGTTGTTTTGGTTTCAACTGGGGCGGTCCGGGTGTGGGAATGGGTCGGGTTGTGGGTGAAGCTCTGGACCATTCGATCAAATTAATTCAACAGCCCAGATTAAAGCATGTCCAAACGACGTCGTTTGGTTTAGTCTTGTGATGGACCAGGTTGGGACGGGTTTGGGCCGGACTGGGGGGGGGGGTTTCAGGTGTATTTGATTTGGGTCTCTTGAATTAAATTGAATTTGGCCCAAATTTAACTTCCTTCTCTTTCATTAATTCTTTTTCTTTTCTTTTCTTCCTTTTTCTTTCAAAAATTAAAACTTTAAAATCCTAAATTAAATTATAAAAGACCTAAATTAGCTTAAAAATATTAATTAACTTTAAATAATACCTATCACAAATAAGTAAACACTATATTAAAAGAAAATCACACAATTTGACCAAAATACAAAAATATGTTATTTTTTGTGAATTTTCATTTTTGTAAAACACCTAATTATTAATTAATTCCAATAATGTAAAAATCAAATCTTAAATGCAAATGCTATATTTTTTGTATTTTTAATGCATTAATAAAATTAACATGCACACAAACATATGCAAACAATCAGGAAAATCGCACAATAATTCCTAAAAATAACACATAATTAAAGAAACGACCTAATTTTGGGAATTCTTTTGGAGTAATTCGTATGAGGCAAAAATCACGTGCTCACATATATTACACCCCATATTTTCGTACATGGAGGTACGCCATAAGTAAATTGATATAATCTCAAAAATGAGATGTTGCATTCTGTATTTTTGTACGTTAAACTTTCGTCGTAAGTTAATCAATGTAAGTTCGAGAAAGAGATTATTTTGAGATTATAAGCATTATGCTATTTTCAAACAATGAGTAAATTCGTGAAGATGAGAAGGTAAGCAAATCTAAGAAAATGAATTTCGTCAAAGTTTGACATTTTGGGATAAAAAACGGCTCGAGCTAAAATACCCGGTATTTATGGACTAGTACCATACAAGGTACCACATGGCCATGACAGTAAGGTATATAAGGTGTGTTAAAAAATGAGTAGTATTATAAGTAATTTTATATAATTCTTAATTATGTGGATAATCAGGTAATTATTGATTTTAGTGGGAGATTAAAAATTAATTAAGATGATTGGTGGTTAATTATTGGATAAGATCCTCACATGGAAACCAAGTCTTTATGAAAGTATGACTCTTAAAACCATACAATAAGGCGGCATTAAGAGAGCCTTTTTGTGGCTTAGTCATAATGTAAATGGGGCTCACAAACTCACAAATATAAGACTTGATCTTCTTACCTCATTAAGAGTTGATGTTATGTTGTAAGATGAAGCCTATTTTTAATTCACAAAATGGAAACTACAAATGTATGGGTGAAGCTTCAACAAAGTCATACAAGACTTTGATCAAATTCACAAAGAGAGAGATCATATGGAGTTGAATGGCAACGTGATTTCCTAAGAAAAATTCATACGAAGTTATACTGCGTAATAGCAGTGGAATTTTGCGATTCTAAGGGAGTGCGATACAATATTTCTCAAGAATATTATACAAATTTTCTCCTACTTCAATCCGTCATTATGTGTTTTTGCAAAAGACGTATGTTAAAGGAAATGCCAAGAGAATTGGCTCAGGTATGTTAAGGTTATCCCTTCTTTCTTTTTTGCATGATCCATACGATACAAACAAAATGAGCAAATGCACAACTTTCATAAATGACTCTATTTATAGAAGTATTGGATGTGCCTATGTTTTTGAATTCCCATGTGTCCTATTATTTTATCATCTGTTCATGGGTCTCAGAAAATTACGTAAGTTGAAAAGGTTTACTTCATGATATTAATCAAAGGCATAATGGTCTTATGACATTCCGAGAGATTTTATTGACGTACTTTTCATGCATTGCATTCATTTATACATGTACATTGACTCATGACCAGATGACATTATATACACGTATATATGTATATTATATGTATAAGGGATGTGGGAAAAGGTTACAACGTTATATATGCACCACCACCTAATCAGCTGGTATACGTTGATGATTTTGCCCACAGTGGCCGAGATGATATGATGGGATGCCCTCAGAGGCTTGATGATGTTATGAACACATGTACTTATGCACGACATGACATTTATACGCATATGCATGGCACTATAAGTATTTCATGATTTATAGAGTAATCTAGACTTACATGTCGAGTCTTTTACTCCATGTTTCTCTCATGACTATTATTTACTAATTTTCCTTCCTTACATACTCGGTACATTATTTGTACTGAGGTCCTTTTTTCTTGGGGATGCTACTTTTCATGCCTGCAGGTCCTGATAGACAGGATAAGAGTCCTCCAAGTAGGCTATTAGCTCCATGGAAGGTGTTGGTGCGCTCCATTTGCTCCAGAGTTGCTTATTTGGTCAGTATGATTAGGACATGTATTGATTAGTATGGCGGGGTCTTGTCCCGATCTTTATGACATTTATGTACTCTTAGATGCTTGTAGACATATGTCGTGTATGTGAATGATTATATGGCCTTGTCGGCCTATGTTCAGTGTACGAGTAATCATTTTGATCTTATAGGCCAGTATGTCATATGTATAAGTTTGTATTTCCCTTATGCTTTACTCCGGTTCATTTACCTATGATATAATGGTACGAAAGATACGTTAAGTTGGTACTCGGTTGAGTAAGGTATCGGGTGCCCGTCACGACCCATCGGTTTGGGTCATGATAAAAGTGATATCAGAGTAGTTCTATCCTAGGGAGTCTACAAGCCGTGTCTATTAGAGTCTTGTTTATGGGTGTGTCATGCACTACACTTATAAGCAGGAGGCTACAAGGCATTTAGGACTGTTACTCCTTCTTCTTACTCTAGATCGTGTGGTAGAGCTCAGTTATAAGAACTCAATTTTCTAAACTCTATCTTATTCATAAGAAGATGATGCCTAAATCTAGAAAGATGGTTGGTAAAGGATTGAATACGGCTGTGGAAGAGTTGAGTCAGAGGAACTCAATTTTTCATAATGCTTATGATTAGTAAATATGAGGTCTTCAGCAGATCATGTGTGTACTAAAAGGTATAAACTTCTTGATAAGAACCCCTAAGGCATGAATATCTATCCACGCATATGGTAAAAAGCAACGAGAGAATCAGAAGATACAAGTTTCAACAAGTACAAGAAGCAAGGTGAAAAAGGGAACGAGGTACCCAGTTGGTAAGGATGAACATTATCTACAATTCGGGAAGAGAGATATAAGCATTTTGAGTTATATTCAACAGCAATAGATGTATGTACAATCGGCCACACCCATCTCAGTCATGCCCTATGGGAGCTAATGGATATGATTTAAGAGAAGGGCAGGATATCAAGATCCGGTTGGGGTTAGAGTAACCCAAAATGATAGATGGATTGTTTGAGTTTGTTGACATTTCCGAAGGATATTACAAAGGTACTAATAGACCTTCTTGTGAGACACCCAGATGGTGCACTCTATAATATTACAATTAGATGTGAATACTAGCATGATCCAAAACAAAAATTCAGAAGATAGGCACTAAAAGCTTTGAAGGGATAAATATTACCTTAGTATGGCTTCCGTCCCTAGTAGATAAAGGATGTTAGGCAAATCGAAGAGCTAGTGGATGGAGCAAGGAGCTAAATGCAAAAGGATCTCTTGTTGAGGTTTTAAGAATAAAGTGATAGACAAAAATGTTAGTGGAAAATAAGAAGAGAGTTAATGAAGCGTTATGAGTAAGATGTGATACATGGATGGCAACAGTAGATCAAAAATATGACAGTATTACATAGTCTATTGTCAAGACAAGAGGTTACAGGCCTTGAGACAACAAAAGAGTATAGGCCATAAAGTCATATCCTCATTTCGAGAAATAAGTTCGTTAGACCCCAGAATAATAGAAATCAGTATGTGCTGGTGAATAAAATAAACTAAACATGAATTAAGGACTGAGTAATTTGATAATAGTCAGCATCATGAAAATTTCAGACTGCGTTTCGGCAATAATAGAATGGACAATAGAAGAAGATTCATGAGAAATGTAGAGAATGGTCATTCAGGAAGACGCTTCCCTAAAGCAAGCAATGTGAGAAAAGTTAAACTTAAGGGACTGTATGTGGCAGTTACACTAAGTGTCACCCTCGCGAGTAAGGAATTTTGTTATCCTTGGTATAGAAGGATTACTACAAGGCGAGTAAAGGTCATTGATGATGTAAAAAGACACCAAAGATGAAGAGATAACCATTTATAGGTAGATCGTCGTAGCTCCAACTCTTAGTACTCCCCTAAAGGGGGGAATGTAACGACCCGACTAGTCGTTTTGAGCATTTGCATTTTGCTCGTAGGTTATCGGGCATGACTAGCCTAGTATGATATATTATGACTAATGTAAATCGTCAATTTTGGTTTTCAGGTGGAACAAAACAGATATGGAAGAATGGTTCTCAGCTTAAGGCTTAAAATTTGAGAGGTTTGACCAAGTCTTTGACTTTTAGTACTCGATCTTGAATTTAAATTTATATGATTAGATTATCTCCATTGGATTATTTGGGACTTAGGAGCGTGTTTGGAACTTAATTTGGAGGCCCGTGGTAGATTTAGGCTTGAATTAGCGAAATTAAAATTTTGGCGCTTTCCGGTTGGTAGTGGAAATCTTGATATCGGGGTCGGAATGGAATTCCAAAAATTTGAATAGGTCCATAGTGTCATTTGTGACGTGTGTGCAAAATATCAGGTCATTCGGAGTTGAATTGATAGGTTTCGACATCGTTTATGGAATTTGAAAGTTTCTAAGTTCTTAAGCTTGAATCCGAAGTTGATTTGGTGTTTTGGTATTGAATTGAGTGATTTGAAGGCCCGACTAAGTTTTAATGATGTTATGGGAGGTGTTCGTATGTTTGGGTTGAGGTCCCAAGGGCCTCGGGTGAGTTTTGAGCGAGTCCGGACATTACCGGAACTTAGAAAATTGTTCTGATGCATAAATCTTTGTTGGGGGCAGAAGTCTTACCGCTGAGGCGGAAAATGGTCCACAGTGAGGAAGAATCCGCAAGTTCACTGGTCTGCCTTCGGAAGCCTATATCTTTGGATATACTAGGAATTTTGAGATGATTCAAATATGAAAGTTGTAGCCCTTCGTGTCTTGTTTTCAGAAAGCTAAAGAAATCACAATTTGGGCATCTGTAGAGAATGTTATGGCTAAAATACTAAATCATGTCACTGCAGTAAATATTTTCCGCTGTAACGGTGGATTTATCGCGGTCAGCGGTGGTTACCGCAGTCAGCGGTGATGGGGATCCGAAAGGTGCACTATAAATATGAGATTTGGGGTTTTATTTCATATTTTGACCTAGAGAGCTCGGGCTTTGGCGATTTTTCGAGGGATTTTCAAGAAAACCATCGGGGTAAGTGATTCTAACTCAATTTTGGCTAAAATACATGATTATTGTGTTGGATTCATCATTTGAGTAGAGATTTGGGATGAAATTTTGGAGAAAATTGTGGAACTTCATAAAATGAATTTTTGGGATTTGAAAGACGATTCGATGTCAGAATTGAGTGAAACTAGTATGGATAGTCTCGTAATTGAATAAGTTGTCGGATTTTGAGACTTTGGTCGGATTCTGAGACATGGTTCCGGGGGCCGGGTTTGAGCAATTTCGAGATTCTTGAGTTAATTTGATTATTTTTGCCTGGGCTTTGTTCCTTTAGCGAATATTGATGATAATATACTGATTTTGGTTAGATTTGGAGCATTTGGAGGCCGATTCGAGAGGCAAAGGCATCGCAGGCTAGAGTTTGGACTGGTTTGAGGTAAGTAATGATTGTAAATGTTTGACCTAAGGGTATGAAACCCCGGATTTCACATCGTTGTGCTACTTTGAGGTGACGCACACACTAGATGACAAGCGAGGGGTCGTGCACCGTTGGGGATTGTGACTTAGTCCATCCCATATGACTGTTAAGTCGCGTATTTGATTGAAAACTGTTTGATATCATTGTGTTTTGGAAATTATTACTATGTTTTGGGCGGAATGCCATATTTGGGCTTTGTGCCAATTATTTTGGACCCTTAGGAGAATTTTTACTGCTATTCCTCACTGTTTTGACTTCATATTTGTACTCAGTCATGTTGTATTCTACTATTTTCATAACTCGGCCATATTTACTCATTTTTGATATTTTAAATGATATTTTGGGCTGAGCATCATGTTTTACTGTTGGCCGAGTGGCTTGAGAGGTTTCTGACTGAGCGAGGCTGAGGGCCTATGTTGTGAGGATATTATGGGATCGGACTACACGCCGCAACAGGTTGTTATTTATTCATGATATTGTGAGGCCGAGGGCTTGATTGATTTATGCCACGAGGTGTCTTGTTGTTATGTGAGGCCGAGGGCCTGATTGATTTATGCCACGAGGTGGCTTGTTGTTATGAGGCTGAGTGCCTATTTTATTACGCCATGAGATGGCTTGTTATTTTGCTTGGGCTATAAGGAGCCCCTCCCGGAGTTTGTACACCCCCAGTGAGCGCGGGTACCCGGTGTGAGTGATATGATGTAGCCCGAGGGGCTGTTGTTGTTTCATATTGTTGCCCGAGGGGCTGTTCTTGATCCATGTCTTGCCCGAGGGGCAGTTCTTGATTTATGTTATGTCCGAGGGGCTAATTACGAGTGGTTGTGAGCCAGCCCGAGAGGCTAGTTCTGTTGATATTATGCCCGAGGGGTGGTTTATGGTACATGTTTTACCCGAGGGGCTGTTTACGTTTCTATCATGTTTACTCACTATTTTATCACTCGTTTGAAACTATTGAAAATTGTTTTAAAAGGTTTTACCGAAACTGAGCATGATTTTTACAAAGTAAATGATTTCTGTACTGTGTTGGAAATGTCATACATTTGTTGTAGCGTTTTGACGTGGTTCACGTGTTTTCTTACTGCTCAGCTTTCATTTACTTTTATTACTTACTGAGTTGGCGTACTCACATTACTCCTGCACCTTATATGCAGATTCAGGTATTTCTGAACCCAGTAGCGGGTGTTGATTGCTAAGTGGCAGAGTCATTGGAGTTAGCAAGGTAGTTGCCCGACGTTCGCAGCCCAGCTCTTCTCCCTCTTGTATCCCTTAGATTGTTTTTAGTATATTTTCAGACCTTAGTAGGTGCTCGTGACTTGTGTCACCCCGATGTCGGGCTTGTGTATTTATTCTGCACTGTTCATTTAGGCTTACATTATGAGATATTTGATTGATTAAAGGCTTAAAAATGATTGTTATTGATTAAATAGTTAATTCGGGAGTTGTGTCGGCTGGCCTAGTTTCACGATAGACGCCATCACGATTGGGTCGTGACAGGGAATATAGAGCGATGTGGCATTAAGTCAGAATTAAGTGGTTCTAGTAACTATGGAATGGTAAAGGAAGAATGCAATGAATGAGAAAGGGATGAAATTGCATTTATTCAGCTCCTACGTATACGCTATGATTTCATAACATTAAGCAAGCACGACGCTAAGGAGAGGAAGTAAAGCTTTCGACCCGAGATGTTATTGATAGGTAAAGAGCCAGTGCGAGACGTAAGTTGAGAAAAAGGAAATGACCCAAGAACGATTATGCAAAATATTGATATGAGAATGGGCCAACGAGTAGTTAGTAGTTGATTCAGGAAGGTCCTATTTATGGCTAGACAAGAGGACACAGACGAATCAATAGATCGTGAAAGATAAACAGAGTGAACCCCAACATGGAGAATTCAGTCTCGCAGATATGACATGTGACCTTGAGAAATATTCAGATAGGAGTTGGGGTAGTTAAAGGTACCGTATGAGTGTTACAGGAATAAAAGAGAGTGTCACTAGCAAGACAATTAAAATATCAGTTCATAAGTAACTGTACGAGCACATGAGTGTGGAGGTAAGTAACTAAAGATAATTATAGCTGAGTGCAAACATCAAAAATTCTATCAGGAATGCGATGTAATAAGCTTGCAGCTTTACAAGAGTCAGAAGGTCCTCCCTAAGTACTATAGTGAACGACTAGCTGAGGAAGTAAGGAAGTGTCACGACCTGGATTTCCCACCCTCGGGAGTCGTGATGGCGCCTACTAATATGAGATAGGCAAGCCAATTATTTGCACAATTTACCTTTTTACCCATTTTATATTCATTAACAATTTTGAAGTAATAACATTTAAACATCGGAATTTAACATAAGCAAAAAAAAAAGCAATAAGCTATTAGAACATGAATCCAATACAACTGTTTGAATCTCGACTACCCAGAACTGGTGTCACAGTTTCACAGACGGTCTAAGAACACTACAAATAAAGGTCTGAAAGAAATAAATACAATACTGTCTCTCGAAATGCATGAAAGAAACATGAATAGTAGATGGAAGGAGATGCCAAGGCCTGCGGACGCCTGCAGGGCTACCTCAAGTCTCCTGATGCATAAGTATCAGCAATCCCACCACGGTCCGAAGTCTACAACACTGGGGTCTGCACAAAAGAGTGCAGAGTGTAGTATCAGCACAACCGACCCCATGTGCTAGTAAGTGCCTAGCCTAACCTCGGTGAAGTAGTAACGAGGCTAGGACCAGACTACCAAATAAACCTGTTCAGTATATAATGTACATCGGAAAATAAAATAGAAATGAACAAGTAAGGATGGGAGGGGATACATGCTACGGGGGTATACTAGTATTAATAGTAAATCAAGAGTAACAGTCTAAGGGCAGCTTAGAATTTACAGCAAAACAAAAGAAACTAATATCCAATCTAAACACACTTGTATCAATAATTGTTACGGCTCGCAACACGATCCCAATATATAACAACACTATTGCGGCGTGCAACCCGATCCATATCATTTATCATTGTTGCGGCGTGCAATCCGATCCACATATATCTTTGTTGCAGCGTGCAACCCGATCCATATCATTTATCATTGTTGCGGCGTGCAACACAGGAATAGTATATGGAAGGAGACCGATCCACATATAATATTGTTGCGGCGTGCAACCCGATCCACATATAATATTGTTGCCGTGTGCAACCCGATCCACATATAATATTTACAATTATAACGAGAGTCCCGACAAGGGATCAATAAGGTCTACACTATCCCGGCAAGGGATTCGACAGCATAAGTAATTACGTCTCGGCAATGGAGAAATAGCTATAACCAAACTTGTTACAACATCTAACTACCTCAGCTATAATCAAACGTGTTACAACATCTAACTACCTCAGCTATAACCAAACTTGTTACAACATCTAACTACCTCAGCTATAATCAAACTTGTTACAACATCTAACTACCTCATCTATAACCAAACTTGTTCCCAGAGAATAACCATAATCCTTACCCAATGCAAAGAATCATCAACCTAAGCATCCGTAATATCAACTAAGAACACAATGCAAGGGAACCACAACTCAACAATATCCCGACAAGGGGGAAACATAATGATCTCTTCTCTTTATCACTTTTACTTCACAATTCACTTCACAACTCGAGCCAATGCTTTAGAGGTTCAATTATCACTTATACTTTCACAATTCGTTATACAACTTGCGCCAACGCTTCTCAATGTTCAAAGGTCACAATTCTTTCCACAAACTTTACACAACAATAGAAACCTTCACCAAGGCATGAATAACACAACGAAGTCATGGAAATCACAATATAAGACTCATGGTCATGCTCGACACCAACGTATAGATACTCGTCACCATGCCTATACGTCGTACTCAACAAGAAACAAATAGCAAATAGGACACAACTCCTAATCCCTCAAGCTAAGGTTATACCAAACACTTACCTCGATGTCACGAACACAATTCAAGCCCCAACTATAGCTTTACCTCGTGATTCCACCACCAATTTGCTCGTATCTAGTCACAAGTTACTTAATTACATCAATAAACGCTAAATAAATCAATTTGAATGCATGAAAATGAGTTTTCCAAAGTTTTACCCAAAAAGTAAAAAATCGCCCCAGGCACACATGGTCAAAACCCAAGGGTTTGAACCAAAACCCAATTACCCATTCCCCCACGAACCCAAATATATAATTTATTTTGAAATCGGACCTCAAATCGAGGTCCAAATCCCAATTTTTGAAAAACCTAGGTTCTACCCAAAACACCCAATTTCCCCCATGAAAATCATTGATTTTAAGTTGAAATCATGTTAAAAGAAGTTAATGATTGAAGAAAATGAGTTAAAAATGACTTACAATTGATTTGGAAAAGAAGAAGCCTTTGAAAAATCGCTCTAGTGTGTTTATGTTTTGAGAGGATATGAAAAATGGGTTTAAAATTGTCTAAGTATAAAATTTGCAGGTCTCAGATGTGAGAATTGCGAACAAGGGTTCGCAATTGCAAACCGCGACCTCTCCTAGCTTGGAAATTGCGAAGGGAAGCTCGCATTTGCGAACACTTAGGAAATCTTGATTTTTCGAATTTGCGAAAGAGACCCTCACATTTGCGAGGTCGGAATTGCGGAGCACAACTCGCATTTGCGAGATAAGGCAGGCCTGGGCTGGTTCACATTTGCGACCAAGCCCTCGCATTTACGAGCCAGGCTTCGCAAATGCGAAGCCTACAGGCCTGATCACACCAACAAAAAAATCCCGCAATAATTCTATGTTCAAAATGCACCCCGTGGCCTTTCCAAAATTTACCCGAGCTCTCGGGGATCCAAACCAAATATACACACAGCCTCAAAAATATCCTACGGACTTATTTGTGTACTCAAATGACCAAAATAACATCATAAACATCGAATTAAACCTCAAGATCAATGAAATTTTCTCAAAACTTCTTTAAACATCAAATTTGCATTTAAGGTCCGAATCACGTCAAACGGATTTCGTTTCTCACCAAACTTCACAGAATTATCTTAAATCACATATAAGACATGTACCAGGCGCCGGAACCAAAATACGGGCTCGATACCAACATGTTCTAATCAAGATTCATTTCCAAATCTTTTAAACAATTTCAGAAAATAATTTTCTTTAAAAATTCATTTCTCACGCTTGGGACCTCGGAATTCGATTCCGGGCATTCGTCTAAGTCCCATATTTTCCTACGGACCCTCCGGGACCATCAATTTACAGGTCCGGATACGTTTACCAAAAACGTTAACCGAGGTCAAGTTAATTCATTTTATAGTCAAAATTTATCATTTTTCACAGATTTTCACATTTAGGCTTTCCGGCTGTGTGCCCAGATTGTGAACGCAAATCGAGGTAATACTAAAAGAGTTTTTTAAGCCTCGGAACGCAGAATTCCTATTAAAAACAAGTGATGACCTCTTGGGTCATCATAGGAGAAGGCTTCAATGTAAGTTTAGTGACCCAAAGAGGGAATGGTCTTATAATAATAGTCTCACAACAACATTGCATGCACCCCATAATAAAGTGGCACCTACTGTGGCTAATAAACGGGAAGTAAAATCAGAAGTGATATTCAAGATCATATGAGTTGTATGGAATTCCAATATGTGTGGACACTAAGGTAAGCTAAGTATGCACGCAACAAGGGGGCAAAAAGACTAGGAAAAGTAATTGCTTACATTTAAAGAAAGCTGGGAAGGAACAAAAAGAATATTCGATTATTGACCCAGAGTACGTTGTGAACGCACTTAAAGAGTTCAGAGTATTATCCAAGCAGCATATATGTTGACAATCATACAACCGTAGAAGACTCTGGTATAAGTTAAAAGAAAATATTGAGTCCAAGTCATAGACAAAGGAATGAATTCTTAGAAGATTGTACCATGGATATTCCATAGCGCCCATGAAAGGCAAAGGTAATAACTAATATCATGAGCCGCATATTGGAAGATAGCTTAAGCCTACATAAAGGTTGGTCAGAGGGAAGAGGAAACCAAAAAGTTACATCAACTAAGTAAATCAAGAGTCTGATTATTGGACCCAAAAATATTATAGACCTCGTGATTGAGAACATTGCAGGATCCCTTTTAATATCAGAGGTACAAGAGAGATAGTACAATAGCCATATTCTATAATAGTTCTACGATAAAGCCAGTTAGAAGAATACCAGCCTCATAAGAAATTAGTATGAAGCTCTCATCGGATTATGTATGCACAATAGAGTTATGAACGTGAATTATACCTATGTGGAAGGGAGGTCATGAAAGAGATAGAAGATACGATGCAAGATTTTAAGGTAAGTAAGGTAAATGTGAACAACGTACGAGATACTCAAAGGCAGAAGATTGTGAATAGTCCATACTTCGGATAGAAGGCTAAAAGTGCTGGGATTCAGTATCCAGGAATAATAGTGGCATCGTTAGTAGCATATCTTCCAGCCTATGGTTTCTAGGTATCGAGAGGTCTAGTCAAGAGAGTAAAGAAGAGTTAGAGACGATGTGATGTCTCGCTTCTTGTTCCAGAATAACACAAGGAATTCTATGGTGCAAGCAAGTTGAAGGAAGGTTACGAGTAGCAGAGATATGTGCAGGCCGCAAGCTAAAGTATGGCAAAGCAACAAGGTCTTAGGATGGCATGAGTAAAAATAAGAAATGGCGAGTGAGAAGGTAACGAGAATGGATAAGTCCTCATGATTAAGACCATGAAAACAAGAAGAGCTGATGGTTTCTCTAAGTTATAGAAAGTTCAGTATCGCCTGAATGAACTCAAAAAAGTCCAAGACTAGTAGCATTTAGAAGAGATAGAATGTTGCCCCAGTAGTAAAATGAGGGTGTAATTATGATAGATAAAGGATGGCATTAGGGCCTTCAATTGAGTAATGATTTGAAGAAAACAAAAGGGATTTCGTGAAGTGTACATGATTAAATTACCCACGTAATGTTAATAACATTGGGATGCTATGAAATACGGTTACAAAAGCATGATATCGCCCAAAGTGGATCATTCTAATCATTTTAAATGATCATCGATGCGATGTGAGACCTAGCGGTAGTGTTACATAAGACCTCAACAACGATAAATTGAAATAAGGGTTATGGTATAGTATGACCTACTTAGATGCAGTAAAGTCATACGAATGGATAGTCGGGTCTATGAATTAAGATATAGCAATATTCGTAAGTTCAACAAAGTATTGAGCAAAGAACTTCAGTATATCTATAGATGCCAAGAGGGACATCTTATCAAGCTCTGTATGTGTTTACAAAGTGAGGCCTAGAGATTGGCTAAAAGCTGGAGGAAAAAGGAGAAAAGAGTCGCATAGGCGCACTTACAAGGTCAGAGTCGTACATGCTGCATGATGGAAGGTAGCAACAGTTACAAGATTGGAAGGAGTCTGACCATAAGTCATGGTGTGAGAAAGAGGCCTAAAGGGAAAAATGCCCTGGCCTTTGGAATTATTCACATAACAGTTGCCTAGATGGCAAGGAGAGTATGAAAGGATTCGAAATACATAAGTTATGTAAACGATAAGTGTATCAGTCAACATTCGAGGACGAATGTTCCAAAGAGGGGAATGATGTTACAACCCATATTTTCATATGTGGAAGTACGCCATAAGTAAATTGATATAGTCTCGAAAATGAGATGTTGCATTCCGCATTTTCGTACGTTAAACTTTCGTCGTAAGTTAATCAATGTAAGTTCGGGAAAAAGGATTATTTTGAGATTATAAGCATTATGCTATTTTCAAATAAGGATGAGTAAATTCGTCAAGGTGCGAAGGTAAGAAAATCTAAGAAAATAAATTTCCTCGAAGTTTGACATTTTGGGATAAAATATGGTCCGAGCTAAAATACCCGATATTTATGGACTAGTACCATACAAGGTACCACATAGCCATAATAGTAAGGTGTATATGTTGTGTTAAAAGTCAGTAGTATTATAAGTAATTTGATATAATTCTTAATTATGTGGATAATCGGATAATTATTAATTTTAGTGAGAGATTAACAATTAATTAAAATGATTGGTGGTTAATTATTGGATAAGATCCTCACGTGGCAGCCAAGGCTTTATGAAAGTGTGACTCTTAAAACCATACAATAAGGTGGCATTAAGAGAGCCTTTTTGTGGCTTAGTCATAATATAAGTGGGTCCCACAAACCCACTAATATAATGCTTGATCTTCTTACCTCATTAAGAGTTGATGTTATGTTGTAAGATGGAGCCTATTTTTAATTCACAAAATGGAAACTACAAATGTACGGGTGAAGCTTCAACAAAGTCACACAAGACTTTGATCAAATTCACAAAGAGAGATATGATATGGAGTTGAATGGCAACATGATTTGCTTAAAAAAATTCATACAAAGTTATACTACGTAAAAGCAACAGGATTTTACGAATCTAAGGGAGTACGGTGCAATCTTTCTCAAGAATATCATACGGATTTTCTCCTACTTCGATCTGCTGTTACTTGTTTTCACAAAATACATATGTTAGAGGAAATGTCAAGAGAATTGGCTCAGGTATGTTAAGGCTATCCCTTTTTTCTTTTTGGCATGATCCATACGATACAAACGAAACGAGCACATGCACAACTTCCATAAATGACTCTATTCATAGAAGTATTAGATGTGCCTATGTTTTTTAATTCCTATGTGTCCTATTATTTTATCATCTATTCATGGGTCTCAGAAACATATGTAAGTTGAAAAAGTTTACTTCATGATATTAATCACAGGCATAATGGTCTTATAACATTCTGAGAGATTGTATTGACGTACTTTTCATGCGCATTCATTTATACATGTACATTGACCCATGACCAGATGAGGTTAAATACGCATATATATGTATATTATATGTATATGGGATATGGGAAAAGGTTACGGCGTTATATACGCACCACCACCTGATCAGCTGGTATACGTTGATGATTTTGCCCACAGTGGCCGAGATGATATGATGGGATGCCCTCAGAGGCTTGATGATGTTATGAACACATGTACCTATGCACGATATGACATTCATACGCATATGCATGACACTATAAGTATTTCATGATTTACAGAGTTATCCAAACTTACAGGTTGAGTCATTTACTCTATATTTCTTCCATGTCTATTATTTATTGATTTTCATTCCTTACATACTCAGTACATTATTTGTACTAACGCCCCTTTTAGCTGGGGGCGCTGCATTTTATGCCCACAGGTCCTGATAGACAGGATAAGAGTCCTCCAAGTAGGCTATGAGCTCCACGAAAGGTGTTGGTGCGCTCCATTTGCTCCAGAGTTGCTTATTTGGTCAGTATGATTAGTACATATATTTATTAGTATGGCGGGGCCCTGACCCGGCCTTTATGATATTTATGTGCTCTTAAAGGCTTGTAGACATATGTCATGTAGTGAAATATTATATGGCCTGGTCGGCCTATGTTCAGTATATGAGTAATCATTTTAGTCTTATAGACGATATGTCATATCTATAAGTTTGTATTTCTCTCATGCTTTACTCCGGTTCATTTACCTATGATAGAATGATACGAAAGATACATTACGTTAGTACTCAGTTGAGTAAGGTACCGGGTGCCCGTCGCGGCCCATCGGTTTGGGTTGTGACATGATAAAGATGCATTAACTATGGAACTAGGGGAAGCTGAACAAACCAGAGATGACTTAATAGTCGTTGTAGTTGATTGTAAAAAAACATTAGAGAACCTGAAAAAAGAAAATAATGCTTTAGAAGATAAAATTGCTAGTATAGAACATGAAAGAGATGATCTAATGGTGGTTGTGGTGGACTTAAAAGAAACCATTGAGTGTGCAAGTAAAGTAAAGGAGACCTTGATTGAGAGAGTTGCTATCATTTAGCAAGAAAGAGATGACCTAGTAGTGGTGGTAGTGGACTTAAAAGAAACAATTGAGGAATTTAAATCGGTAAATAGGCCTGAAAACTCTGAAAAGGGAAAGGAAGTTGCAAGTGAAGCACACATTAAGCTTGAAAATGAGTTAAATTTTGTATAGACTAGTCTGTGTGCTGAACTTGAGAAAAACAAACAGCTTCAGGAAGAACTAGGGAAACTAAAGAGTGATCTTGAGATATCGCTTAAGTGGACCTGGTCCTCGGATGCTATCACTGCCATGTACACAACTCTGGGGGAAACAGGTAAGGGATTGGGTTTCAAAGGGAAACGATTCCTTACAACCCTCATAGCAAGTATGTTACTATACCTGACATTGGCTATGTACCCACTGTGGTAACAGTGGGAACCTCAAGGAAAATTGTATGGTCAGGGTTCAGTCTCATCAGATAAATAAAATCTTTGTTGAGAGAGCAACTACTGCAAGTGGACCTGGTCCGTCAAATAGGAAACCATCAAATAGAAAATGCATTTTACCTGCTTGGACTAAGAGAGCACTCATTCATCCCTTTTCTATTAATAAGGGACCTAAACTCTTTTGGGTTCCTAAATTTAACCCTTGATTTTCGTGTGTAGAGAGATGTGAAGGGGAGCAACCAATAATGAAACATGAACAACGGCTGCTCAAAGGGCAGGACTGGAAATACAATCAATTTTCCTTTACTAAAAATCCCTACAAGGAGAGAGTGTACCCTTTTGAAAATGGCTAAAAAGGGGGTACGCTTTAGGAGTTGGAAGATTTTGTGCCAAAGGAAGTAATGTGGAATTCTTGTCCAGGATATGCACAATCTCAAATCCTGTGACTAGGTGAGGTAATGTTGTAGCCAAAAGACACAAGAGTACTTATATGATTGAGCTTCTGCAGAGTGGAGACATAAGCTGGTTGAAAGCTGTTGAAGACAATGCTGAACTATGGGACAAAAGACTGGAGCATTGCAAGTTGTCTATCTCTAAAAAAACTGGATCTGAAGAACCTGGTTCGTGGTCTGATCAAGTTGAGTAACAAGTAACATAAAGTGTACAATTCCTGTGCAAAAGGAAAGCATGTCAGATCTTCATTCAGGCACAAAAGGGGCAGACAACACTTCAGAACCAAGGATGAGATCTTTCAAGAAACTGTGGCTTTTTTCAAGAAGATCCAGGTACAGATAGAAACAAATATGGCTTGCATCAGATCAAATCATAGAACAAGGTTGGATAATGCCATAAGTGGATGAATGCTATATTCAAAGAAGAACTACTCAACCACTTAGCTCAAAGAACACCACATCAGATGGAGTTGTTGAAAAGAAGAAAAGGAGTCTTGAAAATTGGGCACAGTCAATATTAATTGATAAAGGGTTTGCAAACATCTTGACCACAACTGCTGACTCAATTGAGGATATCTGGGTACAATTGTTATGTTCTCAACAATGGGAAGGGTCAGCTTTGAAAATCTGATGGTGGAAGAGATGGAGGAATCCTCTTGACATACTCGTCTCAAAAGAGTACAAAAATACTGATCAAGGTAAAGAATGCCCATTGATTCCAGCAAGGAACTGGGTCCCGCATCTACAACAACAGAAGCTGAAAAATGAGCTGTTGGAAAGAAGGTTTTTGCATAGAGACATCACTGAATCACTCATATATCTCACTGCAAGTAGACTAGATATCATGGTCAAAGTTGGGTTCTGTGCAAGGTCTCAGTCAAATCCAAAATATTCTCATCTGAAGGCTGGTGTAAGAATTTTGAGATATCCTAGAGGAACACAGGACCTGGTTCTCTATTGTCCTCTAAGTAATGGATAGGAAAAGCTCACCTGAAATGGGACATTCTCTGAGTTCCTATCTTGTCTCATGAGGCTCAAGGAAGCAAAATTCAATGGCACTCTCAATAGCTGAAGCAGAATATGTATAATCAGCATCCTGCTATGGTCAAGTGCTATGGACCAATCAACAAATTGGAAGAACTTGAGTCCAACTCAAGAAGGCCAAATACAGTGACTACTGAAGATCAAGTTGCAGATATCTTCATCCAAAGCCCTGAGAAGAAAGCATTCTAAGAAAGATCTCGTTGCACTGGGGGATGATAAAACCCAACTGAGAACCTGGTTCCTCATTATTGGTTATGAAAGTTATAGTCAGGTAAAAGCTAGCTAAAGTATTTTCTGGCTAAGTCTAACTCACCTCTATACCATTACAGATAGACACGCATGATGACTACAGAAGCAGATGTTGCAGTACATGATGAATAAGGGGATAAAACTCACTTGCCAGACCTATCAGGGAACCTTGTTTTCTGATGCAGGTTAGTAGCTTCTTTATTCTTTCATACACAATTTGAAATAGACAAAAACAATGCCACATCATCATCAGTGTGATTGTCTCTTTAAAGTCGTGTCTCTTCAGCCAATACATCACAGCCCAAACATCACTCCTTTTCTAAACGATACATCTCCCAAGCGAAAGGGTGCCTCCGTTTCAGAACCGGTCCCCCATTATAATTAAATCAACATCACAACCCATTCTCTTCCAAACTCAAAATTCCTTGTTTGTCTTCTCTCTTCTCAAATCCAAAGTCCTTCGAGAATAATCTCATCATATTTGAAAATCAAGAAACCTTCAGTGTGCCTGACAACATTGTGATTGAGTCCTCACTAGTCAGTATTTAAGCGGTGAACTCCTTTCCCAACACAATCACTATTCCAAATCCTAAAGAAGAGTCTCCTCCACACTCCACTCCCTCTCCTACCCACTATGAGTCCACTCCTCATCTGAGCAAGTCTAAGAATGAGTATCCTCATCCAGTCTCACCGATCAAATAGAGTCAACAGGGTGAACAGGGTAAACAAGGGAACCTCGTTCAGGAACTTTCAAATCTATCCATGGTTGAGCACTTGAGTGAAGATCTGGTGATTAGTCATAAAGAGAATGAGACCACCATGACAAGTTGTGACTCTGTAGGTATCACTCCTTTGTATATTGAAATCGTCATGGAACCACAAGAAAAGGAGGGAATAGAAAATATGTTTTCCATTGCGTCGGAAGGGGTCATTATAGAGAGGAGGGTCTGAGCCTTAGAGGGAAGAGATCTATCCATCAGAAGAAAAGGGAGCAATTGTGCCATTTGAACAACCAGCATAAGATGATGCTACTGGGGTCCCAAATGATGAACATAATCCCTCCGTGGAGGATCCAAGCCAGGAGTCATCTCCCTAGGTCAGTATTGATCCAGCTCTCTCTCCCCACTTCGATGTTGAGCCTTTGAATATGGTGGTGCCTGAGATGAAGCTTGATAGTAAAGAAGACGCAGATGATTTGGTTTATGCTAGTTTTATTAGGGCTAGGACTAAGCCAGTGGTAACTTTAGAGCCACCTATTAAGCGACCTACTACACAGTTGCAGCAAAAGGAGGCTCTAGAGTTTGCTCTTAAGAAGAGTAAAAGGAGTCAGAGAAGGAGAATGTTGGTCAAAGATGGAAAAGTTGTACAAGCAAAAGATGTTCCTGTAGTGGATGTGGATGAAGAAACTAAAGAGGAACCTAGTTCCCTGACCCGCAAGTCTTCAAGGAAGAAACAGTCTGTCTCTCAATCTGAAAAGCACACCTCTAAGGGTGCTGAGAGTTCTTCCAAGAGTGCTATTGCTGGTTCAAACAAAAAGTTGGTAAAACATTTCGGTGACAAGACAGTGAAGGAGTGTAGTGACAAGTCTGATGAGAAAGAAGTGGAAAAATCCAGTGAACATATACAAAACAAGCTAGTGGAGAAGGAAACGTCTATTGGCAAGTCAGTGAAAAGAAAGAGGGATGATGATGATGAGGAACCTGGTTCCATCAAGAAAGGAAAAGTGAGTGGGTCTCTGAGGTCTAAGAAAAGGAAGTTGGGGAATCAGAAAGTGTTGTAGGGCCGCACATTTGCCTCTGACATTCTAGAGATTTCTGGGATGAGACAATTAGTGGACATTTGTGATTCTCAACAGTGGACCAATCTGTTTACAGATGAGGCTCCTATAGTGTATGAGGACGAGTCACGAAGTTTCTATACCATCCTCTTCACAATAGATGGTGATCAAATTTGTGTGTTAGTAAATGGGGTGGACATAGTGATGGACTCTGGCTTATTAGGGTCAATTCTGGGTGTTCCTACCGAAGGACTGTCATCTATTCAGGGTGCCTGCACACCAAACTTCAAAAATGCCATTGTCAAGGACAAGGCAGTACAACATGGGGAACATGTGCATAAAAAGTCACTCTTTCCAGTTTATCAGTTGCTCTTTGAGATGGTTAACAAAGTGTTGCTTCCCCGCGCTGAAAGAAGATCTGTTGCATCCAAAGCTGACCTATTCCTTATGAAAGCCTTGGATAATTTTTACTCCATCAATTTGCCTGCCATAATGATTGAGCATATGCAAATGATAGAAAACCTTAGAGATAGGAATCCTGGACTGCCGTATGGGTTCCTTCTCATAAAGAACTTTGAGTTTTTCAAAGTACCTCTGAGACAGGCCAAAGTGGGAACCAAAAAGCAATCGTTTTCAAAAACTACTCTGGAGGAGTGTGAGTTTATTAACAAAGTCGGAGGAGTTGAAAGCACTTCCACAATCTCTCAACTGATAAATTCTCAAAATAGTACCACAGAGGAGATCCGGAAGTTGAAGGCTAGGAACGCGATTCTTGAGAGTCAGCTCAGTCAGTTGCAAGAGGCACTTGGTTCTAGTAGTTCTCATAGCCTAGAGGTTACACGCCTAACAAAGGAGAATGCTAAACTCAGGAAAAGGTGGAGGACCTGAAAGAAAGACTGCTCAATGAGAAAATGACTGCGGATGCTCGCATGGATCTTGTCCTCCAAACCCTTGCTTTCTCTTCCAAGCCCTCTTCCTCCAGTGTCCCTTAAAGAATGTTCCCTTAGTGTGCAGTTTCCAGTGTCTATCTTCTTAAGTTGTTTTTGATAATGTTTTGTTGTTTCTAGCAATTGTTTTTTTGTTTGTTTTAGACTGTGGATGAAAACAATGATTCTGCTCCCGCTTGTAAAAGTCCAGATTCTGGTTAATGGAAGTAATTTCCTTTGTGCTATCTATGTTGCTGCTCTTTTGTTTCTGTCTTCTATCATGTTGTGAGCACATAAGTGGCATGCATTAGCTATGCTAGACTTCTTTATGATGTTAACCTGCTCTATGCTCTTTATAATGCCAAAAGGGGGGAGATTTAATTGAATAATAAAGAGTATGAATGCATGAATGTGAGCATGAATGAATAATAATCTGAAAACAAAATATAGATTCAGGGGAACTCATTCAGGGGGAACTCACAAAAGTTCAGGTACTAACTAAGGGGGAATGCAGAGCTTCAGGGGGAACTTAAGGTCTTTCTGGTTCACAATCTGGTCCTTTGTGGCTCTTTCCAGGATTTTCAATTAAGTTTGTTATCATCAAAAAGAGGAAATTGATAGGTTACAAGTACTTTGGTTATAAGTACTTTACTTTATGTTTTGATAATCTAACAAACTTACTTACCAGAACCGGATAAGGAACCCGTTACACATTTACAGGACCTCAAAGATCACAAGGTTCCAGGTTGGGATTCAGCATGGAATATGATTCAACTCTTCAGAGTGGAAGTAACAGCTAAGGGAACAGGTCCCTACCAGCTCTCGAGGAGACTGTACGAAGTCAACTTTCCAGTTGGAAAGTTGTTGTCTACACACGCTATAGTGCAGGAACAGTGTTGCAATCAACTTTCCACAGAAGACTTTTTACCTACCTTGCTTACATCATTGTAAGTGATGTCACACATGTATATATGCATTCAAGGGAGGTAAAACAAAATACTTGAACACTTAGAGATTTTTACTCAAACTCACTCACGTGACCATTCAGTAAGAAAGTTTCAAGTGCTTCAAGAACAAAGAACAAAGCAACTACGGACCAGTTCCCACATCGAGTTATTGTATGTCCTTAGTTGAGTTGTGACTTTGTAATAGTTCTTCAAATTATAATTCCTATCTGGCTTATTTACAAGCATTTTATAGGAACACCTTTGTAAATCTTAAACCAGTGTGTTTGAGTCTTGACTAGAGTTAGTCATGTTGTAAAGTCTTTGTAATAGAGTTTATTACAAAGTGGCTTGTAATAGAGTATTGCAAGTTAGTGAGGTATTAAGAGTTTAATTCCTAGGTTGCATAGGTTGTAATCTGAAAGTTGTTCAGTAGTAAAGTTGAAATCCTATAGGTATAGGTCGTGGTTTTTAATCCCGTTGAGCTGAGAATTTTTTATGTAAAATTCCTCTTGTCATTTATTTGATGTTGTGTGTGAGTACTGTCGAACCTGATAGAGAACCTAGTTCTCTATAGAGTTTGGTAGACCTTTACATTCTATCAATTTTTGACAATGTAACTTCTGAGAATAAGAAAAGAGTCTGATTTCTTCTCTCCTAAATTCTAGGGTTTTCACTGTCAATTTCTTCTTGCATAGCTCAATTTCTCAACCTAACATGGTATCAGAGCCATGGAATCGATGAACCTCGATCTGCTCTTTCGATCGATGGTACCCTCATCGACTTTCATGGAGGATTTAACATCGTCGAGCTTCGTCTGTTTCCACGCATCAACCGTCGACTCTTTGGGTTGAGGTGTTTCTTCAATGGTGTTTATCCTCTATTGAGAATTGTACGGTATTTTCTCCGGTGTTCTAATGATATCTCTAGTGTTTGCTCAAACTTGCTACTTTTGGTCCCCATTTTTTCCCTTTTTGAAGGCCTTACCTTTTTAATTTGCAAAGAGGGACGATAATCTTTCTTTCATCACTTCTGCGAGTTATAAGTGCTATTTGATTATATCAGTATTCTTATTTTAGGATTTTGCATATCTTGGGTTTTTTCATGGGTAGTCCAGAAGCTAGTTCCTCCCCTATGTTAGATGGTTTTGATGATTTCACTATACCTCCATCTTACATATTCTATGTACATCCATCTGACAGTCCTGGTATTCATCTAGTTTCCCCCCTTTCGATGAGAGTGGTTTTGTTAATTGGTGTAAAAATATGCTCACTTCCCTCTCTGCTAAGAAGAAATTAGGGCTTATAACTGGTAGAGTTTCCAAACCTAAATTTGACTCACCTTATTATTCATTTTGGGAAAGGTGCAACGACATAGTCATTGAATGGATAACAAATTCCCTATCTAAAGACATAGCAAATAGTGTAATGTGTTTTAACACTGCCAAGGATATTTGGGCTGATATAAATGAAAGGTTTGGGACATAAAATGGTTCAAAGCACATTCAGTTACAAAAGGAAATCAGTGCTGCTTCCCAAGGGTCTTTAGACATTGCCACTTATTTTACAAACTCAAGGGACTTTGGGATGAACTTAACGCTGCTTATGTAGGACCAGTGTGTACATGTGGGGCTTTACCAAAATTTATAGAACAACAAAAAATATACCAATTCCTTAGTGACTTAAATGAGTCATACTCTACTTTTAAGAGCAACATTCTCATGATGCCAACACTTCCATTATTGAGTAAAGCCTATTCCATGCTCCAACATGATGAAAAACAGAAGGAAACTTCAGCTCATATTCCCAGTTTTTCAAATGAGTCTGCCTCTTTCAACGCGTATAACAGTCCTATTTATAGCAACCCTGTGCAACCCCCTGCTAGGAGTTTCACTCAAAGGTTTCAGTTTGAACAAAAGAGAGGATCTGGTACTTCCTCTCAATTGTCTTGCACATATTGCAAAAAGATTGGCCACACAATTAAGAAATATTACAAACTCCATAGGTTTCCTCCTGATTTCAAGTTCACCAAATCCAAAAGGTTTGTTGGTTGTGTTCAGTCTGAAGGTCCTATCCAATAAATATCTTATACCAATGGGCAGTCTTCTAAGACTAATGGTCATGGGTTCAGCAAAGAATAATATGAGCATCTCATGACCCTCTTCCAACAGTTGCATCCTACTGTTATGCACCCTAAATCAACAAGTTCAGAAAACATTAGGTTTGCTCATTTTGCAGGTGTGTTTAATCATCTTCAAGTCCATTTTGTTGCATTTCATGCATGTGTAGTGTCACATCTAGGTTCAAACTCTTGGATTCTAGATTCAGGTGCAACCAACCACATGACAACTCACAAACATCTTCTAAACAACTTAACACCACTCTCCACACCTTTTCTAATAACCCTACCTAATGGATACAAAGTAAAAGTAATATCTACTAGTTCTCTATAACTCAGGCCAGATATGGTTTTACATAATGTTTTTTAGTTCCTTCTTTCCATTTCAATCTAATATCCATTCATAAACTTCTTGTTTAGTTCAAATGCATTGCAACTCTTACAATTTCTGCCTGCATTTTACAGGGCCCTTCTCTTAGGAGGCCACTGGAAATTGGTAAAGCTACAAATGGATTATATTTCTCGCATCCAGGTATGACCTCTTCTACTTTGTCTGTTGGTTCAATTCCTATTTCCATTTCTAGTTCTTTTCAATGTAATGCTTCTAGTCCATTTTTTAGTGTTCTGCCTGATTCTGCTATTCATTGTAACTCTTGTAATTCCCCTGATATTAATAAAACTGATTTGTTTTGGCATAAAAAATTGGGTCATATACCATTTATTAGAATGAAATCAATTCCCTTTTTATCTGGCAATGTATCATCTAAACAAACTTTCTTCTGTGAAGTCTGCCCAATGGCAAGAAAACAAATGTTGCCTTTTCCTGACAGTTCAATTTATTCATCTACTCCTTTTCAACTTATCCATATTGGCATATGGGATCCTTATAATACTCAGACCTATAATGTGTTCAGGTATTTTTTGATCTTAGTTGATGATTTCACCAGGGTCACTTGGACTCACCTTTTATCATGCAAAAGCAATGCACTTTCTATGCTCAAGGCTTTTATTACAATAGTAAAGGTTCATTTCAATTCTCATGTGCAAAGTCTTAGGTCTGATAATGCTTATGAGTTGGGCAGCAGTTCTGAGGTACAACAGTTCTTTTTTGAAAATGGTATTTTCCATCAAACTACCATTCCTCACACTCCTCAATAAAATGGAGTTATTGAAAGAAAATACAAACATCTTTTGGAAGTCTCTAGGGCCCTCTTATATCAATCAAATATTTCCCTTAAGTACTGGGGCGACTGTGTCCTCACAACCACTTATCTAATTAATAGGCTGCCCTCTATTGTACTTCAAAACCTTTCCCCTTTTGAAAAATTACATGGCTATCCCCCTTCCCATGATCACTTGAAGTCTTTTAGTTGCATATGCTATGCTACCAGCCCTAAGCAAGGTAGAGATAAACTTCAACCTAGAGCCATTCCTTGTGTTTTTCCGGGGTACCCCTATGGCAAGAAGGGTTACAAACTTCTCAATCTATCTTCTCATTCTATCATTTTCTGTAGAGATGTCTTCTTCCATGAACACATATTTCCTTTTTATCTCCCACCTTCCTCCACCTTTCATTCCCCTACATTTGATTTCACTAATACTCCTACCCCTACTTCATCTATTACTTCTCCTTCCTCTGCACATGTTTCTTCATCTCCTGGTGTCTCTTCTTCTTCTTCTTCTTCTTCTTCTTCTTCTTCTTCTTCTTCTTCTTCTTCTTCTTCTTCTTCTTCTTCTTCTTCATCTCCTGGTGTCTCTTCTTCTTCTTCTTCTTCTTCTTCTTCTTCTTCTTCTTCTTCTTCTTCATTCTTCTTCTTCTTCTTCTTCTTATTCTTCTTCTTCTTCTTCTTCTTCTTCTTCTTCTTCTTCTTCTTCTTATATCCTTGTTCCTCCTCCTCCCCCTCCTGTTCTTAGGAGATCTGGAAGAACAGTCAACCTCCAATCTATTTGAATGATTTTGTTTAGTTTTCTGTTCTTCCTTCTTCATCTATTTCTCTGAATCCCAAGGTTTCTACCTTTGACTTGCATATGCTTGAGCCTCAATTTTACCAGCAGGCTACTTCTCATCCTGCTTGGCAAGAGGCCATACTAAAGGAATTTGAGGCCCTTGAGGCCAACCATACTTGGGACATTATCCTTCTGCCTTCTCATAAGAAAGTTATCCCCTGCAAATGGGTATACAAGATCAAGCAACAATCTGATGGTTCTATTGAGAGGTATAATGCAAGATTTGTTATTAGGGGTGACACTCAAAGGGAAGACATTGATTACACTGAGACCTTCTCTCCTATTGTCAAGATTACTACTATCAAATGTCTCTTTTCTCTTGCTGTCAAAAGATATTGGATTGTTTTCCAGGTTGATGTCAATAATGCCTTCCTCCATGGTGATCTACATGAGGAGGTGCACATGCGGATACCCCCTGGTCTTCAGATTTCTTCTTCTTCTTTTTTTCTTCTTCTTCTGTTGCCTCTCCTCTAGTTTGTAGGCTCCAGAAGTCTTTATATGTCCTTAAGCAGGCTTCCAGGCAGTGGTTTTCTAAATTGTCTGATGTCTTGCTCTCCAAAGGCTACATTGCTAGAAAAAATGGTTACTCCTTATTTACTAAGTCTTCTGGTGATTCTTTGGTTATATTGGTGGTCTATGTTGATGATATTCTCTTAGCTGGTGCTGATATTGCTGAAATGACAACATTGAAACTATTTTTGGATGACCAATTCAAGATCAAAGACTTGGGTCTGGTCCACTATTTTCTAGGTCTCGAAGTCTCTTCTCATCCTGATGGTTATGTCATGCATCAACATAAGTATACTTCTGATTTATTAGATGAATTCAAGTGTTCTCATTTATCTTCTGCTGCCACTCCTCTAGATCCCTCAATCAAATTGTCTATTGATCAGGGTGATCTCCTCCCAAATCCTAGCCTTTACAGAATATTAGTTGGGAAGTTAAATTTTTCGCAACACAGCAGGCCTGACATTGCCTATTCTGTCCAGCATTTAAGTCAGTTCTTATAGTCTCCCAGGGTCCCTCATATGATGGCTAGATTACATGTTTTGAGATACTTAATATCTGCCACAAGTCAAGGAATTTTGTTGAGTAATTCACCTGATCTATCTCTTATTACCTTTTCTGATTCTGACTGGGCTACATGTGCTTTTTCTAAAAGGCCAGTTACAGGTTATTTCATTACTCTTGGTGGCTGCCCTATATCTTGGAAAAGCAAGAAGCAGCCTACTATCTCTCTTTCTTCTGCAGAAGCTGAGTATAAGGCCTTGAGGAAGGTGGTGGCTGAGATATCTGGGCTGGTTCGACTCCTCAATGACCTTGGCCTTACTATTACAACCCCTGTCCCTGTATTTTGTGACAGCCAAACTGCCTTAGTCAAGAACCCGATTTTTTATGAGCGCACAAAGCATATAAAGGTGGACTGTCACTATGGTCACCACTGCTTATCTTTTGGGATGGTGTCTCTCCAATTTGTGCGCAGTTCTGATCAACTGGCAGACATCATGACCAAGGCCTTATATGGCCCCCTTCACCACACGATTTTGGGCAAGCTTGGGGTGTTTCCACCCTCCAGCTTGGGGGGGGGGGTGTTAACCATAGCCCAACTCTGCAATATAGTCCAGGCCCAAGCATTGTATTAACCGGGTATCCCACTTCATGACCCAACACAAAGTTTCATAACTTTACATTTTAGCCCATGTATTACTTAATTAGTTGATTTGTATATAAATGAAAGGAACTCTCTAGAATAAGTGAAATTCATTTTTGACAATATAACTTTTGAGAATAAGAAAAGAGTCTGATTTCTTCTCTCCTAAATTCTAGGGTTTTCGCTGTCAATTTCTTATTGCATAGCTCAATTTCTTAAACTAATACTGTCCAAGATTTTTTTTGGCCAAAAATATTTTCTCCAAAGTTAAGGTATGTGATCAAGCATTTAGAAGGAAAAGTGATTGTAGAAGCAAGCAAAAAAAAAAGATTCTTCCCAAAAATACTTTCTTGAAAAACACTTCTGAGAAACATAAATCACTTTTTAAAAGCTTGGCCAAACATTAATTGTTGTTCAAAGTATTTTTCAAATTAATTAGTCAAACATAAATTATTTTTTCACCAAAAGTATTTTTTTAAAGCATTTAAAAAAACACTTTCAAAAGAAGCTGATTTTAACTTGAATACCACAACTATTCTTTAAAAAAGTATAGTCCAATTAGATAAGAGCATATGCGTTACGCAACAAACACTTTGATTTGTGGTGTGAGGGGTTTGGTAGGGCCAGCGTCCAAATAGGTGGAATTTGTTGGCCCATGTTACTGCTTACAACTTCAATTTTGATTTTATTGACAGTTGGTCAAATCCCACCTTTCCATCTACTTTTCTTTGGACAATATCACCCTCACATTGTTGGATTTTACATTTTTGGAGATTTTGAGGGAAATGGAGAATCACCCTCAAAGATTTGGGTTAGGACATTCCAAATACATTAATTTTAATGGTACATTATACATTAGGGAGAAAGAAAACAAAAATGTATTATCAATCTTGTTTTTTTACAAACCACACAAACACAACCAAAAAATAAAAAATAAACTTGATAACCTTAATCACTAAAATTTACACTAAAGTCAAATTCATAAATAACCTTCTAGCCACTTTCTTGTCACTCCCAAAAACCACAATTGGAGCTTCTGCTGTAATAACTGCCCTCCCAAAAATTGCAAGGTGTGATTTTGCACCCCATAAGGATTGTCCTGTTTTGACTGAATATATGTATTTCAAAGAGTTTTTTGAAGGGAAACTTACACAAATGTCTCAAATAAATCTCAACTTACCAACCTCTAGCCATTAGTCATATACTTATTAAAACTAGCCAACAAAAATTGAAAAATCAAATAATAGGTTTTTTTCTATCAAAGAATCACATGCAAAAATCACCTTCCATATTTTTAAGCGTGATTGACAACATTAGATACAAGACGGAAAGGAAATTTCATGGACGGGGTAGCAAATAAGGTGATGAAATACAAAAATCTATACAATATTCCAAAAAATCTAAACAAAAAAGGAACTTTTTCAATGGATATAGTTGAAATTCATTGAAAATATATAGATAAGTCAATATACAAATTTGAGGAAGATTGGAGGTTATTTGGACTGATTTTGTATCAAAATTCGTAATTAAATCGAGTTAAAAAAAGTCTTCTGCGACACATATATCAAACATGTATCACGCATGTATCTCACACAGAGGTATACATGGATATACATGTGATACACAATTGATATAAATATGATACATATGTGATACACAGTGTGATACACATATTATTTTTTTTCTTGTTTAGTTTTTATTTCGAATTTTCAATTCAAACCACCTCAAAATTTCACCAAATCATCCCAAAACTGAGATTCAAGCTCCTTAAGTTTTGCTCAATCTATTCTAATAATACCCACTCAAAACAAAGCAAAAATTTGATTTTTTTTTGCTACAAATAGCTAATTGGCTAATTTGGCTAATATCCGAAATATTTTATCAATTGGCCAATTTTTGTAATGAGCTACTTATAAATGGACATAGCTGGTAAATTCCCTTTTTTGAACTTCTTAGCAATTTTAGTATTCTTGATAAAGGACTTGGAAAATCAGGACCGTAAGTTAAGTTATTCGAACTCAATAACTCTGGCTCATACCTCATAAATGTGCTTAAAATGCAATAAGTACAGATAATTAACGCAAATCAAATGAATTATGGTAGAATCCCAAATTCAGACATATTAAATTTAAATCCTATATCCAAAAATATCAAACTGCACAAGAATAAGATTGGCTTTCCTCTATAAGTATTACTAGTGTTAGAATTCCACCAAAAGAAAACAAATACAAGAGCTACAAAAATGTGGTAAAAATTGCACGATAGGGCGCCCCATTTACCTATACCTATTTTTTTTTTAAAGTTTTAACTTGTACCCAATTTTTAAACAACTTTAGCTCCTTTCTCCTCCTCCTTTGTTTTTTTTTTCTTCTTCTATTAACAACTGAAAGGCACTATGATTAATTCTCTAATACTACCACCATTCCATATGTTTGACCAATTAGGCTCAAACTTCCCAGCCTTACTTCAAATTTATCGTCGAGAAGGATACTGCTAGCTTGAACATCTCTTCAACCAGAAAATACATAATATAATTAGTTTGGTGTAGAACTTTACAATAACTTGAACTTAATAATGGTTCTGTTACAGACAAAAATTGTGTATATCATCATTTGAGGAGAAAATCAAGAATGCGAAAAAGTGAAAGAAACAAATACCTATGAACAAGGGAGGATTACACTCATGGTGTAAATAGGCTAAATTTTCAGCTCTAGAGCTGAAATTCGCCAGTTACAAACAAAAACTTCAGCTGAAGTTCGACAGTTACAAACAAAAACTTCAACTCTAGAGCTGAAGTTCGACAGTTACAAAACAAAAACTTCAGCTCTAGAGCTCAAGTTCGCCAGTTACAAAATAAAAACTTCAGCTCTAAAGCTGAAGTTCGCCAATTACGAAACAAATACTTCAGCTCTAGAGCTGAAGTTCGCCGGTTACAAAAATAAAAACTTCAGCAATTACAAACAAAAACTTCAGCAAATAGAGAACAAAACTTCAGCTACTATGCTTAAGTTCAGCAATTACAAATAAAAACTGCAGCACACTTGGTCCCGTCTACTAGAATGCTGAAATTTTGCGTAATTGTTTTTGCTACTTCAGCCCCATATGCTGAAGTTACGCGAAAAAGTGGGTACGCTTGCAATTTTTTTTGCAAAGCGGGCACAAGTTAAAACGTGACCCAAAAAGCGAGTGTAGATGCAAATGCCCCAAAAATGTGGCAAAGAGAATCTCAAATTCTCAATGCATACTCTGACTATAGTAAGTATTTACAGGTTTGGATGTACAAGCATATCTATTGTACCGCTGCAGGATCAGCCCTTGCCAAAAGTTTTCAGTATCTCATCGTTTTCATTTGCTTCATCCCCCCCACCGTTAAAATGATCATAGATTTGACAGCCTAAGAGTTGTAGGGGGGTTGTGGGGGGGGGGGGATTGAAGATCTTGCATAGTCATACCTATGACATTTTCTCCCCATGTACGTCTTTCTTGCTATAAGCGACTTCCCTCTTAGATATCAAGCTTCATTTGTTGAGATAGGTAGGCGAATTCAAGATTGAGAGTCAATAAGTTCACAATGAGTGTGATCTTATTATACGTATACACCTATTTTAATTACTTTTCCATATATATATAGAGAGAGAGTTCGATTCGAATCAACTTGCCCTAAATTCGCCTCTGGTACCAACATAAGCCTTGATGCAGTCAGCAACTTCATGTAATACCAATAATCACGAGGGAGAAATCAACTGAATCCCACCTTCGCATTTCCAATCTTGTCTGTTTCGACAAATGTATTGAGCCTTAAGCCAAATCCATCTCACTGTCTCAGAATTCCAATGCTATCTGTTCCTGCAGACTCAAACCACTTAAGCCTCTACTCATTTTGCTTTCTTCTGCATTAAAGAGTTCTTCATAATACCTCTTCCAATGGGAAGGTTTCCTACATCTCCTGATTAAATCCAGGCTTTTACTGTTGCCTTTTAGAAGCAGCAAAATCTGTATCAATCCAGAGTTCAGATTTTAGTTCATAAAGCGCTACATAAGATAAATGCAAGTGACAGAATTGAAATAGGTGATGCAGCGAGAAAATGTATAAAAACAAAGATTTAAAGTAATATGTTCTTAGGGTCTACTTGAAAAACTGAAATTGATCAAATGTCTTTCAGCACTTGCCTGATTTATTCGAGGTCGTCTTATTGAAGACTGTTGCACACACAAAGAAGCAGCTAAAACCATGAGGTTAATCTGTAGTAAGTTATAGTCATCAGCAAGTGAAGGATCGACGAGCTCTCTAATTCTGTTCTTCTTCAGCAAAGGTTTAGCCTAGAATAAGCAAACAGGAGTGTTCAGCATGTATAGTTGACATACAAATGGTAGTCGTAGATAAGATATGCAGGGGCAAAAAATAGTAATGGCGGAGCATACCCAAATGACGAGGCTTTGTTGTGAATAATCAAGGGCTCTACGTCCAGTGATAAGTTCCAATAATAGCACTCCGAAAGCAAAAACATCAGTTTTTTCATCTACTATGCCATGCATCAAGAACTCCGGAGCAAGATACCTGCAACCACAAGGTTTGATCAGAAAACTATAATAAGACAAACTCATACGAGAATTAGAAGCCTAATATTGCAAGTAGGAAGGTAAAGGGAAGGCCAAAGCATACGTACCCAAATGTTCCTTCAAATTTTGATATAGTGAGGTGAGTCCATCGCTCTGGTAGCCATTTTGCAAGCCCAAAATCACATATCTGAATATAAAGCAGAAAGTACTAGAAGTCTTGTTGGTACCAAGAAAGTTGTAAGTAAGAAATATAGGATTCTGTTTCCAGTGAGTACACTTTAAGTAAAGCACTTGACAATTATGAGAAAAATGTTAATAATTAATACTCTATAAGTCTAAAATACCTGAGGTTCAAGGTCCTTCGTGAGCAATATATTTGCTGCTTTAATATCTCTGTGGATAATCCTTCTTTGACCACCTTCATGAAGATATAGTAGCCCTTCAGCTATTCCTATGGCTACTTTATACCTGATTTTCCATTCTAGTTTCTGCTTTGATGCTGCGAAATATTGTAGAATTAGAGTAAAGAAACACAGAAGAATAAAAGAATTAGACACAATACATGAGATTTGTTAAAATGTTAGGGGAAGTTGGACAAATTAAACACTAACCATGCAACATATTGGCCAAGCTTCCATAAGGAGACAACTCAAGAACAAGAAAGAGTCCACCATCAACAGCATAACCAATCAATTTAGCAGTGTTTGGATGGTTGATATGTGCCATAATCCCAAGCTCAGATAAGAAATCCCCTATTCTCTCATCTTGTTGTCCCCTCATTAGCCGCTTAACTGCGATATATTGGCCATTTCTCAAGCGCCCTTTATGAACTTCAGCATAACCACCCTTTCCTATCAAATTTTCTACAGCAAAAAATTGCCAAAGATTTTAACCATCAGAAACTAAAAAGTTGAAGATTTTTTCAATTAACAATAGTTACACAAAAGCAACAAAAAATATGCCCCAATCCCATGCAAGTTAGAGTCGGCTATATCAATCCACACTATCCATGTCATCCCAATTATGCCGGCTTAGTCTAGCATTCTAAAAATTAGTTTCTCTAGCACTAGTTACTTTCTACTAGCATATATATCTGTAGCAAGCCTGAAAACTCTTAGCAAATATCAGACCTAAAGCAACCGTACTAACATGGTCGACTGAAACTTAATACTAATAGTTAACGTCAGTTGCAATCGACTATATGAATCCTAGTATCGCTGATTCAAGGCTGCCTCATCCGATATTACAACAATTACTTTCTCTAGTACTAAAAGTTCTCTACATTATAAACTAGCATATAAATCTCAAACAAGCCTAAAAGCTCCTAGCGAACATGGACCTAAAGTAACCGTACTAACATGCTTAAAACTCAACAATTATTATTTCAAGCAAATGACCAACCTTGGTGAAAATTGTTGGTTGCAGTTTGGAGCTCAGAGAGGGTAAAAAGTTTCCACTGAGGTTTGAAATAGCTCAAACCATTATCAAGAATGGGATTTGGCATGACACTGCTGCTACTTGTCTCTCTCATGCTTCTGCTGAATCTTTTGGACAGTTTGAGAGAACTAATTAGAGGATCTTTGGCGAAGTGTCCTTTTGATTTACTTCTGAATAGCTCGAGAAAACCGGTCCATCGAGAAGCAGATGTTTGAATTTTCGGGCCATCAAATTCTGAAGTGCTGGCTTTTGAAGAGTCTGATCCAGATTCTGCAGTTCTCAAAAAGTCCTCAAGTACTGTATCAGGAGAATATGTATTCACCTTTCCTTTCTCCATTTCTAGAGCTCCAACGTCGTCTACTATAAAGTAGTTGCAAACACTTGTTAGATTAATGGGCTAAAACACACAATATAATGACTGTTCAAATCAGGCATAGTTACAAGAGTTGTTTAAAGTAGAAAGGCAGAGCCAAATCAAGAACAAAAGACAGCTTTTAAAACGACTAATCACTATAATTGGCAAAGAAACTAAGACATATGACAATAAAAATAAAAAGGTTCAAACTTTAGAACAGGAAAGGGCCAAAATATCTGAGGTAAAAAACAGAAATGCTGAAAATGGCCGGAACAAGGAAGTGGAAATCAACAGGTAAAACAGAGCATCTCCCAGAAACTATTATTCTTTCCTTTTCATTCATTTTATATAGCGGTGATTGACAGAGTACAGAATTTGCAAAAGAAAGAAAGACTTCTCATACATACCAAAAATATCTTTAGAACTCAGTGGTCTTAAACATGTTCATTAATGGCTACGACGACATGTCATTAGGAACAAAATAGAAAGTTAAAACACTCATTCTTATTGAAACATACAAAACGAAAAATATACTAAAATGGAAGGGAGAAAGTACTATCAAGAAAGATGAAAAATTGAAGAAAAACCTGAGCAGCCACATATAAGTATTTCTGCAAACAGAAAAACTAGAAATACCCAGAAACCGGACTGACATGCATATATATATATATATATGATGACATACCAGAAAGAAGAACAGAGAGTTAATTCTCCAGAAGCAAGCACAAAGCTCCAGAAGTACAGAAAGTTAACGGTGGAAGAGATAATACGGAGATTGTAGCTAAATATTTCTGGGTTTTAGGATCATCACAAGACACAAGGAATATGTAGGAAATAAAGAATTCGTTTTTTTCTTCTTTTTATTAGCAGGGGTTTTTTTGAAATAAAGGAGAATTCAAGTTTGGCGTCCTAATTTCAATTTTATGGCTTCTTTATGATCTCTTTTTGTTGTTATCCCTGAATGAGTACTTTTTATTATTATTACTCTTTTGAAACACGCAATAGGCAGATGTTGCTCTATTTTCTTCACATACAAGCTGCCTAACTTACCCCACACCTCACCAACCTAGAAACCTCAAAATAAGGAAATAAAATATAAAAAGAGAAGCTTCAAAATAAGGATAGGAAACGGAAAATAGAATTAATTATTTTTAAGAACTGCATGGTAGAATCATTGCTTTAATATTTAGGAAGAATGACGAAATATTTGAGCAGCCGCATTCACATGATTCTCATGCTTTGTTGGAAGTTTCTATATGGATTAACAACTTCAAAAATTGAGTTCTCCTCCATTTGAATTTGATTAGCTTGAATATTTAGTTTTTAAACATTTAATTTGCTGTTCTTTCATTTCAAGGTAGTTGACCCACTAAATTTGAACTCTTTTTTTATAATAACAAATTTTGACTTTAAATCATATGCATTAACTTTGTACATCATCAAGTTAATTAAATTAACCTGTGACAATAGCTAACACGACTGATGATATGATAAGCTGAAATATATAATGGCAATCAATTTTATCCAACTAAATTGCATTAAATATATAACGAACTTTTATAGTATTGGTATAATTGTAATCAATATGGTTCCTCGTGACTCCTACAACTATATATGAGTTGATCCTTGAGAGCTCGTTAAGTTACTAAATATAATCCTTGAAAATGATTAATGCGCAAAATTACCGTAGAATTTTGTATGCCCCGATTTTACTATTTGATAGAGACGAGGGAATTGCATCGAAGGTCAGCCTCGTAGTGGATCAGACTAGAGCACGAAGACAAGGTATCGAGTTCGAGAATCGAGGTGCATGTCGAGATCGAGGTCAGCAACAGTCGAGACCAAATATGGCAGACTTCGAGCAAAGCGTAATAACGGAAAAGGGAGATATCCGTGACCGGTCGAAGATCATGGCAGAAATTCCGAAACAGATCAAATCAAGGGCGATTGTTTAGGCTAATATGAGATTTACTTCCGTAATTAGAATTGTACCATAGATAGGATTCATATACTATATAAAGAGGGTTCTAATCATTTTATAAACATATTACACTATGAGATATCAAAGCAATATAACGCCTTTTCTTTAGTTCGTATACTTGTTCATCAGCTTGTTATATTTTAACTGTTCTTGCACAAATCAGTTCGAGGGTATTCAAGCTCGAGGCTGAATTTCGTTCAAATACTGATTTGCTTTATCCTATTGTTGATTTCTCTTATTAATCTTTACATTTATCAATTGGTATTACGTAAAATCACGTGTCCTTATAACCATATTATAAGTTTAATTGTTATCCAATTTTAAGGGTAAACAGTTTGGCACCCACCGTGGGCTAAGGATAATAGTGATTGGCTGGTATTAATTCCCATAACACACACTGCTTTACGCTTGTTCTCGTAACTATCTTTAATTTCAGGAATCAATATGTCAAACTCTCAAATAACACCCACTCACACAAATAACGGCCTCGGTCTTCATGGCGAGAATGAAAATATATTCGCCCCAAGAAACGGAGTACCTTTAGTCAACCCCGATGGACCACCGACCGTAGACCCAGTCGATGCCAGCTATAATATTGCCATTAATGGGAATTTGGGCGTCGACCTTGAAAATAGCATCCATAGAGATGCCTTAGCAGTCGATCAGAACACAGAGCGATGAAGAAGGCAGAATTAGCCTTCGAATGATATTCAAAATGTTGCAAACTCAACAAGCTGCGATAGCGCAACTCCAAAATCAGAATCGAGCACCAAGCAGAATTGAGCTCGAAACATCGCAAGAGGTCCTTCGTAGAGTCGAACTTGCACCAGAGAAATCGAACGCCAATGAATCGGGGACTGACCCCGCCATTGTGAAGATGCTCGAGGAGCTCACTAAACGGATCGAATTAGGTGAAAAGAAAATCAAGGCTAATGACAAAAAGGTAGAAACATACAACTCACGGGTTGACCAAATACCGAGGCACCCCTGATTCTAAAGGGTTTGGATTGGAAGAAGTTTGTGTAGAAACCTTTCCCTCCAAGTGCAGCTCCGAAGCTCATCCCGAAGAAATTTTGTATGCCAGAAATTCCCAAATACAATGGGACCACCGACCCTAATGAGCATGTTACTTCTTATACATGCGCAATAAAGGGGAATGACTTAGAAGACGATGAGATCGAATCCGTTCTATTGAAAAAGTTTGAAGAGAATTTATCGAAAGGGGTGATAATATGGTACCACAATTTGCCACCCAATTCCATCGATTCCTTCGCTATGCTTGCAGATTCATTCGTGAAGGCACACGCCGAAGCAATAAAGGTTGCGACTAGGAAGTCAGACCTCTTCAAAATGAGACAAAAGGATAATGAAATGTTAAGGGAATTCGTATCTCGGTTCCAGATGGAACGCATGGACCTATCCCCGATCACAGATGATTGGTCCATTCAAGCCTTCTCTCAAGGTTTGAACAAGTGAAGTTCGATAGCATCACGACAACTAAAGCAGAATTTAATTGAATATCCAGCTGTAACCTGGGCCGATGTACATAATCGATATCAGTCGAAGATTAGGGTCAAAGATGATTAATTGGGAACCCCTTATGATCCCGTTTACTCAAATAGGCCCGTCTACAGAATTCAAAAGGACATCGTTCTGTTCGAATAGAGATTGTTACGAACCATACAATACAGATCGTAAAAACAACAGCTCAGGATGTAATCTCGTTCGAAATTAATGAAGGAATGATCGAGGACAGAGCTCCCGAGGGCTCATGAGTAAGAGTGTCTTCGATAAACATGTCGAGCCTACAGAAGTGCCACGACTGTTAGAATACAACTTCAGCATCGATGCATCAGGTATTGTGTCGGCATTGGATGGATCAAGGATACTAGATGGCCTAGATCCCTACAGACTGATCCAGCTCAAAGGGTTCCTAATCAAATATGCAAGTACCATGGTACCCATGTACATAATATTGAAGACTGCAGATAGCTGAGGGACGCGGTAGCTCATTTATTCAACGAGGATCACCTTCGAGAATTCTTAAGTGACCGGTTCAAGAACCACTTCAAAAACAGGGATTCGAACAGGCAAAACGAGCAGGAAGAGCTAAAATATATGATTCATATGATCATTGGAAGGGTTGATATTCCTCAAGGACCGGTATTCAAAAGCACCAAAGTGATGTTCACAAGGGAAAAACGAACCTAAGACTACTTACCGGAAGAAACCTTGTCTTTCAACAATGAGAATGCAAAAGGGATCGAACAACCTTACAACGATGCACTGGTAATATCTATCCTTATGAATAAAATTCAAGTTAAACGTGTGTTGATTGATCCAGGTAACTTGGCAAATATTATTCGATCGAGAGTTGTAGAACAACTCGGTCTCCAAGATCAAGTCGTGCATGCAGCTCGAGTACTTAACGGCTTAAACATGGCAAGTTAAACCACCAAAGGGGAAATCATTTTGCTAGTGAATGTGGCCGAGACTATCTAGGAAACAAAGTTTCACATGATCGAAGGTGATATGAGGTACAACGCACTGCTCGGAAGGCCTTGGATTCATAACATGAGAGCAGTGCCCTTGACGCTTCACCAAGTCTTGAAATTCCCAACATCAGAAGGAATCAAAACGATGCACGGTGAACAACTCGCCTCCAAAGAAATGTTTGAAATCGTTGAGGTAGTACTAGTATTGGTGCTTTCATCAACAAAGGAATTATAGTCGAAGGGAAAACGAGAAGTCCAATAGCAACCACAATCACCGGCCTCGGCCCGATCGGAGGAGCATGAGACTTTCAAGGATGATGATTATATGATACCTCGAACCTTCATAATCTGCGATAATTCTGATGTAGTGAATTCAATAGTTGAAGTGCTGGAACAAATTGTGTTGATCGAGCATCTACCCAATCAAAAGGTATACTTGGGCACGGGGTTAACTCCCGAGCTCAGGAAAAAATTCGTTCAATTTCTTTTAAATAACATGGATTGTTTTTCTTGGTCCCACTTAGATATGATAGGCATCCCACCGGAAATCACTACGCATCGACCCGAAGTTTCGCCCGATAAAACAAAAGAGAAGACCTCAGTCCGAGGTAAAACATGCATTCATCAAAGATGAGGTAACAAAACTTCTCAATATAGGATCCATTCGGGAGGTAAAATATCCCGAATGATTAGCAAACGTAATTGTATTCCCTAAAAAGGGAAACAAACTTAGAATGTGTGTAGACTATAAGGATTTAAACAAGGCATGCCCTAAAGATTCTTTTCCTTTGCCGAATATCGATCGCATGATCGATGCTACGGCCGACCACGAGATCCTTAGTTTTCTCGATGCCTCCTCCGGGTACAATCAAATACAAATGAGCCCAGATGATTAGGAAAAGACTTTGTTTATCACTAAATACGATACCTATTGCTATAATGTAATGCCATTCGGACTAAAAATTGATGGTGTTACTTACCAATGCCTAGTAAATCGAATGTTCGAAGAATAAATAGGTAATCAATGGAGGTTTATATTGATGATATGCTACTTAAGTCTCTGCGAGTAGAGGACCATTTGAAACATTTGCATGAGACCTTTGACATACTGAGAAAGTACAATATGAAGCTTAACCCGGAGAAATGTGCATTCGGGGTCGGCTCGGGCAAGTTCCTCGTGTTTATGGTATCGAATCGGGGAATCAAAATCAACCCCGATAAAATCAAGGCAATTGAAGACATCATAGTTGTTGATAATGTCAAGGCTGTACAAAGGTTAACAGGATGCATAGCCGCCCTGGGTCGATTTATTTCGAGGTCCTCAAATAGGAGTCACCGGTTCTTCTCACTGCTTAAGAAAAAGAGCAATTTCACATGGACCCCGGAATGTCAACAGGCTTTGGAGGAACTCAAATGCTACCTATCGAGCCTGCCATTGCTTCACACCCCAAAGGTGGATGAGTAACTTTACTTATACTTAGTAGTCTCGGAGATAGCGGTAGGTGGGATCTTAGTTCGAGCAGAGTAAGGTACACAATTTCCTGTTTATTATGTTAGTCGGACTCTAGGTGAAGCCGAGAACCAATACCAACACTTAGAAAAATTAGCGATTGCTTTAATAAGTGCCTCTAGGAAATTAAAACCATAATTTCAATGTCACCCAATTTGTGTTGCAACCACCTACCCCCTTCGCAACATTTTGCACAAGCCCGAACTCTCGAGTCGATGGGCCAAATGGGCCATTGAGATCAGTGGGTACAATATCGAGTATCAACCCCGAACAGCCATCAAGTCTCAAATCTTGGTAGACTTCATAGCCGACTTCACGCCAGCCCTCGTACCTGTGAGCACGTGATTTTTGCCCTACGAGAACTACTCTCAAAAATTCAAAATAAAATAGTTTTGTGTTGTTTGTGATTTATTTGTATTTTTGTCCGTGCATGTTTATTTCTACTTTAATTAAGAAAGATAAAAAAATAGGTGTTGCATGTGCATTTAGGATTTAATTTTACAATCAGGAATTAATGAAAATCACAAAAATGTGTATTTTTTGCATTTTTAGCATTTAATGTCCGATTATGTGATTGTGTTTTAATTAGTGTTTGATTTTAAATTTTACTTATTATTAAGAGCCAATTAGTATTTTTGTTAGCTAATTTTGGTTTTTGATTTAATCTAGGATTTTGTTTGTAAAATAGGAATTAAAAAGGAAAATAAAAGAAAAGGAAGAAATGAAGAATAAAGAATAAATTCGGAACTGGGCCGACTTTTTAAAATCAAAATTAGGTCCAAACAGATGCCCAGACCGATCCAAATCTTACAGACGTTCGAACGACGTCGTTTCAACGGCAATCAATCACAACCTTTGATCCTGCATGATCCAACGGCTCAAAAGCCGTCTCCCTTACCCATTCCCTGGCCCGACCCATTACCTGGTTCAAACCGACCCCTTACTTAAACCAAACGATGCCGTATTGGTTAATCTCCTTGATCCTAGCCGTTGATCTTAATTGATCTAACGGCCGGGATTAAATTCCCCACATGGTATATATTCCTAAATCCTACCCCGCCCCCTAAACCAAACCCCCCCTTGCCCCATCATCTCTCTCAGGCCTCTGAGAGACGACCCCTCGAAACCCTAGAGCCGCTACCCCGCCCCTTCGCCGTAAACCCGGCGGCGCCGGCTCCGATGGCCATGAAAATAACACCCTTTGACCACCTGACCCTCCCGTCCACAAATCCACACTCGGCTTGCTTCGAATCATCCCCGAGCTTCTCGAATCTTCAATTGAAGAATCAGCCTAAAACCCTACCTCCTCCGATGACTACCAAATTCACACCCCTGAACCTTCTAACCACCCTCAACACAAATCCCTACCCCTTTAACCTCGAATCATCCCGGTTCATTTTGAATCTTCAGTCGAAGATTCGAGCAAAACCCTAAAACTACCCAACCAGCCCCAAGTTCACACCCCAACTTTACCTGACCTCTTTCATTCCCAAACAACCCCTACCGTGGCTCGAATCTTACTAGAACTTGTCGGATTTTAAATTGATTGAAGACCCCTAGGAGGATCAAACCTGGAGCCGGTCCGAGTGAAGGGGAAATTTGAGATTCCTAATCGACTTCAGTCGAGTGTTTTCAGTCGAGAACACTCGATTGAGGTCCGTTTGGACCTCAAAAATTCGAGTCGAAGTGAAAGGGGAACTGTTTGGAGTTTCAGCCTGTAATTTTGAGGTATTTGTCTTCTTTTTCTTTTCCATTTTTGTTGTTTATCTGTTTGAGCCTCGTTGTATTTCATCATCCTTTTAATTTATTTCTCTCCTCTTTAGGAACTTTTTTTTTTCGGTCCAGTTTTCTTCTGATTGATTAACATACGTTATAAATAGTTTCATCGATTAATCCGTTCATGTTTGTAGTTTAGTAGTTCTCGTCAATTTATTTTGGTTTGGTAATTGGTGCTGACTCGTTAATTTCAGTCACTTGTTGAAGTTAGTCAGTTTATCGATTTGTTTTTAAACATTTCTGATTTGCGCAATCGTTAAAATTAAGTTTGTCTGGTCGCTAAAATTAAGGATTAGTTCATCACAATGTTTGAATCGCTTAGTCGTTCGTCACATTGTTTTGAATTGCTTGGTCATTTGAAATGTTTTGAATTGCTTGGTCAGTTGAACTGCTTCGTCACAACTGTTGTTTTGGTTGTCACCTGAACCTACTGTGTCATGCCCTGTAAGGGTGTTCTGAGTCATTAAAAGCCTTGGCCTTTATTTTGTTGCTATTTGATTCAAGCCTAAGCAATTGATGAATCGAATCCTACTGTTTAGGGTCTAAAATGAATCTGACATTGGTTTGAATTCAGTGTTGGTATGATAATGTCAACTAGATAGTAGTGAGTCATAAGGTTGCATTCAGAACTTAGGAGAATTGGTTATAGCTGCAATTTCAGGGACTCTAGGAGGGTATTTTGGGATTTAAAATGTTTGAGAATGGGCTAAATTTAGTGGTATGACAGTAGGGTACTAAAGTACCAATAAACTAATGAACTGTTTAGTAATAGTGAGGAACAAGACTTAATGGCATGGGAAGTTGATTAAATAAGTTATGTCACCCATAACCTTGGATTAAAAAAAAGAGAAAAACATGTAGTAGTGGCTGTCAGGGAATATCATGGGCAGAAACACTCTCTTAATTAGCTGAATGCTCCTAAGAGCTAAAGGGTTAAAAAAGTTTGGCTATAAAGGAGAGGAGCTGGACACAGTTAAAAAAAAACATTCTGGAAATCTTAAGGGTGTTGAACATTCTGAAAAACTGGAAGAGAGTTTTAAGAGTTAGTCTAGTTCAACTAGTGCTATCCCATTGAAACTGAAAAGAGCTTCAGCTTTAACTGTGGAGTTGTATTTTTGAGTTTTTCTTGATTACGGAATTCTAAGGGTCTTTCTGCTTGTGTTTTGATTGATATTTTGTTTCTATCAAGCTGTTTTGGGGTCAGTTACTGGGTGTTTGTGTTGCTGTTGGTATTGCTGGGAATTTTAACTGGTTTCCTGAGTCGCTGCTGGTTATCTTTTGTTGCATTGCTGTTGCAACTAATGTTTGCTACTGCTGCTGCTGACCTTCCTCTCTTCTTCTTCCCCATTGTATTCCTTCTAGGTACACATTGTACACTCTTGGCTTGAAGCGAAATGAAGTGTTGACCAGGCTTTGTTCATGTTGAATTCCTCCTGTTTAGATTTGTGCTTGAATAGAGTTTTCCTTTCTTTGTCTAAATATGTAGTTGACTGATTAATGAGTCATAGGGTTGCATATGTATAATGTATAGTTTTCTGTAATAAGACTGGTTCGTGTAAATGTACCTAACTGGACTGTATCTAGACCATGTGAGCTACCATTTTTCCAAGTTTTTTTTGGATTCAAATGAATTGAAGGTATCATCATATAGGTTCAAAGCTAACGAAATGGTTACTTGAATAATGTTAGCCTAGCGTCAATTTTCAAATACTGAGGTATTTTCGACAGTTGTAAAAAGAGTTCAAAAATGGCTTGGTATTACATTTGGTTCTTCTAATAACCCATTCATCTAATAATGTTAGTTTAAATTAATCAAAGAATAGTTAGTTTGTTTTGATATTACTGTGTGTCAATCTCGTGTTCAATTTATAATCTCAACTTTAGTATTATTAACTAATTGAACAAGGAACGATACAATCTTCCTTTGAGCAAGCTCGGTTGCAATTTTCCATTTGCATTTGTCTTAATCGAATAACTAATAAGAAGCACGAGCTTATAAACATGTAACTAATTAGGACTTCTTCTCTTTTATTTTAGAGACGAACTTAATAGAAAAATGTAGTTACTTTAGGATTGTCCTTTTAAAATAAACGAGATGAGCCTCTCCTAGTAAAATGCATAGATTGTGGGGCCCTCACAAATGTATGTATTAATTACTTAGAACTCGGGATCGGCCGCTTAGCGAACTTCACGGCCTTTTTCCCAAAATAACCACGCGTTAATCTCTTTAGGCGCGTACTTTAAATAACATTACCTTCTCAAATTCGGGTGCACATTTATGTGACCCAAATCCAAATCCCAACGGAGTCGAAATGTGTCGACAACCACGGGTACATTGATGTGACGTGGTTCGAGATACGTCTTCATAACGTTGCAATTCTCTGTTAAAATAATAATGATAATAATAAAAGCGGTAAAGACTTAAAACTTGCATATAAGCTCATAATTGTTAAAGTCAGATAAATAGTCCGAATGTGACAGTTGAGTGGCCGTGCTAGAACCACGGAACTCGAAAATGCCTAACACCTTCTCCCGGGTTAACAGAATTCCTTGTCCGGATTTCTAGTTTGCGGACTATAATACAGAGTTAATCTTTTCCTCAATTCGGGATTCAACCGGTGACTTGGGACACCATAAATCTCCCAAGTGGCGACTCTGAATTAAATAATAAATCCCGTTTCGATTGTCCTTTAATTGGAAAAACTTCCTTTACACCCCTTTGCGGGGTGTAGGTAAAAAGGAGGTGTGACAGCTCTGGCGACTCTGCTGGGGATGGAACCCAGAATCTCTGGTTCAGGGTTCAAGAATTCGAGCCTGGAATAATTGTTATTATTTGGCTTCATTTATTATTTGATCTTATTACATGTTTTGGCCTAAATGTGCAAAATGTTGCTTTTATCGCTTTGATATTATCTGAACTGTATATAAACTGCTACGAAACCCTTCTCTTCTCACCTCCGGGGATGTGCTTACTGGTTGAGACTCCCTATTCTGTTAGTGTCATACCCTGAAATAAGAAAGAGGCCGGACAAGTTACAAAGCCAGACGATCTCGCGGGTCCCCGGTATGTAGCCCCCTCCTCGACTCGAGTTGTCCGCTCGGGTACACAGTCTAGAACAAATACCCAGGTTACGAACCTAGAATAACTCAGCTTCATACCGGATCCCTAGTAGGAACGTTTGTATGCATCATGTGCATTTGACTTTGGAGGCTCAACACAGGGGTTGGGTCTGTCTAGGACAGGTGTACCAAAACAACAAAAGACCATCCTGATGCATCCAACTTGCTACCTGTGCATTTGTTTGCTTCGGACTTGCATGCTGACCGGTTTTTGAATACTTTGAGGAAAGAGAGATAGAGGTAGTTAATCGCCTGTTTTGAAAAAAAATCAATGTCCAAATAGCGTCGAAACTCTGTCGAATTTTTGAGAAAATGAAAAAAAAAGGATTTTGTTTATGAAAAATGGTTTTATTTGACATTGAAAAGAGTCTTGTTTTCAAAAGAAGTTTGTTTTATCTACCCGAACTACGCCGGTTGATTCTCACAGGGTGCGGGATACGTAGGCAACCCTCATCGGGTCCAACCTCCCCTTTACAAAAATGTCAAAATTTTAATTTTCGTCATAAATAAGTCGGGTGACGCCGTTTTTGTCAAAATAGCCGAATGTTCCCAAAAGGGACGCCGGAAGGCTGACTTTGCATAAACGGCCACTTGTAGTCATTTTTTGGATTTTTGACCGGTTGACTCACCCAGCCTCAAAATCTTCGTTCCCGAAGTGCTGAAAGGCTGTGTTCGGAACTGGATCTTTCTTTTAATCTGTGAAAAATTAAAAATAGCCAATTGGTTGAGTCAAATAAATTTTATTTTTTGCTTAATAACCTTAATAAATGTGCAGGATGAGCACGATGCAAAATGAACCTTTTTCAATAATGACTAAAATCTCTTTCAAGTTGCGGCTGTGGTGGGATGATTTAGGTGGTGAAGGGCAAGATGAGGTCAAGAAATATCTAAAAGGTCTTACGGGTTTATTGGAAATCCAGCCTCAGGGGGATATCATAAGAGCTTTGGTCACCTGCTGGGACCCGGCACACAATGTCTTCTACTTCTCTGATTTTGAACTCACCCCGACTTTGGAGGAAATAGCTGGGTACATCAGAAATGCTGAAGTTCCGTTGAGGCAAAAATACCTGGTTGCTCCAAGAGCTGTCACTGTGCATCGGTTTTTAGATTCGTTAAAGATACCCAGGACGGTCCATAACCCAGATTTGGCCGCAGGTTTTTGTAATCCGCACTTCATATACGACAAATACGGTCATGTCGGAGGATTCAACAACCCGGGTAACAAGTTATGCAGCAAAAGTAACCGTCAGAAATGGGACGAGCATAGACGAGTGGCTTTTATGATAACCTTTTTGGGCCTTTTGGTATTTCCAAGGAAAGACGGAAACATTGATCTGAAAATAGTCGGGGTCGTCAGTACCTTGCTCACTCAAGATGAAAGCACTCTTGCGCCTATGATAGTATCTGATATCTTCCGAGCTCTCACAGCCTACAAAGCCAGAGGGAACTTTTTCGAGGGGTGTAACTTGTTGCTACAAATATGGATGACTGAGCATCTCTGCCGCCGTTCCCAGCTCTTGAGTTATGGTTCCTCGAAGAAAACTTGCATAGAAGAGTTCTACACAAGAATCAAGGGGGTCAGTCTACCCGAGGGAGTTACGGCGTGGACATCATTCTTTCGGACCCTCACTGCCAGCCAAATACAGTGGACACTAGGATGGTTGCCCGTTGACGAGGTCATCCATATGCCGGCAGCTAGGACCCACTTTCTATTGATGGGGCTCAAGAGCATTCAGCCTTACGCGCCATATCGGGTTTTGAGACAACTCGGGAGATGCCAAATAGTGCCACATGAGGAAGATCTTAGTGCTCAAGTAATTGAGATTAGCCCTGACGGACAGTTCCCTAAAGCAAGAGTCCGTCAGATCTGGTGTGAATGCCAGTATTTAAAAGCAGATACTTGCGTGCAGGATCAGGCCAAAGGCAAAGTGGCGCCAGGATACCTTGCTTGGTACATGAGAGAACTTGAGCACGAAAGGCCGGCTAAAAGACCCCATCTTCAGGAATTCGTCAAGGCATCGCAAGAACAATGGGATTGGTTGGCGAAAGAGCACGAGTACAGGGTTACAATAGGCAAGTTGGAGAAGCAAGTTATAGATTTGAAATTTGAGAAAGATTTGCATATCGCTGCAGATGAGGGAGAAAAGAGAAAACTAGCTCAGGAAAACGAGGTCCTCAAAGCTCAAATCCAGGAAATGAAAATAGCTACCAGAAACCCGAAGAGAAGCGGGGCTGATGAAAGGCTCATAAACGGTCTAAAGAAGAAAGTCCTCGAGTATCAAGAAGACCTGGAAAAATCTAAAGCTGGTCTAGCGAGAATCCAGGTGAAATGGATAAAGAAGGCAGAAGAGCGAGCACGGTCTATGCAACAAATGAAGAGGGACTACGAAAGGAACATCGCTATATTGAGAGAAACAATATCCACTCTCAAAGAGCGGATCTTCAGACAAGCCCGAGATGCCAGAGCAGATAGGAAGCGCTGCTATGATCTAATGGCCCGAATGGAGAAACAGATGAATGAGTTTCAAGATGAACTCCTTTACAACGCTCAAATGCTGGGGACGCGGAATCAACAAATAGAGTGATTGCTTATGGAAAGGGATAGAATCAAGGGAAGAATCGACGATATCGGGCACTACATCACCATAAAGTGCCTAGCTTGTGAGGATATGTCCCGTACCACCTTCTTTGCTTCAATAATGATTTATGTCCACCAGATCATGGAAGATTTGAAAGATCTACAAAGGGGCCTTGCACCAAAGCCCGCAGCGAGGCCGAACGACGCCCCGCGGGCGCCAAAATTCAAAACTCTGAAACATTTATAGTTTGAGTCTGTATTTTCCTTGTCTTCAGAGTCTGTTGTCCGTCGGAGTTTGTATTTCCCTTTTTGGCATAAAGTTTAGTCTGTATCAAGTCTGTCAATTTCCTTTCAAAAATGTTTTGCCTTGTAATAAAACGTTTTGCTAGTAAAGGTTGAAAAATTCAAAAATGGTGTCTTTATTTTCCGCACTTGTGGCAGGACTATGGGCGGTCTGATTCATGCGGCGACATGATACGTAGGCAATCCACATAAGATTCGACCACCACTAAAAAGAAAAAGAGAAAAGGCAAAGTGAATAAAAGAAAGGAAACTAAAGAAATAAAAATAGAGATAAACAAAGTTTCAGAAACACTTAAACGAGGCACAAACAAAGTAAGCTGGAATGACGCATGCGGTCGAAGCAAAGACATGTTAGAAATGGTTAAACTGCCTAAGAACATTGCATCCCCCAACGTGAAATTGCAATATATGTTAAACTCTAACGCTAACAAGTTTGTTGTTTCTCCAGAGATTTCGAACCAGTTAACTTATTAGAACGTTCTGGCAGATTACCATTACCAAACAAGATCCAAAGGGCCCATACTAAAAAGCATGACTAGTTCAGACCAAAGTGTCGAGGATGAAAGGACGGAGAATCGAATGCTGAATGAGGAAATGGATAAGCTGAGACAGGAGATGAAAGGAATGTAGCTGGCCTTAGCTAGGGTACAAAAAGTGCCTGACCCTCCCGTTACTCCCACTCTCCCACCAGGACACACGCCGGAATACCCTTCCCCCGGCCCTTCGACAAGCTTCCCCAGTCACCAATACTATCAGGGAAGAAATGCCTATGATCCCCAAGCTTCACAACCCAATCAGAACCCTCATCCACCAAATGTTCCTGTTTTCGTGGCATCCCCACCAGCCACACTGCAAAGATCATCCAACGAGCCGTTGTTTCAGGCTCACGATAACCAATATTACCCCCCTGAACCAACCTTCAAAGCACCCGGGCCTCATACTCACTTCGAGATTCCGGTAGAGACTGAAAAGCCGGCTAAGAGCCCAGAGCAAGACGAAGTGCTTCGAAAGTTTAAAAGCCTGGAGCAGTCCTTCAGGAATAGCCATGGGTTAGGCAACCAAGTCAGTGTGGCCTACAAAGATCTGTGCCCATTCCCCGACATTCAATTGCCAGCAGGGTTCAAGATGCCAAAGGTTGATCTATACGAGGGGCACGGTGATCCAATGGCACATCTGCGAGGTTTTTGCAGTAAGATGAGAGGGGCCAGGGGAAAAGACGAGCTGTTGATAGCTCATTTTGGTCAAAGTCTAAGCGGGTCTGCACTGGAATGGTACACAAGACATGATTCTAGCAGGTGGTACACCTGGGACGATTTTTCACAAGCCTTTGCAGGCCACTTCCAGTATAACCTTGAGATCGTCCCTGACCGTCTCACATTGCTAAAACTTGAGAAGAAGCCCGGGGAAAGCTTCCGAGAATTTGGGTTCCACTGGAGAGAGCAGGCGGCAAGAGTTGATCCTCCGATGAGAGAGGGGGAAATGGTGGACTACTTTCTGCAGACTCTGGAGCCAACTTACTTCGGTCACCTGGTGACGTCAGTTGGCAAATCTTTCAACGAAGTAGTAAAAATGGGCAGTATGATTGAAGAGGGACTTAAGTCCAACAAAATCCTGAGCTATTCAGCGATTAAAGCAACCACTCAGGCCATCTAGAGCGGCACGGGAGGTGCGCTCGGAAAGAAGAAAAAGGAAGATGTCGCAACAGTCGAGGCAGGTACTTGGTCCAGATCCAGAGGTCCCCCCTCACTACCAACCTAGACCCCATCACTCAAATTACCCACACATTCCATACGGCCCTCCACAGCCCTACTACCCACCACAAGAGCCACATTTCTCTATCCATCATGCCCAAACTTACACCCAGCCTCCGGCTCGCCTGCAATGGCATGCGCTGGCTCCCCAGAATACATATCCACCTCCATAAAATACATATCCACCTCCACAAAACACATATCCACCTCCACAAAACGCATATCCACCACCAAGGGCCTACAGGAATCCTTCGGGATCATGTTTTCGTGGGAATCAAACTTTCAGGAATGAAAGGGTACAGAGGCAGCGAACATTCACTCCGTTGGGAGAAACCTATACTACTCTGTACCACAAATTAAGGCAGTTAGGCCTATTGAGTCCTGTGGAGCCCAAATTGCCAAATCCCCTTCCCAAAAATCTGGACCACTCGGTAAGCTGTGAATATTGTTTGGGGGCTCCCGGGCATGATACTAAGAAGTGTTGGAAGTTGAAGACTGCCATACAAGATCTTATTGACACAAATAAGATCGAGATCCAGGAGCCAGAGGCACCTAACATCAATCAGAACCCGTTGTCGGCACACCATGAAGCCCACATGATCGAACTAGTGCACGAAGGAGGGAAGCTCAAGAAGCCCTCACAAACGGTAATGATGATCCGTGTCAGTCCGAAAGAAAAGTCGATCAGTGGAAAATTGATAGTACAGTCGGAAAGGGTAGAAGGCAAGCTAGTGGTAGTGATGGGGAAGAGTTTGTCTGATGTTGCCAAGAATCCAGAGCCGGTCAAAGTAACGGTGCAAGGGATATCAAGCAAGCCAGTAGCCGTGAAGGGGGCATGCATAGGACCAGTTGTTATCAGGCCAGTAATGCAGTTGCCGATAATCAGCGAGAAAGCTGTGCCAAGGAGCTACAGTCAAGTAATGGTAATGCATAAGGGGAAGGAAGTTGTGGAGGAAATATGTGAGGCACAAGGGTTAACTCGTTCGGGAAGGTGTTTTGCTCCTGCAAAGTTAAGAAGGGCCAATCCAGTAGCGACAAAGAATCCAGTTACCGAGGAAGAGGCGGAAGAATTTTTAAAGAAAATGAAGGCGCAAGATTACTCCATTGTGGAGTAGTTGAGGAACAACCCGGCACATATCTCATTGTTATCGTTGTTGATCCATTCAGACGAGCTCCGCCGGGTATTGATGAAAATTCTGAACGAAGCCCATATTCCGGATAAGATGTCTATGAACAATCTGGAGAAAATAGCAAACAAGATTTTCGAGGTCAACAGGGTCACTTTTTCAGATGACGAGTTGCCCGTGCAGGGTACAGAACATAATAGAGCCCTTTATTTGACCGTGAAGTGCAAAGACTCGGTAGTCACTCGAGTACTGATTGATAATGGGTCCAGTGCCATTATTTGTCCTTTGACCACATTGAACAAACTGAAGGTCGATGGTGACAGGATTCACAAGAACAACATCTATGTTCGAGGGTTTGATGGTGGTGGTACAGACACAGTGGGTGACATCATACTTGAATTAACAATTGGTCTAGTCGAGTTCACCATGGAGTTTTAAGTGTTAGACGTGGTAGTGTCATATAATCTTCTGTTGGGGTGACCCTGGATCTATGCCGCCAAAGTAGTGCCTTTTACATTACATCAGATGGTCAAATTCGAGTGGGATAGGCAAGAGATCGTAGTACATGGGGAAGACAATGCAAGCGCCGTAAGTGATGCCATCATACCCTTCATAGAGACTAATGATGATAAGGGACCGTGGGTTTACCAGGTTTTCGATGCGGTTTTAGTGGACAAAGTTCCCGAAGGTGAAAGCATCCCACTTCCCAAAATAGCAGCTGCAACTGTCATGGTAGCCTCGGAGATGTTGAAGAACGGGTTTGTGCCAGGCAAAGGTTTAGGGGCTGATCTTCAGGGTATTGTTCAGCCGATTTCTTTGCCCAAAAATCTGGATACCTTTGGGTTGGGGTTCAAGCCTACAGCGGCGGATGTGAGACGGGCCCGCAAGTTGAAGAAAAGAGTCTGGGTCCTTCCCAAGCCAATCCCGCGCCTATCCAGATCATTTCTCTTTCTGAACAGTTCTCTTTATATTGGTTCTAATGACATGGCATGCACAACGGATCTTCAACATAGTCTAAAAAATCAATCTGATTCCGAACTAATTGTACAAGAGGTCGATTATGATGATGAATCGGAATACGATGAGGATGAAGCCTTCGAAGAGATAAACAGAGAGTTAAGCCAGTTTGAAGAGAAATCCAAGCCCAACTTAAATGACACAGAAGCCATCAATTTAGGGGATGCAGATGATATCAGGGAAACTAAAATAAGCATCCACATTGCACCGAATATCAGGGAAGAACTAATCAAATCACTTATTGAGTTCAAAGACGTTTTTGCATGGTCGTATGATGACATGCTGGGGTTGAGCACGGATTTAGTGGTTCACAAATTGCCCATTAACCCACCATGCCCTCCCGTCAAGCAGAAATTGAGGAAGTTCAAAACAGACATGAGTGTGAAGATTAAAGAGGAACTAACCAAGCAGCTGCAAGCAAAGGTTATTCGGGTCACTCGATATCCTGATTGGTTGGCTAATGTGGTGCCAGTGCCAAAGAAAGATGGGAAGATCAGGGTGTGTGTCGATTACCGCAATCTGAATAGGGCAAGCCCAAAGGATAACTTTCCATTACCCAACATCCATATCTTGATCGATAATTGTGCCGGACGTGAGATCGGGTCTTTTGTGGATTGCTATGCTGGGTATCATCAGATTCTGATGGATGAAGAAGATGCGGAAAAGACGACTTTCATTACGCCGTGTGGGACTTATTGCTACCGTGTACTGCCATTTGGTTTGAAGAATGCTGGGGCAACGTATATGAGAGCAATGACTACTGTGTTTTATGACATGATACACAAAGAGATTGAGGTATACGTGGACGATGTGATCATAAAATCCAAGCATCAGGAAGACCACGTAGCATACCTAAGGAAGTTTTTCCAAAGACTTCGAAGGTACGATATTAAGCTCAACCCGGCCAAATGTGCATTTGGTGTTCCATCTGGAAAGCTGTTAGGATTCATCGTCAGTCGGAAATGCATTAAGTTGAGGTTGAGAATGATGATGACGAGTGGGTCAAAACCCGTTTGGAGCAGTTGAACTTGATTGATGAAAAGAGATTGGCAGCTGTGTGTCATGGCCAGTTATATCAAAAGAGAATGGCAAGAGCATACAACAAAAAGGTGCGTCCCCGGAAGTTTGAAGTGGGCCAGCAAGTGCTGAAACGCATCCTCCCACATCAGGCTGAGGCAAAGGGCAAGTTCGCCCCGAATTGGCAAGGGCCATTCATTGTAACCAGAGTGTTGTCCAATGATGCTTTATGTTTAACAGATATCGAAAGGAAATGCGTCGACATGGCTATCAATTCTAACGCAGTTAAGAGATATTATGGATGATTTCTTTTAATTGTAATTGTTGTTTGTTTGCATTTGGCATGGTATCGGAGAATGAAATGACGGAGGCAATTTGTTCTTCCATCCAAACACTTCAACATTTGCTTCCCCTTTTGAGCCTTATTTATTCTTTCATACCCCTCTTTTGGAATCAATAATGAAAATGAAAGAAAAAGAGAAGAGAAAAATAATGATAAAAAAGACAAAAGAAAAGTCACAAGAAAAACAAAGGAATTGGGAACTACGTTTGACCTGATTCCTCAAAAAGGATACGTAGGCGCCTCACAGCTCGGTCATAGTGTAACAAAAATAAAAATCTCCAAGCAAGAAATTGGGGCAGAAGTTGTGTTTGTAATTTTGGGAAGGAAGTTTGATTCCAAGAGTTGTAATGTTTTACACATCAAAATTATTTTGATCCTTTTGATACCCCTTTTCTTTTATCCATACACAAAAACTCATATTGATGTCCAAAAAAGACCTCCCGATCAGTGTCCAAGAAGTGCCAAGTCATGCAAATGGAAGTCGGAAATAACACTCTGATCCCCAGCAGAGAAGAGGATCATAAGCTGGAAATGAATTGATAGCCGAAAGAATCCCCAGCAGAGAGAGTCATATCGGTAACACTCCAATCCCCAGCTGAAAAAATAAAATAAAATGAGAGAGTCTTATCGGTGAAAACCTCCACAGGCACCATAAGGCGACGAAAGTTGAGAGAAATAAAACGAGAGAGTCTTATCGGTGAAAACCTTCACAGGCACCATAAGGCGACGAGAGTTGAGGGAAATGAGAGAGTCTTATTAGTGAAAACCCCTCGAAGGGCACTATGAGGCGACAAGGGGTCAAAAGAGGCAAACAAGATAAGATTGACGGAAAGGATCTGTCGAGGCATCAAGCAGTGCAAAGATGTTGAGTCGACAAAAGAATTGGGCGCTTACATATCCCCAACAAAGTAAGGCCATTAGAAAGATTGATTGATATAAATAGACTGGGTTGGTTAATCCAAAATGCACGACGTGATAATTGGGATCGGTTGTACCATTCAGATAAGTTCTTTTCCTTTTTTTTCTTTTTTTTTTTCTTCTCCCCAACATTTTTCAGAAAACTATTCTTCTCTTATTTTCTTGAATTCATCATTTTTTATTTTTAAAGACTTTATCTCCCCAGTAGTTTGTTTTTGAAAAGGATTTTCAGAGCTTATTACCAGTTGCCAAGATGGTGCAAAAACACAATGTGGATAGGACGGGCCAAATATAATGCAATGGAACGAGAAAGACGTTCGTTGCAAGACCAAATGATGGATTGGTCTAGGATTTCGGGGAGAGTATGGAGAAAAGTGGGAAGCAACAATTGGTGAATAAAGAATCGTCAAGAAACAAGAGCATCCCTGGCAGATTATCTACCAAGTTCCAAGAGGGTCGGACAACACAGAGCAGGGAAAGAAGAGGGGTAAAACCATCCCCAGCAGGAATATGATCGCCAGTAGGAATATCATCCCCAACAAATAATCTCATCCCCCAGCAAGCTTTGGTAATGTAATGGAACACAAAGCTGGGAAAGGAGAAAGAGAAAACCATCCCCAGCAGGAGTGGCACGACCATTCACCACGTTTTAAACTAACAAAATTTTTTCTTTGATTTGAAGCAGGGACAGGAAATGCTATAGATGATGAAAAGACATCATGATACAAGAAAGATTGTCAAACTGGGGCAGAAAATTTTCTTTCATTTTGAAAATTTTATGGAAGTCCGGTATCTACTTGGGGAAGAAGCAAGATAACACAAGTTTGGGGGAAAATGGTATCCCCAGCAGTTTTCGGAAGAAGGCCAAACACGTTTTAAAGGAAGCAATTTCGGAAGGAAGATAACACAAGTCTTAAGGGATGTAGTTCCAGTGGAAGGAAAGCACCAGCTTTAAGGGAAGTAGTCTTTGAAGGAGGAAAATAACATATTTTTGAATAAAACACCGGTGTTATCCCCAGCAGTTTTCAGAGGAATGAAACACCAGTTTTGAGAGAAGCAGTTCGGAAAGAAGATAATTTCAAGTTAGAAGGAAAATGGTTCAGGAGGCAGGAAGGAGCAACAACAATAAAACGCATTTCTTAGAAGTCATTGAAGGCAGGAGCCCGCCTGGAGAATGGAGGTGCTATATTTTAAGAAGTAGTTGAATTCAGGAGCCCGCCCGGAGAATGGAGGTATTACATTTTGAGTTGTAGCTGAAGTCAGGAGCTCGCCTGGAGAATGGAGGTTGTTGTCATTTCAAGTTGAAGTTGAAGTCAGGAGCCCGCCTGGAGAATGGAGGTTGTTGTCATTTCAAGTTGAAGTTGAAGTTAGAAACCCGCTTGGAGAATGGAGGTTTTATATTTTTGAGGTGTAGTCGAATTCAGGAGCCCGCCTAAAAAATGGAGGTGTTATATTTTTTAAGTTGTAATCGAAGTCAGGAGCCCGCTTGGAGAATAGAGGTGTTATATTTTTAAGAAGTTGTTGAAGTCAGGAGCCCTCCTGGAGAATGGAGGTGTTATGTTTTTAAGAAATTGTTGAGGTCAGGAACCCGCCTGGAGAATAGAGGTGTTATATTTTTGAGTTGTAGTCGAAGTCAGGAGCCCGCCTGAAAAATGGAGGTGTTATATTTTTTGAGTTGTAGTTGAAGTCAGGAGCCCGCCTGGAGAATAGAGGTGTTATATTTTTAGGAAGTTGTTGAAGTCAGGAGCCCGCCTGGAGAATGGAGGTGTTATATTTTTAAGAAGTTGTTGAAGTCAGGAGCCTGCCTGGAGAATGGAGGTGTTATGTTTTTAAGAAATTGTTGAGGTCAGGAGCCCTCCTGGAGAATGAAAGTGTTATATTCTGGAGAAATAGTTGTTGTTGAAGTCAGGAGCCCGCCTGGAGAATGGAGGCTGCATTATCTTTAAATTGTTGTTGAAGTCAGGAGCCCGCCTGGAGAATGGAGGCCGTATTATCTTTTAAAGTCAAGTTGGAGTCAGGAGCCCGCCTGTAGAACAGAGGAGTACATTTCAAAACGAAGTCAGGAGCTCGCCTATAGAACAGAGGAATAAATTTCAAGTTTGAAGTCAGGAGCCCGCCTGTAGCACAGAGGACTACTCTCAATTTCAAGTCAAGAGTCAGTAAAGCGGAGGGTTACAACAAAATATCCCCAGCATAAATTTCGCTGCAGAAATCAGAAGGAAGACTACAAGAGCAAGTTTGAATATAGATAAGATGTTGTAATCCCTAGTTTAGTCTAGCTTCTTGTCTTCTTTTAGCACGGTGTAATAAGGAGGTCGGAAAGCAGTAGTAACAGCATGCAACAGTACTAACAGCAAAATTACAGCTTCATGGTAGTCCCAGCTACCGAAACTTCCCGAACTTCATTGACCTAATTCCCCTTTAGCCAGGGATATGTAGGAAACCTTTGAAGCAGAGGTTCGGTCAAATATTTCAAAAATGTTTCACACGGAGTAGCCGAACGGGCAAAAATTGCTCGTATACGCTCACTTTATCTTTGCACGAAAACTCTTCGTGTTTCCGGACAAAGAGGGGCAGCTGTGAGCACGTGATTTTTGCCCTACGAGAACTACTCCCAAAAATTCAAAATAAAATAGTTTTGTGTTGTTTGTGATTAGTTTGTATTTTTGTCCGTGCGTGTTTATTTCTACTTTAAATAAGAAAGATACAAAATAGGTGTTGCATGTGCATTTAGGATTTAATTTTACAATCAGGAATTAATGAAAATCACAAAAATGTGTATTTTTTGCATTTTTAGCATTTAATGTCCGATTATGTGATTGTGTTTTAATTAGTGTTTGATTTTAGATTTTACTTATTATTAAGAGCCAATTAGTATTTTTTTAGCTAATTTTGATTTTTGATTTAATCTAGGATTTTGTTTGTAAAATAGGAATTAAAAAGGAAAAATAAAGAAAAGGAAGAAATGAAGAATAAAGAATAAATTCGGAACTGGGCCGACTTTTTAAAATCAAAATCAGGCCCAAACATATGCCCAGACCGGTCCAAATCTCACAGACGTTCGAACGACGTCGTTTCAACGGCAATCAATCACAGCCGTTGATCCTGCATGATCCAACGGCTCAAAATCCGTCTCCCTTACCCATTCCCTTGCCCGACCCGTTACCTGGTTCAAACCGACCCCTCACTTAAACCAAATGACGCCGTATTGGTTAATCTCCTTGATCCTAGCTGTTGATCTTAATTTATCTAACGGCCGGGATTAAATTCCCCACATGGTATATATTCCTAAATCCTACCCCGCCCCCTAAATCAAACCCCCCTCGCCCCATCATCTCTCTCAGACCTCTCAAAGACGACCCCTCGAAACCCTAGAGCCGCCACCCCGCCCCTTCGCCGTAAACCCAGCGGCGCCGGCTCTGATGGCCATGAAAATAACACCCCTTGACCACCTTACCCTCCCCTCCACAAATCCATACTCGGCTTGCTTCGAATCATCCCCGAGCTTCTCGAATCTTCAATTGAAGAATCAGCCTAAAACCTCACCTCCTCCGATGACTACCAAATCCACACGCCTGAACATTCTAACCACCCTCAACACAAATCCCTACCCCTTTAACCTCGAATCATCCCGGTTCGTTTCGAATCTTCAGTTGAAGATTCGAGCAAAACCCTAAAACTACTCAACCAGCCCCAAGTTCACACCCCAGCTTTACCTGACCTCTTTCGTTCCCAAACAACCTCTATCGTGGCTCGAATCTTACTAGAACTTGTCGGATTTTAAATTGATTGAAGACCCCTAGGAGGATCAAACCTGGAGCTGGTCCGAGCGAAGGGGAAATTTGATGTTCCTAATCGACTTTAGTCGAGTGTTTTCAGTCGAGAACACTCGATTGAGGTCCGTTTGGACCTCATAAATTCGAGTCGAAGTGAAAGGGGAACTGTTTGGAGTTTCAGCCTGTAATTTTGAGGTATTTGTCTTCTTTTTCTTTTCCATTTTTGTTGTTTATCCATTTGAGCCTCGTTGTATTTCATCATCCTTTTAATTTATTTCTCTCCTCTTTCGGACCTTTTTTTTCGGTCCAGTTTTCTTCTGATTGATTAACATACGTTATAAATAGTTTCGTCGATTAATCCGTTCATGTTTGTAGTTTAGTAGTTCTCGTCAATTTATTTTGGTTTGGTAATTGGTGCTGACTCGTTAATTTCAGTCACTTGTTGAAGTTAGTCAGTTTATCGATTTGTTTTTAAACATTTCCGATTTTCGCAATCGTTAAAATTAAGTTTGTCTGGTCGCTAAAATTAAGGATTAGTTCATCACAATGTTTGAATCGCTTAGTCGTTCGTCACATTGTTTTGAATTGCTTGGTCATTTGAAATGTTTTGAATTGCTTGGTCAGTTGAACTGCTTCGTCACAACTGTTGTTTTGGTTGTCACCTGAACCTACTGTGTCATGCCCTGTAAGGGTGTTCTGAGTCATTAAAATCCTTGGCCTTTATTTTGTTGCTATTTGATTCAAGCATAAGCAATTGATGAATCGAATCCTACTGTTTAGGGTCTAAAATGAATCTGACATTGGTTTGAATTCAGTGTTGGTATGATAATGTCAACTAGATAGTAGTGAGTCATAAGGTTGCATTCAGAACTTAGGAGAATTGGTTATAGCTGCAATTTCAGGGACTCTAGGAGGGTATTTTGGGATTTAAAAGGTTTGAGAATGGCCTAAATTTAGTGGTCTGACAGTAGGGTACTAAAGTACCAATAAACTAATGAATTATTTAGTAATAGTGGGGAACAAGGCTTAATGAGATGGGAAGTTGATTAAATAAGTTAAGTCACCCATAACCTTGGATTAAAAAAGAGAAAAACATGTAGTAGTGGCTGTCAGGGAATATCATGGGCAGAAACTCTCTCTTAATTAGCTGAATGCTCCTAAGAGCTAAAGGGTTAAAAAAGTTTGTCTATAAAGGAGAGGAGCTGGACACAGTTAAAAAAAAGAACATTCTAGAAATCTTAAGGGTGTTGAACATTCTGAAAAACTGGAAGAGAGTTTTAAGAGTTAGTCTAGTTCAACTAGTGCTATCCCATTAAAACTGAAAAGAGCTTCAGCTTTAACTGTGAAGTTGTATTTTCGAGTTTTTCTTGATTACTGAATTCTAGGGGTGTTTCTGCTTGTGTTTTGATTGATATTTGGTTGCTATCAAACTGTTTTGGGGTCAGTTACTGGGTGTTTGTGTTGCTGTTGGTATTGTTGGGAATTTTAACTGGTTTCCTGAGTCGCTGCTGGTTATCTTTTGTTGCATTGCTGTTGCAACTGATGTTTGCTACTGCTGCTGCTGACCTTCATCGCTTCTTCTTCCCCATTGTATTCCTTTCAAGTACATATTTGTACACTCTTGGCTTGAAGCGAAATGAAGTGTTGACCAGGCTTTGTTCCTGTTGAATTCCTCCTGTTTAGATTTGTGCTCGAATAGAGTTTTCCTTTCTTTGTATAAATATGTAGTTGACTGATTAATGAGTCATAGGGTTGCATATGTATAATGTTTAGTTTTCTGTAATAAGACTGGTTCGTGTAAATGTACCTAACTGGACTGTATCTAGACCATGTGTGTCAATCTCGTGTTCAATTCATAATCTCAATTTTAGTATTATTAACTAATAGAACAAGGAACGATACAATCTCCCTTTGAGCAAGTTCGGTTGCAATTTTCCATTTGCATTTGTCTTAATCTAATAACTAATAAGAGGCACGAGCTTATAAACATGTAACTAATTAGGACTTCTTCTCTTTTATTTTAGAGACGAACTTAATAGAAAAATGTAGTCACTTTAGGATTGTCCTTTTAAAATAAACGAGATGAGCCTCTCCTAGTAAAACGCATAGATTGCGGGGCCCTCACAAATGTATGTATTAATTACTTAGAACTCGGGATCGGCCGCTTAGCGAACTTCACGGCCTTTTTTCCCAAAATAACCACGCGTTAAACTCTTTAGGCGCGTACTTTAAATAATATTACCTTCTCAAATTCGGGTGCACATTTATGTGACCCAAATCCAAATCCCAACGGAGTTGAAATGTGTTGACAACCACGGGTACATTGATGTGACGTGGTTTGAGATACGTCTTCACAACGTTGCAATTCTCTGTTAAAATAATAATGATAATAATAAAAGCGGTAAAGAGTTAAAACTTGCATATAAGCTCATAATTGTTAAAGTCAGATAAATAAGCCGAATGTGACAGTTGAGCGACTGTGCTAGAACCACGGAACTCGGGAATGCCTAACACCTTCTCCCGGGTTAACAGAATTCTTTGTCCGGATTTCTGGTTCGCGGACTGTAATACAGTGTTAATCTTTTCCTCAAAAAAAGGGTTTTGTTTATGAAAAAAAAGGGTTTTGTTTATGAAAAATGGTTTTATTTGCCATTGAAAAGAGTCTTGTTTTCAAAAGAAGTTTGTTTTATCTACCCGAACTACGCCGGTTTGATTCTCACAGGGTGCGGTATACGTAGGCAACTCTCATTGGGTCCAACCTCCCCTTTACAAAAATGTCAAAATTTTAATTTTCGTCATAAATAAGTCGGGTGACGCCGTTTTTGTAAAAATAGCCTAATGTTCCCAAAAGGGACGCCGGAAGGCTGACTTTGCATAAACGGTCACTTGTAGTCATTTTTTGGATTTTTGACCGGTTGACTCACCCAGCCTCAAAATCTTCGTTCCCGAAGTGCTGAAAGGCCGTGTTCTGAACCGGATCTTTCTTTTAATCTGTGAAAAATTAAAAATAGCCAATTGGTTGAGTCAAATAAATTTTATTTTTTGCTTAATCACCTTAATAAATGTGCAGGATAAGCATGATGCAAAATAAACCTTTTCAATAATGACTAAAATCCCTTTCAAGTTGCGGCTATGGTGGGATGATTTAGGTGGTGAAGGGCAAGATGAGGTCAAGAAATATCTAAAAGGTCTTACGGGTTTATTGGAAATCCAGCCTCGAAGGGATATCATAAGAGCTTTGGTCACCTGCTGGGTTTTTGTAATCCGCGCTTCATATACGACGGATACGGTCATGTTGTAGGATTCAACAACCCGGGTAACAAGTTATGCAGCGAAAGTAACCGTCGAAAATGGGACGAGCATAGACGAGGGGCTTTTATGATAACCTCTTTGGGCCTTTTGGTATTTCCAAGGAAAGACGGAAACATTGATCTGAAAATAGTCGGGGTCATCAGTACCTTGCTCACTCAAGATGAAAGCACTGTTGCGCCTATGATAGTATCTGATATCTTCTGAGCTCTCACAGCCTGCAAAGCCAAAGGGAACTTTTTCGAGGGGTGTAACTTGTTGCTACAAAATATGGATGACTGAGCATCTCTGCCACCGTTCCCAGCTCTTGAGTTATGGTTCCTCGAAGAAAACTTGCATAGAAGAGTTCTACACAAGAATCAAGGGGGTCAGTCTACCCTAGGGAGTTACGGCGTGGACATCATTCTTTCGTACCCTCACCGCCAGCCAAACACAGTGGACACTAGGATGGTTTCCCGTTGACGAGGTCATCCATATGCCGGCAACTAGGACCCACTTTCTATTGATGGGGCTCAAGAGCATTCAGCCTTACGCGCCATTTCGAGTTTTGAGATAACTCGGGAGATGCCAAACAGTGCCACAGGAGGAAGATCTTAGTGCTCAAGTAATTAAGATTAGCCCTGACGGACAGTTCCCTGAAGCAAGAGTCCGTCAGATCTGGAGTGAATGCCAATATTTAAAAGCAGATACTTGCGTGTAGGATCAGGCTAAAGGCGAAGTGGCGCTAGGATACCTTGCTTGGTACATGAGAGAACTTGAGCATGAAAGGCCGGCTAAAAGACCCCACCTCCAGGAATTCGTCAAGGCGTCGCAAGAATAGTGGGATTGGTTGGCTAAAGAGCACGAGTACAGGGTTACAATAGGCAAGTTGGAGAAGCAAGTTATAGATTTGAAATTTGAGAAAGATTTGCATATCGCTGCAGATGAGGGAGAAAAGAGAAAACTAGCTCAGGAAAACGGGGTCCTCAAAGCTCAAATCCAGGAAATGAAAATAGCTTCCAGAAACCCGAAGAGAAGCGGGGCTGATGAAAGGCTCATAAACGGTCTAAAGAAGAAAGTCTTCGAGTATCAAGAAGACCTGGAAAAATCCAAAGCTGGTCTAGCGAGAATCCAGGTGAAATGTATAAAGAAGGCAGAAGAGCGAGCACGGTCTATGTAACAAATGAAGAGGGACTACGAAAGGAACATCGCTATATTAAGAGAAACAATATCCACTCTCAAAGAGCGGATCTTCAGACAAGCCCGAGATACCAGAGCAGATAGGAAGCGCTACTATGATCTAATGGCCCGAATGGAGAAACAGATGAATGAGTTTCAGGATCAACTCCTTTACAACGCTCAAATGCTGGGGACGCGGAATCAACAAATAGAGCGATTGCTTATGGAAAGGGACAGAATCAAGGGAAGAATCGACGATATCGGGCACTACATCACCATAAAGTGCCTAGCTTGTGAGGATATGTCACGTACCACCTTCTTTGCTTAAATAATGATTTATGTCCACCAGATCATGGAAGATTTTAAAGATCTACAAAGGGGACTTGCATCAAAGCCCGCAGCGAGGCCGAACGACGCCCCGCGGGCGCCAAAATTCAATACTCTGAAACATTTATAGTTTGAGTCTGTATTTTCCTTGTCTTCAGAGTCTGTTGTCCGTCGGAGTTTGTATTTCCCTTTTTGTCATAAAGTCTGTAGTCTGTATCAAGTCTGTCAATTTCCTTTCAAAAATGTTTTGCCTTGTAATAAAACGTTTTGCTAGTAAAGGTTGAAAAATTCAAAAATTGTGTCTTTATTTTCCGCACTTGTGGCAGAACTACGGGTGGTCTGATTCATACGGGGACATGATACGTAGGCAATCCACATAAGATTCGACCACCACTAAAAAGAAAAAGAGAAAAGGCAAAGTGAATAAAAGAAAGGAAAAGAAAGAAATAAAAAGAGAGATATAGAAAGTTTCAGAAACACTTAAATGAGGCACAAACAAAGTAAGCTGGAATGACGCATGCGGTCGAAGCAAAGACATGTTAGAAATGGTTAAACTGCCTAGGAACATTGCATCCCCTAACGTGAAATTACAATGTGTTAAACTCTAACGCTAACAAGTTTGTTGTTTCTCTAGAGATTTCGAACCAGTTAATTTGTTAGAACGTTCTGGCAGATTACCATTACCAAACAAGATCCAAAGGGCTCATACTAAAAAGCATGACTAGTTTAGACCAAAGTGTCGAGGATGAAAGGACAGAGAATCAAATATTGAATGAGGAAATGGATAAGATGAGACAGGAGATGAAAGGAATGCAGCTGGCCTTAGCTAGGGTACAAAAAGTGCCTGACCCTCCCGTTACTCCCACTCTCCCACCAGGACACACGCCGGAATACCCTCCCCCCGGCCCTTCGACAAGCTTCCCCAGTCTTCAATACTATCAGGGAAGAAATGCCTATGATCCCAAAGCTTCACAACCCAATCAAAACCCTCCTCCACCAAATGTTCCTGTTTTCGTGGCACCCCCACCAGCCACGCTGCAAAGATCATCCAGCGAGCCGTTGTTTCAGGCTCATGATAACCAATATTACCCTCCTGAACCAACCTTCAAAGCACCCGAGCCTCATACTCACTTCGAGATCCCGGTAGAAACTGAAAAGCCGGCTAAGATCCCAGAGCAAGACGAAGTGCTTCGAAAGTTTAAAAGCCTGGAACAGTCCTTCAGGAATATCCATGGGTTAGGCAACCAAGTCAGTGTGGCCTACAAAGATCTGTGCCTATTCCCCGACATTCAATTGCTGTCAGGGTTCAAGATGCCAAAGTTTGATCTATACGAGGGGCACGGTGATCCAATGGCACATCTGTGAGGTTTTTGCAGTAAGATGAGCAGGGCTGGGGGAAAAGACGAGATGTTGATAGCTCATTTTGGTCAAAGTCTAAGCGGGTCTGCACTGGAATGGTACACAAGACACGATTCTAGCAGGTGGTACACCTGGGACGATCTGGCACAAGCCTTTGCAGGCCACTTCCAGTACAACCTTGAGATCATCCCTGACCGTCTCACATTGCTGAAACTTGAGAAGAAGCCTGGGGAAAGCTTCTGAGAATTTGGGTTCCGCTGGAGAGAGCAGGCGGCAAAAGTTGATCCTCCGATGAGAGAGGGGGTAATGGTGGACTACTTTCTGCAGACTTTGGAGCCAACTTACTTCGGTCACCTGGTGACGTCAGTTGGTAAATCTTTCAACGAAGTAGTAAAAATGGGCGGTATGATTGAAGAGGGACTTAAGTCCAACAAAATCCTGAGCTATTCGGCGATTAAATCAACCACTCAGGCCATCCAGAGCGGCACGGGAGGTGCGCTCGGAAAGAAGAAAAGGGAAGATGTCGCAACAGTCGAGGCAGGTACTTGGTCCAGATCCAGAGGTCCCCCCTCACTACCAACCTAGACCCCATCACTCAAATTACCCACACATTCCATACGGCCCTCCACAACCCTACTACCCACCACAAGAGCCACATTTCTCTGTCCATCACGCCCAAACTTACACCCAGCTTCCGGCTCGCCCGCAATGGCGTGCTCTGGCTCCCCAGAATACATATCCACCTCCACAAAATACATATCCACCTCCACAAAACACATATCCACCTCCACAAAACACATATCCACCTCCACAAAACGCATATCCACCACCAAGGGCCTACAGGACTCCTTCGGGACCAGGTTTTCGTGGGAATCAGACTTTCAGGAATGAAAGGGTGCAGAGGCAGAGAACATTCACTCCACTGGGAGAAACCTATACTACTATGTTCCACAAATTAAGGCAGTTACGCCTATTAAGTCCTGTGGAGCCCAAATTGCCAAATCCCCTTCCCAAAAATCTGGACCACTCGGTAAGCTGTGAATATTGTTCGGGGGCTCCCGGGCATGATACTGAGAAGTGTTGGAAGTTGAAGACTGCCGTACAAGATCTTATTGACACAAATAGGATCGAGGTCCAGGAGCCAGAGGCACCTAACATCAATCAGAACCCGTTGTCGGCACACCATGAAGCCCACATGATCGAACTAGTGCACGAAGGAGGGAAGCTTAAGAAGCCCTCACAAACAGTAATGATGATCCGTGTCAGTCCGAAAGAAAAGTCGATCAGTGGAAAAGCAGTAGTACAGTCGGAAAGGGTAGAAGGCAAGCCAGTGGTGGTGATGGGGAAGAGTTCGTCTGATGTTGCCAAGAATCCAGAGCCGGTCAAAGTAACGGTGCAAGGGATATCAAGCAAGCTAGTAGCCGTGAAGGGGGAATGCATAGGACCAGTTGTTATCAGGCCAGTAATGCAGTTGCCGATAATCAGCGAGAAAGCTGTGCCATGGAGCTACAGTCAAGTAATGGTAATGCATAAGGGGAAGGAAGTTGTGAAGGAAATATGTGAGGCACAGGGGTTAACTCGTTCGGGAAGGTGTTTTGCTCCTGCAAAGTTAAGAAGGGCCAATCCAGTAGCGACAAAGAATCCAGTTACCGAGGAAGAGGCGGAAGAATTTTAAAAGAAAATGAAGGCGCAAGATTACTCCATTGTGGAGCAGTTGAGGAAGACTCCGGCACAGATCTCATTGTTATCGTTGTTGATCCATTCAGACGAGCACCACTGGGTATTGATGAAAATTCTGAACGAAGCCCATGTTCCGGATAAGATGTCTGTGAACCATCTGGAGAAAATAGCAAACAAGATTTTTGAGGTCAACAGGGTCACTTTTTCAGACGACGAGTTGCCCGTGGAGGGTATAGAACATAATAGAGCCCTTTATTTGACCGTGAAGTGCAAAGACTTGGTAGTCACTCGAGTACTGATTGATAATGGGTCCAGTGCCAATATTTGTCCTTTGACCACATTGAACAAACTGAAGGTCGATGGTGACAGGATTCACAGGAACAACATCTATGTTCGAGGGTTTGATGGTGGTGGTACAGACACAGTGGGTGACATCATACTTGAATTAACAATTGGACCAGTCGAGTTCACCATGGAGTTTCAAGTGTTAGACGTGGTAGTGTCATATAATCTTCTGTTGGGGCGACCCTAGATCCACGCCGCCAAAGTAGTGCCTTCTACATTACATCAAATGGTCAAATTCGAGTGGGATATGCAAGAGATCGTAGTACATGGGGAAGACAATGCAAGCTCCGTAAGTGATGTCATCGTACCCTTCATAGAGACTGATGATGATAAGGGACCGTGGGTTTACCAGGTTTTTGATACGGTTTTAGTGGACAAAGTTCCCAAAGGTGAAAGCATCCCACTTCCCAAAATAGCAGCTGCAACTGTCATGGTAGCCTCGAAGATGTTGAAGAACGGGTTTGTGCCAGGCAAAGGTTTAGGGGCTGATCTTCAGGGTATTGTTCAGCCGGTTTCTTTGCCCAAAAATCTGGATACCTTTGGGTTAGGGTTCAAGCCTACAGCGGCGGATGTGAGACGGGCCCGCAAGTTGAAGAAAAGAGTCTGGGTCCTTCCCAAGCCAATCCCGCGCCTATCCAGATCATTTGTCAGAGCAGGTATCAGAAAGTTATCGGTCCCGAAAGTTCTCGGAACACTGATTGGGCCAGATGGAGATTTGAATGAGGGCTTTGAAAGGCTATTCGCCGATGTCAACATGATAGAAGCTGGAGAAGGGTCCAGTAGGTTAGATGTACAGTTTGTGGGGCCTAGGGCAAATATCAACAATTGGATGGCTACTCCCCTTCCTACCCGGAGGGAGTCTTGGTAGTGGGCTTTGATTTTTCTTTCTTGTTTTTTTTTGGATTATTCCAGGGGTTGTTATCCAGTTTTGTTTTGTATTCGGCAAAGTGTGAAACTCTGTTATCCCGTATTTTAATAAAGTGAAAGCTTTTCTCTTCTTATTTTGTTTTAATTTTGTTTTCTTCTTTTCTTTTTCTGAACAGTTCTCTTTATATTGGTTCTAATGACATGGCATGCACAACGGATCTTCAACCTAGTCTAAAAAATCAATCTGATTCCGAACTAATTGTACAAGAGGTCGATTATGATGATGAATCGGAATACGATGAGGATGAAGCCTTCAAAGAGATAAACAGAGAATTAAGCTAGTTTGAAGAGAAATCCAAGCCCAACTTAATGACACAGAAGCCATCAATTTAGGGGATGCAGATGATATCAGGGAAACTAAAATAAGCATCCACATTGTACCGAATATCAGGGAAGAACTAATCAAACCACTTATTGAGTTCAAAGACGTTTTTGCATGGTCGTATGATGACATGCCGGGGTTAAGCACGGATTTAGTGGTTCACAAATTGCCCATTAACCCGGCATGCCCTCCCGTCAAGCAGAAATTGAGGAAGTTCAAAACAGACATGAGTGTGAAGATTAAAGAGGAAGTAACCAAGCAGCTGCAAGCAAAGGTTATTCGGGTCACTCGATATCCTGATTGGTTGGCTAATGTGGTGCCAGTGCCGAAGAAAGATGGGAAGATCAGGGTGTGTGTCGATTACTGCAATCTGAACAGGGCAAGCCCAAAGGATAACTTTCCATTACCCAACATCCATATCTTGATCGATAATTGTACCGGACGTGAGATCGGGTCTTTTGTGGATTGCTATGCTGGGTATCATCAGATTCTGATGGATGAAGAAGATGCGGAAAAGACGACTTTCATTACGCCGTGGGGGACTTATTGCTACCGGGTACTGCCATTTGGTTTGAGGAATGCTGGGGCAACGTATATGAGAGCAATGACTACTGTGTTTCATGACATGATACACAAAGAGATTGAGGTATACGTGGACGATGTGATCATAAAATCCAAGCATCAGGAAGACCACGTAGCAGACCTAAGGAAGTTTTTCCAAAGACTTCGAAGGTACGATATTAAGCTCAACCCGGCCAAATGTGCATTTGGTGTTCCATCTGGAAAGCTGTTAGGATTCATCGTCAGCCGGAAATGCATTAAGTTGGACCCGTCAAAGATCAAATACATCCAAGATTTGCCACCGCCGAAGAACAAGACAGAAGTAATGAGTCTATTGGGAAGGTTGAATTATATCAGCAGGTTTATTGTTCAACTCACAGCAACTTGTGAACCCATTTTTCGGCTACTGAAGAAAGATGCTGCGGTAGAATGGATGGCATAATGTCAGGAAGCATTTGACCAAATCAAAGGATATTTATCAAATCTACCTGTGTTGGTTCCACCTGAGCCGGGAAGACCGTTAATTCTTTATTTAATGGTCCTGGAGAATTCGTTTGGCTATGTACTGGGGCAACACGACATTACAGGAAGGAAGGAGCAAGCCATCTATTATCTCAGCAAGAAGTTTACAGGCTATGAGGTTAAGTACACTCAACTCGAGAAGACATGTTGCGCCCTAACTTGGGTGGCCCAGAAATTGAAGCATTATCTGTCATCATATACTACTTATCTCATTTCACGCTTGGATCCACTGAAGTATATTTTCCAGAAGCCTATGCCCACAGGGAGATTGGCGAAATGGCAGATATTACTCACAGAATTCGACATCATCTATGTGACGAGGACGACTATGAAGGCCCAAGCATTTGCTGATCACTTGGCTGAGAATCCTGTTGATGAAGAATATAGATGAGTTGGAAATGACTAAGGAACCAGGATGGAAGCTTTTTTTTTCGATGGAGCCGCAAATGCGAAGGGAGTTGGAACAGGAGCGGTACTTATTTCTGAAACAAGGCATCATTATCCTGTTACGGCTCAGCTGCGTTTCTATTGTACCAACAACGGCTGAGTATGAGGCATGCATTTTGGGTCTACGGCTAGCTGCAGACACGGATGTCCAGGACGTCTTGGTCTTGGGAGACTTGGACCTCCTGGTGCATCAGATTCAGGGTAAATGGGAAACAAGGGATTTAAAGCTCACACCATATCGACAATGTTTGCACGATCTAAGCAAGCGATTTTGATCAGTGGAGTTAAGACACATCCCAAGAGTTCATAATGAGATTGCCGATGCTTTGGCCACCTTAGCATCAATGTTGCACCACCCAAACAAAATTCATGTTGACCCGTTGCATATTCAGGTTCGTGATCAGCATGCTTATTGCAATATGTTAGAGGAAGAACTGGATGGAGAACCATGGTTCTATGATGTCAAGGAATACCTTAGGATGGGGATATACCCAGAGCAAGCCACCGGATATCAAAAGAGAGCCATTTCGCGACTAGCAAATGGATTTTTCCTTAGTGGAGGAGTGTTGTACAAAAGAACACCAGATTTGGGATTGCTGAGATGTATAGATGCTAGTCAAGCCACGACAGTTATGACAGAGGTACATGCTGGAGTTTGTGGGCTACATATGAGCGGATATGTATTGGTGAAGAAGATTCTTCGAGCAGGGTACTATTGGCTCACTATGGAGCGTGATTGTATCAGTTTCGTGCGGAAATGCCATCAGTGTCAGATACACGGAGATCTGATTCATTCTCTCCCGACAGAATTGCATACAATGTCAGCACCATGGCCATTTGTTGCCTGGGGCATGGATGTCATTGGACCTATTGAGCCGGCAGCTACCAACGGTCATAGGTTCATTCTGGTGACCATCGATTATTTCACTAAGTGGGTTGAAGCTAAAACTTTCAAGTCGGTAACCAAGAAGGCAGTGGTAGATTTTGTTCATTCCCATATCATCTGTAGATTTGGGATCCCAAAAGTGATCATCACGGATAATGGTGCTAATCTTGACAGCGGTTTGATTAAAGAAGTATGTCAACAGTTCAAGATTACACACCGTAATTCCACACCATATCGTCCCAAGGCGAATGGAGCAGTCGAGGCGGCCAATAAGAACATAAAGAAGATACTGAGGAAGATGGTAGAAGGGTCTAGACAATGGCATGAGAAGTTACAATTGGCATTGTTGTGTTATCACACTACTGTTCGTACTTCAGTAGGTGCAACTACTTATTTGTTGGTATACGGAACTGAAGCAGTGATACCGACAGAAGTTGAAATTCCATCCCTTCAGATTGTCGCTGAGGTTGAGAATGATGATGACGAGTGGGTCAAAACCCGTTTGGAGCAGTTGAACTTGATTGATGAAAAGAGATTGGCAGCTGTGTGTCATGGCCAGTTATATCAAAAGAGAATGGCAAGAGCATACAACAAAAAGGTGCGTCCCCGGAAGTTTGAAGTGGGCCAGCAAGTGCTGAAACGCATCCTCCCACATCAGGCTGAGGCAAATGGCAAGTTCGCCCCGTATTGGCAAGGGCCATTCATTGTAACCAGAGTGTTGTCCAATGATGCTTTATGTTTAACAGATATCGAAGGGAAATGCATCGACATGGCTATCAATTCTGACGCAGTTAAGAGATATTATGTATGATTTCTTTTAATTGTAATTGTTGTTTGTTTGCATTTGGCATGGTATCGGAGAATGAAATGACGGAGGAAATTTGTTCTTCCATCCAAATACTTCAACCTTTGCTTCCCCTTTTGAGCCTTATTTATTCTTTCATACCCCTCTTTTGGAATCAGTAATGAAAATGAAAGAGAAAGAGAAGAGAAAAATAATGATAATAAAGACAAAAGAAAAATCACAAGAAAAACAAAGGAATTGGGAACTACGTTTGACCTGATTCCTCAAAAAGGATACGTAGGCGCCTCACGGCTCGGTCATAGTGTAACAAAAATAAAAATCCCCAAGCAAGAAATTGGGGCAGAAGTTGTGTTTGTAATTTTGGGAAGAAAGTTTGATTCCAAGAGTTGTAATGGATTACCTATCAAAATTATTTTGAACCTTTTGATACCCCTTTTCTTTTATCCATACACAAAAACCCATATTGATGTCCAAAAAGACCTCCCGATCAGTATCCGAGAAGTGCCAAGTCATGCAAATGGAAGTCGGGAATAACACTCTGATCCCTAGCAGAGAAGAGGATCATAAGCTGGAAAAATTGATAGCCGAAAGAATCCCCAGCAGAGAGAGTCATATCGGTAACACTCCAATCCCCAGCTGAAAAAATAAAATAAAATGAGAGAGTCTTATCGGTGAAAACCTCCACAGGCACCATAAGGCGACGGAAGTTGAGAGAAATAAAACGAGAGAGTCTTATCGGTGAAAACCTTCACAGGCACCATAAGGCGACGGGAGTTGAGGGAAATGAGAGAGTCTTATTAGTGAAAACCCCTCGAAGGGCACTATTGTCACACCTCCTTTTTCCGCCCCTGCGAGGGTACAAAGAGAGTTTTTTCCAATTAAAGGACAATCGAAACGGGATTTATTTATTTATTTCCGAGTCGCCACTTGGGAGATTTAGGGTGTCCCAAGTCACCAATTTTAATCCCGAATCGAGGAAAAGAATGACTCCATATTATAGTCTGCGTACCAGAAATCCGGATAAGGAATTCTGTTAACCCGGGAGAAGGTGTTAGGCATTCCCGAGTTCCGTGGTTCTAGCACGGTCGCTCAACTGTTATATTCGGCTTGATTATCTGATTTTTATACAAATATGAACTTATGTGCAAGTTTTATCTTTTTAACCGCTTTTATCATTATTTATTTTATTTTTACAAGAATGTGAACATTGTTTAAAACATGTCTTTGGATTACGTCACATGAAATGCACCCGCAATCCGGAACACATTTTATTCAATGTTTTGGGATTTGGATTTGGGTCGCATGAATGCGCACCCGTGCTTAAGAATGTATTATTGTTAAAATCGTGCCTAAAGCGATTAGCGTATTATTATTTATGGGTAAGACCGTGGAATTCACTAAACAGTCTATCCCGAATTCTAAATACTTAATTAAACATTTATCGAGGGCCCCGCAATTGGTGCATTTTATTGGGCGAGGCTCATCTCATTTTATTTTAAAAAAAAAAGTCAGTCCTAAAATGCCTACATTTTTATTTGAAATTTGTCTCTACAAAATAAAAGAGAAAATATCTTAATTTATTTACATGTTATTACCTAGTTACATTATACTAGGCATGTTCTCAGTTTGTCAAATTAAAAAAAATATAGCAATCTAATTTTAATCCTAGACCATTTACATGCTGAAATTAACCAATATTATTTAACTTAAACAATATTTCTGCCAAGTTCCTACTAGATGACCTATTCGTTTGATTTTTTACTTGACGGAGTTATTACACCATTTATTTATTTTTTGGCAATATATAGATAGTTCAATCGTTAAGCTATCGTCGGATGTTACACTGTATGTATTAAATAGCTACACGATTCTGATTTTTTGCAAACTAAATAAATTATATATACAAATAAAATTCAGAATATAATTAAAGTTAATTCAAAATTTCAACTCTTCATTTTCGTATTCATGCTTCGTATTCGGATTACAATAACCAGCGTGTCAGATGTGTACCTGATATTGGAAGCAAAAGAAAATGAAGATGAGAATCAACAGCAGTAATAACAGTACAACACAGCAACAACAACCCAGTAACAGTAACAACCCAGTAACAGACCGGTGGAGTAGTAATCCCAAAATAAATGCTTCCAACTTTTATGAAACAACAACAATTAATGCTGATTTCAAACAATGAAAGAAAGCAGAAGATTTTTTTTAGTTTTTTATTTATTTGAAAGTTTGAATATTTTTTGGAATTTTTCTCTCTCTTAAATATTCAGCTTTTTTTTCTCTGTTTGTGTTTTTCTATTCTGTCTATCTGTTCTTTTTTTTTTCAGATTCGTTCCTCTCTGTTCTCTTCTCCTCAAAATCTGATTTCAAGACCTCTACTTATATCCCCAACCCTTTAATCAATTAAAATCAATCATTTTCTCCTACCAAACTCATTATCTTCCCACTCATCCTCATTATATTAATTAAGTATATCAACTCCACCCCATTATATTTTGTCCCCCATGCCTAACATAAATAAAGACAAGATTCCTCCCCACTAAATTTTGTCTTGTCCCCCCTTTATATTAAACAATTATATCACAACCCATCCCATTATATTTTGTCCCCCATGCTTAACATAAAGAATTACAAAATGTTCAATTACCAAACTACCCCTCCGACCTTATTACAATTACCATTTTACCCCTGAACGTACTACAAATTACCAAACTACCCCATCAGCTATAACAATCAATTAATCAATTTCTAACAATGTTCAAACAACAAATCACATGAACATGATTTCTTCAATATTTCAACAACAAATCACATGAACATGATTTCTTCAATATTTCAACAACAAATCACATGAACATGATTTCTTCAACATTTCAACAACAAATCACATGAACACAAATTGAACAACAAAGAACAACTAAAATTTGATTGAACAATATTTTAGCAACAAACAAACCTATTTTCATATTCAACAACAACAACAACAAACAAGTATATTCAGATTTCTAAATTCAATAATATTGAACTTAAAATCAACTCTAACAACATTACAACAAACAATTCCTATATTAAACTTAAACAAGATTATGAGACAAATTCAAGAAATAATCATAAATGATAAACAAGAAATCAAGCTATACAAATTTCGGATTCAAGAACAAACAAACAAAGTATGAACATGAATGAAATCTATTTTATACAACAAACATGATGGATTCAAACGATTAAACCAACATATTTCCCTAACACAACTAATTTTTTTTTTAGACAAATAACAAGATCGACGAAGAAACAATTATGAACTTAAACTTGAACTTAACAATATTAACAATTTCTAAAAATACATAAACACGTGAAACAAATTGAAGAAACAATTAATTAAACTTCAATTTGTATCTAACTAATATTAAACTAACAACATTTACTTAAACAATAAATAAGAACAATGAAACAAACATGAAACAAACTGAAAAATTCACAAAAATAATGAACGAAACAAACATTTAACGATTTCGGATCCGAAAAATATCAAGCAAAAATTACGGACAATAAATGAGATTCAAAATCTACTAACCGGATCAAAATGAAATGTATATGGACTGTTTCTACAAACCAAAGCTTCGAACAAATGACGACACTAGTCGTTCATGGCTGTGTCGACGTAGTGAAGCTGGACAAAGCAGCTATCTCCATGGTGAGTCGACGAGGCAGAAGCTGGAGCAGTTGTAGCTGGTCACTTGGACGGAGGTCAATGAAGCAGCTGGCAGAAGCAGCTGGTCGAGGGTTTTCCGGCGTGACTGGGGTTGTTGGTCGTCGACTGTGGGCGGGGTTATGGGTGACGGACTGTTTAGGCGGAACAAGGAAGAAGATGACCGGAACTCAACAAATAACCATGGGAGCTTGTGAAGGAATAGAAGTGAAGAAGAAGGAGATGACGACGGGGCAGCCATGGGAGCTCGGAGGGCAGCTTCGTTGTTGCGTCAATGGCGGATGTGAAGCTGGAACTTGTTGGACGAAGGGTGGTGGTCCGGCTGTGTCGACGGAGCAGGCTGGGGTGTGAGGGGGGGCAGCCATCGATGGGGTGTTTTGGAGCTTGAGGAAGAAGAAGGAAAATGAGGGGGGGTGGCGGATGACTTAGTATAGTTTTAGGGTTTTTTTTTTGTTTTGTTTTTGTTTTGTAAAAATGAAAAATGATAGGATGTTGGGTTATGGAATGGGTCGACCCAGTTCGAAATGGACTGGGTCGTTTGGGAAGATTGGGCCATTTTTTGGGCCTGAGGCTTGAAATCGAAGAAGAGGCCCAATTCCGACTTTCTTTATATTTTCGCTCTCTTTTCTTCTTTTATTTCTCTAAAACTAAATTATAAAAATACTTAAACTATTATTAAGAACTAAATTAAGTTATAAAAGCGCAAATTAACACCCAATAACAATTAACGCACAATTAAGTAATAATTAAGCATAAAATTGTATATTTGGACATTAAATGCTAAAAATGCAAACGATGCCTATTTTTGTAATTTTTAATTTTTGTAAAACAAATTTAATTACTAACAATTGTACAATTAAATCCTACATGCAAAATGCGACATATTTTTGTATTTTTAATAATTTAACAAATAAACATGCACAAACAAATACAAATAATTATTCAAAAATATCACAAAATTGCACACCAAAGAAAAATCATTTTATTTTTGAATTTTTTGGGAGTAATTCTCATATTGGGCAAAATCACGTGCTTACAGCTGCCCCTCTTTGCCCGAAGACACGAATGGTTTTCGTGCAAAGATAAAGCGAGCGATTTTTGCCCATCCGAGTACTCCGTATGAAGCATTTTTTTAAAAAGATTTGACCGAACCTTTGCTTCAAAGGTTTCCTACATATCCTGGGCTAAACAGGAATCAGGTCAATGTAGTTCGGGAAGTTTTGGTAGCTGGGACTACCGTGGGACTGCAATGTTACTGTTGTTGCATGCTATTACTACTGCTTACCGATCTCCTTGTTACACCGTGCTTAAAAGAAAACAAGAAGCTAGGCTAGACTGCAATTTGTTTTTGTTGCCTTGCTTTCTTGTCTGCTTGCATTTTTTTTCCGGTGCTTTTCTTCCGATGTTTTTCTTCCTTTAGACACATGCATTTGAGTTTTTGCTGGGACCTCTTATTGCAACCTTCTGCTTCCCAGTGTCGGGGAATTTTATTGTTTCCTGCTGGGGATTTCTATTGTAACCCTCTGTTTTATTGTCCTCTGACTTGATCCTGAAATGTATGCCTCTGTTGTATGGGCGGGCTCCCAACTTCAATACTTGAAAATTAAAGACTGAAATGTATGCCTCTGTTATCTGGGCGGGCTCCCAACTCCAATGCTTGAAATGTAAAGACTGAAATGTATGCCTCTGTTATCTGGGCGGGCTCCCAACTTCAATGCTTGAAATATAAAGACTGAAATGTATGCCTCTGTTATCTGGGCGGGTTCCCAACTTCAATGCTTGAAAATTAAAGACTGAAATGTATGCCTCTGTTATCTGGGCGGGCTCCCAACTTCAATGCTTGAAAATTAAAGACTGAAATGTATGCCTCTGTTATCTGGGCGGGCTCCCAACTTCAATGCTTGAAATGTAAAGACTGAAATGTATGCCTCTGTTATCTGGGCGGGATCCCAACTTCAATGCTTGAAAATTAAAAACTGAAATGTATGCCTCTGTTATCTGGGCGGGCTCCCAACTTCAATGCTTGAAATGTAAAGACTGAAATGTATGCCTCTGTTATCTGGGTGGGCTCCCAACTTCAATCCTTGAAAATTAAAGACTGAAATGTATGCCTCTGTTATCTGGGCGGGCTCCCAACTTCAATGCTTGAAAATTAAAGACTGAAATGTATGCCTCTGTTATCTGGGCGGGCTCCCAACTTCAATTCTTGAAAATTAAAGACTAAAATGTATGTCTCTGTTATCTGGCAGGGCTCCCAACTTCAATGCTTGAAAATTAAAGACTGAAATGTATGCCTCTGTTATCTGGGTGGGCTCCCAACTTCAAATAAACATCTTTTGAAATAAACGCCATTCCTCTCTTCAGGCAGGCTCCTGACTTCAACCAATAAATCGCCATTCTATTATTCAGGGGGGCTCTTGACTTCAACCAATACTTGAACTGTGTATCTCCGTTCTTCAGGCATACTCCTGACATCAGACTTGAAAAGTATGTCTCTGTTCTCCAGGCGGACTCCTGATTGCTGAATTTAAAATTGAATGTCTCTATTCTCCAAGAGGACTCCTGACTGCTAAATTTAAAATTGAATGTCTCTATTCTCCAGGCGGACTCCTGACTTTTGAAATTTAAACTGTATGTTTCTGTTCTTCAGGCGGACTCCTGACATCAAACTTGAAAAGTATGTCTCTGTTCTCCAGGCGGACTCCTGATTCCTAAATTTAAAATTGAATGTCTCTATTCTCCAGGCGGACTCCTAACTTTTGAAATTTAAACTGTATGTCTCTGTTCTTCAGGCGGACTCCTGACATCAAACTTGAAAAGTATGTCTCTGTTCTCCAGGCGGACTCCTGATTGCTAAATTTGAAATTGAATGTCTCTATTCTCCAGGCGGACTCCTGATTTTTGACTTAGGAGGAAATGCCTCTACTATGGGTAAAAATAAACTTTAGGAGGAAATGCCTCTCCTACGGGTGAAACTAAACTTAGGAGGAAATGCATCTCCTATGGGTGAAACTAAAACAAACTTAGGAGGAAATGCATCTCCTATGGGTGAAACTAAAACTTAGGAGGAAATGCATCTCCTATGGGTGAAACTAAACTTAGGAGGAAATGCATCTCCTATTGGTGAAACTAAACTTAGGAGGAAATGCATCTCCTATTGGTTCAACAACAACCTAGGAGGAAATGTCTCTCCTATGGGTAAAAACAAACTTAGGAGGAAATGCATCTCCTATGGGTGAAACTAAAACAAACTTAGGAGGAAATGCATCTCCTATGCGTGAACCATTTCTTTCTTCCTGAATTATTTACTTACCTGTGTTGTCTTCCCTCGAAACTGCTGGGGATTATTTTGATAGGGATGACTTTTCCTTTTCTACCTTACCCACTCTGGGTTGTCCGACCCTCTTGAGACTTGGTCGAAACTCTGTCGAGGATGCTTCTACATCTCGATGATCCGCTGGGGATAATACTGCTGAGGATAACTCTGCTGAGTAAATATGTTATCTTACTCCTTCCAAAATTACTTCCTTTTGAGTAGGATGTTTCATTCCTCTGCAAACTACTTCCCTTTTTTTATTCTTTTTTATTCTTTTTTTTTTTTTTTTTTTTGCATAGCTTCTTCCTTCGAAGATTGCCTCCCTTGAGACTCGTTTTGCCTTTCCCCAAAAGGAGCCGCTGAGGATACCGATTTTCACCAAACTTGTGTTGGACTCCTCGAAAATACTGGGGATAACACTGTTGGGGAATTATTTACTTACCTGTTGGGGGATAAAATGTTATCAGCTGGGGATAACACTGTCGAGGATAACACCGCTGGGGGATTTTGATTCCTTCAGAACTAGTGCTTCACTCTTCGAAAGGCTGTTGGGAATGATGCTGGCCTCTTGCTTTTCTGAGCTCAAGTTTCATCCCTTTGCTGGGGAACAACTTCCTCCATTGAAACTTATTATGTTGGGGGAAACACTGGTTCTAAGACCACTTCCCTTGAGACTGGCATTATCTTTATTCTTCCCCGAATGGGTACCTGACTTCCAGAAAATTTTCTAAATGAAAAGAAAATTTTCTGCCCCAGTTTGACAACATCCCTTGTGGCATGCATTTTTGTCATCAATGCCATTTCCTTTACCTGTTTCAAATCAAACAAAATTTGTTAGTTCAAAACGCGGTGGTTGGTTGTGATACTCCTGCTGGGCTGGTTTTCCCTTTCTCCTTCCTTGCTCTTTGTTCCACAACTTGCTGGGGATGATATTATTTGCTGGGGATAATCCCTTTCTTTTGTGACATAGCCTGGAAACTTGCACTTCACCGATCTTTTAGTATCGTATGAATTTTCCAAATCATGCTCACTGCTCTCCTTGCTTTGTCCACGGGCCTTGGTCTTGAGGTTTAACAACCTTTGATTTCGGCTGGGATATCCCTCTTGACACTCGTCAATCCTTTTGTCAACTCCCTTTTGCTGGGGATATGTTTTTTTTGACACTAGTTTCGTGCTTGTTCCTTGCTGACTATACCACTTGGATGTACTAGTCAGATCTCATCTTGCATGATTGGAGAGTTGATGGCCCATTTTGAAGTCATTTCCCACTAGTTTTGACCAAACAGGCTCTACTGGGGAATTTTTCTATGAAAGGAAAAAGATAAAAGGAACAAAATAAAAGACAAAGGAAAACGATGACTCTTTAACAAAAGAAACTATAAATAAAAAACCTATCAAATGCAGATACCGACTCTAATGGTCATGACATGCACATGTGGCCTATCCTCCGCTGTCAGTCGTCTTTCAAGACCTTCAATTGGCAATTCCCCATCTGGTTCTCAATCTTATTCGACTTGTAGTGCCCGAAGGGTTTTCACTATCAAGCCTCTCTCATTTTGGTTTTTCTCTCAGCTTTCATCGCCTTATGGTGCCTGTGAAGGTTTTCACCGATAAGACTCTCTCATTTGTATCACTTTCCAGCTGGGGATTTGGAGTGTTGCCGGTATGACTCTCTCTGCTGGAGATTAGAGTGCTTTCTGCTGTGGAACAGAATGTTATGTTCGCCGGTAAGACTCTCGTTTGTCTGACTTGGCATCTTTTGAAAACTGATCAGAAGGTCTTTCTTTGGACCGTAATGTAGGTTTCTGGATAGGGCTAGAAAGAAAGGGTATAAAAGGCTCAAAAATACAAAATAAATTCTGGGTTCAAAATTACAACTTTCGGAAACTAGATTTATTTGCAACCTTTGTCCCAGTTTCTTGCTTGGGGATATTTTAATTGATTTTTTATTTTTCAAAACTATGACCGAGCCGTGAAGCGCCTACGTATCCTCTTTGAGGAACCAGGTCAAACGTAGTTCCCAATTCCTCTGTTTTCATTTGACTTTCCTTTGTTTTTTTTGTTATCATTTTTCTTTTCTTTTCCTTTTTTTCGTTTTTTTTCGTTGATTTTTTTTCTTTACCTTCCAGGCTCGTATTTCCTAGTCGTTGCTATTGATTCCGAACGAGGGGTATGAAAGAAAATAAATAAGGCTCAAAAGGGGTAACGAAGGATAAAGTGTTTAGGTAGCAGAACAAAATGCCTTCGTCATTCCAGTCTTCAAAACATGCCAAGTGCAAACGACACAATTGAACATAGATTTATAGTCTCTTCCGATGGTGCTGGACTTGACAATTATGTGAAACACTTGCTTTTTCATTTGTCATTAAAGCACTGCTGGGCAACACTCTCACTCTCATGAACGACCCTCATGCTAATTTGGCGAATCTTGCATTTAACGGTTTTCTTTATGTTTTACTTGCCCCAGTTCCACATGACTCGGGCTTCAAACAATCTCAAACCGTTCTTATTTCCTTTAAATGCTTTGATCATCTTCCCAGGGTTTTATGATTAACTTTTAAGATTAGGCCCAAACTATGTGCGCATGTCATGTCACGAGAATCGGCGCTTGAACAAAAATGATAAAAGGACTAAACAAAAAGGATGACTGAAAATAATAAAGACCGGCTTTTGTTTTAGACTACCGGCGAAATGGTTTGAATAATAAAACAAACAAAACAAACCAGAATAAAATCCGCCTGGACAAAACTTAAACAAACTGATATGACAAAATGGAAAGATAAGAAGGTTTGACACAAGACCATATTCGGATTACAACCCTAAGAATAATCCGGACAACAGAAATGACAACAAAATAAGCCACCACCAGCTTCTCTTTTGCTAACCAAGGAACGGAGCGTCCTCCTACTTTATCAAAATTGGCATCTTTAGCCACTGAGCTTTGCATCAGTATTGTCCAGACCATTTCCAACTTCGATATCATCAACCTTAGTCAACAAGTCCCAATAGGATTCGAGTGCTTCTGTTATCAGGCCTGATCCCCACAAAGTGTGCTTCTGGGTCTTGTATTTCCGGCTTACCACAAACCAACCACCTAACTTTCTTTGTGATTCAAAGCAAAACAGGTTAGAATGGACTCAGTCGGTCCTCATTATTAACAACATTTCTTCCCTTTTTTTTCTTTTTTTCATTTTTCTTCTTTTTTCGATTTTATTTTTCATTTTTTTTTTGATTTTTTTTTCTTCAAATTTTTTTCATTTTTTTTGTCGTGGTCGAATCTTATGGAGATTGCCTACGTATCATGACCCCGCATGAATCAGACCTTGCGTAGTTCGGACCAATAAAAGATAAACAATACTAAACATTTTTTCAATCTTCATATTAAAACCAACTGAGTTTCAAAGGTTTGAAGATGACCTACAAACTCGAAAATCAAACAACCCACATATTCTAATCAAAAGATTTACAAACGGCCAGCTCCCTTTCTCCGTTTGACAAATGCAACCAACGGTTATTTTTGCAAATGTGGCCCCTTCCCAATTTCACATGAATTTTGAGGCCGGGAGGATTATTTTATGACACTTTACAAACTTGTCCATTCTTTTACGAAAATAACCTTTCGACAACTGAAAGATACTCTAAGGCTATTTTGGCAAGAACGGTTTAAGACACTGCCGAAGCTGGCTCGACTTATTTTGACTAAAAATCCAAACGGTATTCACCTAACCGCTGACTCTTTGTTTTTTTTTTCAAATTACAATAAAAAAAAACCTGGTGTTGCAAACACGGCCCTTCAGCGCCTCGGGGACGAAGATTTGTAAGGCTGTGTGGGTCAACTGGACCAAAAATCCTAAACATGACCCAAGGTGGCTGTTTATACAAAGTCAGCCTTCCGGCGTCCCTTTCGGGAACATTCGGCTATTTTTGACAAAAACAGCATCACCCGACTTATTTATGACTCTTTTTATCGTTTTTTTCAAAATAGAAAACTCAATATTGCAAACACGACCTTTCAACGCCTCGGGGACGAAGATATTAAAGGCTGTATGGGTCAATTGGACCAAATCTTAAACATGACCCAAAAAGTGGCCATTTATGCAAAGTCAGCCTTCCGGCGTCCCTTTCGGGAACATTCGGCTATGTCTTGACAAAACAGCGTCACCCGATTTCTTTACGACAAAATTAAAATTTTGACATTTTTTTTTAAATTTTATTTATTGGTTTTTGGCTATTTTAGCAAAAGGGTGGGGTTGGACCCGATGAGGGTTGCCTACGTATCTCACATCCGGTGAGAATCAAACCATGCGTAGTTCGGGCCAATGAACCGAACTATTTTAAAACATGACTCTTTTCCATTTTTATTTTTTCCTGGCAAGAAAAACTATTTTCCTTTTCTATTTTTGAAAAAGACAAAATAACGATTTTTTCCATTTTCAACAAACAATAAAACAATCTATTTTTCCAAAAACAAAAGACTCTTTTTTCTATATTTTTTAGTAAAACAAAATATAATATTTTCCTCTTTTTTTTTCTTCAAAATTTCGGCAGAGTTTCGCCAGTAATTGGTCATTGATTTTTTCTAAAATAATCAATTAATTCCCTAACTGATATATTCTTTTTCCTTTTTTTTCCTCTCTTTTTTTCTTCAATTTTCCAACATTCCCGAGATTCAGAAACCGGTCAACATGCAAGTTCGAAACAAATATATGTACAGAGCAAGTAGGATGCATCAGAATGGTCTTTTCATTTCAGGTTGCTAGTCCTAGACGGACCCAACCCCTGTGTTGAGTCCCCTAAGTCTAATGCAACGTGATGCAAATAAGCGTTCCTACTAGGGATCCGGCATGAAGTCACGTTATTCTATATTCAAAACCCGAGTCGGTGTTCTAGACTGTGTACCCGAGCGGACAACTCAAGTCGAGGAGGGGGCAACTTACCGGGAACCAAAAGGCCATCCGGTTTCGTAACTTGTCCGAGCCTCTTTTTTATTTCAGAGTATGACACTAACAGAATAGGGAGTCTCAGACAGTAAGCACATCCCCGGAAGTGAAGAGAGAAGGGTTCGGCACAGTTTATATATACAGTCAAATAATATCAAAGCGGTAAAAGCAGCATTTAGCACATTAGGCTCAAACATGTAAAAATCAGATAAAGCCAAATATAACAATTTATCTAAGCTCGAATTTCTAACCCTGAACCAGTGGTTCTGGGTTCAAAAAAAATATCCCCAGCAGAGTCGCCAGAGCTGTCACACCTCCAATTAAAGGACAATCGAAACGGGATTTATTTATTTATTTTCGAGTCGCCACTTGGGAGATTTAGGGTGTCCCAAGTCTCCAATTTTAATCCCGAATCGAGGAAAAGAATGACTCCATATTATAGTCTGCGTACCAGAAATCCGGATAAGGAATTCTGTTAACCCGGGAGAAGGTGTTAGGCATTCTCGAGTTCCGTGGTTCTAGCACGGTCGTTCAACTGTTATATTCGGCTTGATTATCTGATTTTTATACAAATATGAACTTATGTGCAAGTTTTATCTTTTTAACCGCTTTTATCATTATTTATTTTATTTTTACAAGAATGTGAACATTGTTTAAAACATGTCTTTGGATTACGTCACATGAAATGCACCCGCAATCCGGAACACATTTTATTCAATGTTTTGGGATTTGGATTTGGGTCGCATGAATGCGCACCCGTGCTTAAGAATGTATTATTGTTAAAATCGTGCCTAAAGCGATTAGTGTATTATTATTTATGGGTAAGACCGTGGAATTCACTAAACAGTATATCCCGAATTCTAAATACTTAATTAAACATTTATCGAGGGCCCCGCAATTGGTGCATTTTATTGGGCGAGGCTCATCTCATTTTATTTTTAAAAAAAAGTCAGTCCTAAAATGCCTACATTTTTATTTGAAATTTGTCTCTACAAAATAAAAGAGAAAATATCTTAATTTATTTACATGTTATCACCTAGTTACATTATACTAGGCATGTTCTCAGTTTGTCAAATTAAAAAAAAATATAGCAATCTAATTTTAATCCTAGACCATTTACATGCTGAAATTAACCAATATTATTTAACTTAAACAATATTTCTGCCAAGTTCCTACTAGATGGCCTATTCGTTTGATTTTTTACTTGACGGAGTTACTACACCATTTATTTATTTTTTGGCAATATATAGATAGTTCAATCGTTAAGCTATCGTCGGATGTTACACTGTATGTATTAAATAGCTACACGATTCTGATTTTTTGCAAACTAAATAAATTATACATACAAATAAAATTCATAATATAATTAAAGCTAATTCAGAATTTCAACTCTTCATTTTCGTATTCATGCTTCGTATTCGGATTACAATAACCAGCGTGTCAGATGTGTACCTGATATTGGAAGCAAAAGAAAATGAAGATGAGAATCAACAGCAGTAATAACAGTACAACACAGCAACAACAGCCCAGTAACAGTAACAACCCAGTAACAGACCGGTGGAGTAGTAATCCCAAAACAAATGCTTCCAACTTTTATGAAACAACAACAATTAATGCTGATTTCAAACAATGAAAGAAAGCAGAAGATTTTTTTTTAGTTTTTTATTTATTTGAAAGTTTGAATATTTTTCGGAATTTTTCTCTCTCTTAAATATTCAGCTTTTTTTTCTCTGTTTGTGTTTTTCTATTCTGTCTATCTGTTCTTTTTTTTTTTCAGATTCGTTCCTCTCTGTTCTCTTCTCCTCAAAATCTGATTTCAAGACCTCTACTTATATCCCCAACCCTTTAATTAATTAAAATCAATCACTTTCTCCTACCAAACTCATTATCTTCCCACTCATCCCCATTATATTAAATAAGTATATCAACTCCACCCCATTATATTTTGTTTCTCATGCCTAACATAAATAATTTCCATATTCCCTCCACTACATTTTGTCTTGTCCCCCATTTAATTAAACAATAATATCAAAATCCACCCCATTACATTTTGTCCCCCATGCTTAACATAAAGAATTACAAAATGTTCAATTACCAAACTACCCCTCCGACCTTATTGCAATTACCATTTTACCCCTGAACGTACTACAAATTACCAAACTACCTCATCAGCTATAACAATCAATTAATCAAACTTAACCAAAATATAGACAATATGATCAATTTCTAACAATGTTCAAACAACAAATCACATGAACATGATTTCTTCAATATTTCAACAACAAATCACATGAACATGATTTCTTCAACATTTCAACAACAAATCACATGAACACAAATTGAACAACAAAGAACAACTAAAATTTGATTGAACAATATTTTAGCAACAAACAAACCTATTTTCATATTCAACAACAACAACAACAAACAAGTATATTCAGATTTCTAAATTCAATAATATTGAATTAAAATCAACTCTAACAACATTACAACAAACAATTCCTATATTAAACTTAAACAAGATTATGAGACAAATTCAAGAAATAATCATAAATGATAAACAAGAAATCAAGCTATACAAATTTCGGATTCAAGAACAAACAAACAAAGTATGAACATGAATGAAATCTATTTTATACAACAAACATGATGGATTCAAACGATTAAACCAACATATTTCCCTAACACAACTAATTTTTTTTTTAGACAAATAACAAGATCGACGAAGAAACAATTATGAACTTAAACTTGAACTTAACAATATTAACAATTTCTAAAAATACATAAACACATGAAACAAATTGAAGAAACAATTAATTAAACTTCAATTTGTATCTAACTAACATTAAACTAACAACATTTACTTAAACAATAAATAAGAACAATGAAACAAACATGAAACAAACTGAAAAATTCACAAAAATAATGAACGAAACAAACATTTAACGATTTCGGATCCGAAAAATATCAAGCAAAAATTACGGACAATAAATGAGATTCAAAATCTACTAACCGGATCAAAACGAAATGTATATGGACTGTTTCTACGAACCAAAGCTTCGAACAAATGACGACACTAGTCGTTCATGGCTGTGTCGACGTAGTGAAGCTGGACGAGGCAGCTATCTCCATGGTGAGTCGACGAGGCAGAAGCTGGAGCAGTTGTAGCTGGTCACTTGGACGGAGGTCGATGAAGCAGCTGGCAGAAGCAGCTGGTCGAGGGTTTTCCGGCGTGACTGGGGTTGTTGGTCGTCGACTGTGGGCGGGGTTATGGGTGACGGACTGTTTAGGCGGAACAAGGAAGAAGATGACCGGAGCTCAACAAATATCCATGGGAGCTTGTGAAGGAACAGAAGTGAAGAAGAAGGAGATGACAACGGGGCAGCCATGGGAGCTCGGAGGGCAGCTTCGTTGTTGCGTCAATGGCGGATGTGAAACTGGAACTTGTTGGACGAAGGGTGGTGGTCCGGCTGTGTCGACGGAGCAGGCTGGGGTGTGAGGGGGGGGCAGCCATGGATGGGGTGTTTTGGAGCTTGAGGAAGAAAAAGGAAAATGAGGGGGGGTGGCGGATGACTTAGTATAGTTTTAGGGTTTTCTTTTTTCTTTTTTTGTTTTTGTTTTGTAAAAATGAAAAATGATAGGATGTTGGGTTATGGACTGGGTCGACCCAGTTCGAAATGGACTGGGTCGTTTGGGAAGATTGGGCCATTTTTTGGGCATGAGGCTTGAAATCGAAGAAGAGGCCCAATTCCGACTTTCTTTATATTTTCGCTCTCTTTTCTTCTTTTATTTCTCTAAAACTAAATTATAAAAATACTTAAACTATTATTAAGAACTAAATTAAGTTATAAAAGCGCAAATTAACTCCCAATAACAATTAACGTACAATTAAGTAATAATTAAGCATAAAATTGTATATTTGGACATTAAATGCTAAAAATGCAAACGATGCCTATTTTTGTAATTTTTAATTTTTGTAAAACAAATTTAATTTCTAACAATTGTAGAATTAAATCCTACATGCAAAATGCGATATATTTTTGTATTTTTAATAATTTAACAAATAAACATGCACAGACAAAATATCACAAAATTGCACACCAAAGAAAAATCATTTTATTTTTGAATTTTTTGGGAGTAATTCTCATATTGGGCAAAAATCACGTGCTTACAACTATGAGGCGACAAGGGGTCAAAAGAGGCAAACAAGATAAGATTGACGGAAAGGATCTGTCGAGGCATCAAGCAGTGCAAAGATGTTGAGTCGACAAAAGAATTGGGCGCTTACATATCCCCAACAAAGTAAGGCCATCAGAAAGATTGATTGATATAAATAAACTGGGTTGGTTAATCCAAAATGCACGACGTGATAATTGGGATCGGTTGTACCATTCAGATAAGTTCTTTTCCTTTTTTTTCTTTTTTTTTTTCTTCTCCCCAACATTTTTCAGAAAACTATTCTTCTCTTATTTTCTTGAATTCATCATTTTTTATTTTTAAAGACTTTATCTCCCCAGTAGTTTGTTTTTGAAAAGGATTTTCAGAGTTTATTACTAGTTTCCAAGATGGTGCAAAAACACAATGTGGATAGGATGGGCCAAAGATAATGCAATGGAACGAGAAAGACGTTCGTTGCAAGACCAAATAATGGATTGGTCTAGGATTTCGGGGAGAGTATGGAGAAAAGTGGGAAGCAACAATTGGTGAATAAAGAATCGTCAAGAAACAAGAGCATCCCTGGCAGATTATCGACCAAGTTCCAAGAGGGTCGGACAACACAGAGCAGGGAAAGAAGAGGGGGAAAACCATGCCCAGCAGGAATATGATCGCCAGCAGGAATATCATCCCCAACAAATAATCTCATCCCCAGCAAGCTTTGGTAATGTAATGGAACACAAAGCTGGGAAAGGAGAAAGAGAAAACCATCCCCAGCAGGAGTGGCACGACCATTCACCACATTTTAAACTAACAAAATTTTTTCTTTGATTTGAAGCAGGGACAGGAAATGCTATAGATGATGAAAAGTCATCATGATACAAGAAAGATTGTAAAACTGGGGCAGAAAATTTTCTTTCATTTTGAAAATTTTCTGGAAGTCCGGTACCCACTTGGGGAAGAAGCAAGATAACACAAGTTTGGGAAAAAATGGTATCCCCAGCAGTTTTCGGAAGAAGGCCAAATACGTTTTAAAGGAAGCAATTTCGGAAGGAAGATAACACAAGTCTTAAGGGATGTAGTTCCAGTGGAAGGAAAGCACCAGCTTTAAGGGAAGTAGTCTTTGAAGGAGAAAAATAACATATTTTTGAATAAAACACCGGTGTTATCCCCAACAGTTTTTAGAGGAATGAAACACCAGTTTTGAGATAAGCAGTTCTGAAAGAAGATAATTTCAAGTTAGAAGGAAAATGGTTCAGGAGGCAGGAAGGAGCAACAACAATAAAACGCATTTCTTAGAAGTCATTTAAGGTAGGAGCCCGCCTGGAGAATGGAGGTGCTATATTTTAAGAAGTAGTTGAAGTTAGGAGACCGCCTGGAGAATGGAGGTATTATGTTTTGGGAAGTAGTGAAGTCAGCAGCCCGCCTGGAGAATGGAGGTATTACATTTTGAGTTGTAGCTGAAGTCAGGAGCTCGCCTGGAGAATGGAGGTTGTTGTCATTTCAAGTTGAAGTTGAAGTCAGGAGCCCGCCTGGATAATGGAGGTTGTTGTCATTTAAAGTTGAAGTTGAAGTTAGGAACCCGCCTGGAGAATGGAGGTGTTATATTTTTAAGTTGTAGTCGAAGTCAGGAGCCCGCCTGAAAAATGGAGGTGTTATATTTTTTAAGTTGTAGTCGAAGTTAGGAGCCCGCCTGGAGAATAGAGGTGTTATATTTGTAAGAAGTTGTTGAAGTCAGGAGCCCACCTGGAGAATGGAGGTGTTATGTTTTTAAGAAATTATTGAGGTCAGGAACCCGCCTGGAGAATGGAGGTGTTATATTTTTGAGTTGTAGTCGAAGTCAGGAGCCCGCCTGAAAAATGAAGGTGTTATATTTTTTGAGTTGTAGTCGAAGTCAGGAGCCCGCCTGGAGAATAGAGGTGTTATATTTTTAGGAAGTTGTTGAAGTCAGGAGCCCGCCTGGAGAATGGAGGTGTTATATTTTTAAGAAGTTGTTGAAGTTAGGAGCCCGCCTGGAGAATGGAGGTGTTATGTTTTTAAAAAATTGTTGAGGTCAGGAGCCCGCCCGGAGAATGAAAGTGTTATATTCTGGAGAAATAGTTGTTGTTGAAGTCAGGAAAATGGAGGCTGCATTATCTTTAAATTGTTGTTGAAGTTAGGAGCCCGCCTGGAGAATGGAGGCCGTATTATCTTTTAAAGTCAAGTTGGAGTGAGGAGCCCGCCTGTAGAACAGAGGAGTACATTTCAAAACGAAGTCAGGAGCCTGCCTGTAGAACAGAGGAATAAATTTCAAGTTTGAAGTCAGGAGCCCGCTGTAGCACAGAGGACTACACTCAATTTCAAGTCAAGAGTCAGTAAAGTGGACGGGTACAACAAAATATCCCCAGCATAAATTCCGCTGCAGAAATCAGAAGGAAGGCTACAAGAGCAAGTTTGAAGATAGATAAGATGTTGTAATCCCTAGTTTAGTCTAGCTTCTTGTCTTCTTTTAGCACGGTGTAATAAGGAGGTCGGAAAGCAGTAGTAACAGTATGCAACAGTAGTAACAGCAAAATTACAGCTTCATGGTAGTCCCAGCTACCGAAACTTCCCGAACTACATTGACCTGATTCCCTTTTAGCCAGGGATATGTAGGAAACCTTTGAAGCAGAGGTTCGGTCAAATTTTTCAAAAATGTTTCACACGGAGTAGCCGAACGGGCAAAAATCACTCGTATACGCTCACTTTATCTTTGCACGAAAACTCTTCATGTTTCCGGACAAAGAGGGGCAGCTGTGAGCACGTGATTTTTGCCCTACGAGAACTACTCCCAAAAATTCAAAATAAAATAGTTTTGTATTGTTTGTGATTTATTTGTATTTTTGTCCGTGCGTGTTTATTTTACAATCAGGCCCAAACAGATGCCCAGACCGGTCCAAATCTCACAGACGTTCGAACGACGCCGTTTCAACGGCAATCAATCACAACCGTTGATCCTGCATGATCCAACGGCTCAAAAGCCGTCTCCCTTACCCATTCCCTGGCCTGACTCATTACCTGGTTCAAACCGACCCCTTACTTAAACCAAATGACGCCGTATTGGTTAATCTCCTTGATCCTAGCCGTTGATCTTAATTGATCTAATGGCCGGGATTAAATTCCGCACATGGTATATATTCCTAAATCCTACCCCACCCCCTAAACCAAACCCCCCCTCGCCCTATCATCTCTCTCAGACCTCTCAGAGACGACCCCTCGAAACCCTAGAGCCGCCACCCCGCCCCTTTGCCGTAAACCCGGCGGCACCGGCTCCGATGGCCATGAAAATAACACCCCTTGACCACCCTCCCCTCCCCTCCACAAATCCACACTCGGCTTGCTTCGAATCATCCCCGAGATTCTCGAATCTTCAATTGAAGAATCAGCCTAAAACCTCACCTCCTCCGATGACTACCAAATTCACACCCCTGAACCTTCTAACCACCCTCAACACAAATCCCTACCCCTTTAACCTCGAATCATCCCGGTTTGTTTCGAATCTTCAGTCGAAGATTCGAGCAAAACCCTAAAACTACTCAACCAGCCCCAAGTTCACACCCCAGCTTTACCTGACCTCTTTCGTTCCCAAACAACCCCTACCGTGGCTCGAATCTTACTAGAACTTGTCGAATTTTAAATTGATTGAAGACCCCTAGGAGGATCAAACCTGGAGCCGGTCCGAGTGAAGGGGAAATTTGAGGCTCCTAATCGACTTCAGTCGAGTGTTTTCAGTCGAGAACACTCGATTGAGGTCCGTTTGGACCTCAAAAATTCGAGTCGAAGTGAAAGGGGAACTGTTTGGAGTTTCAGCTTGTAATTTGAGGTATTTGTCTTCTTTTTCTTTTCCATTTTTGTTGTTTATCCGTTTGAGCCTCGTTGTATTTCATCATCCTGTTAATTTATTTCTCTCCTCTTTCAGACCTTTTTTTTCGGTCCAGTTTTCTTCTGATTGATTAATATACGTTATAAATAGTTTCGTCGATTAATCCGTTCATGTTTGTAGTTTAGTAGTTCTCATCAATTTATTTTGGTTTGGTAATTGGTGCTGACTCGTTAATTTCAGTCACTTGTTGAAGTTAGTCAGTTTGTCGATTTGTTTTTAAACATTTCCGATTTTCGCAATCGTTAAAATTAAGTTTGTCCGTTCGCTAAAATTAAGGATTAGTTCATCACAATGTTTGAATCGCTTAGTCGTTCGTCACATTATTTCGAATTGCTTGGTCATTTGAAATGTTTTGAATTGCTTGGTCAGTTGAACTGCTTCGTCATAACTGTTGTTTTGGTTGTCACCTGAACCTACTGTATCATTCCCTGTAAGGGTGTTCTGAGTCATTAAAAGCCTTGGCCTTTATTTTGTTGCTATTTGATTCAAGCCTAAGCAATTGATGAATCGAATCCTACTGTTTAGGGTCTAAAATGAATCTGACAATTGTTTGAATTCAGTGTTGGTATGATAATGTCAACTAGATAGTAGTGAGTCATAAGGTTGCATTCAGAACTTAGGAGAATTGGTTATAGCTGCAATTTCAGGGACTCTAGGAGGGTATTTCGGGATTTAAAAGGTTTGAGAATGGGCCTAAATTTAGTGGTCTGACAGTAGGGTACTAAAGTACCAATAAACTAATGAATTGTTTAGTAATAGTGGGGAACAAGGCTTAATGGCATGGGAAGTTGATTAAATAAGGTAAGTCACCCATAACCTTGGATTAAAAAAGAGAAAAACATGTAGTAGTGGCTGTCAGGGAATATCATGGGCAGAAACACTCTCTTAATTAGCTGAATGCTCCTAAGAGCTAAAGGGTTAAAAACGTTTGGCTATAAAGGAGAGGAGCTGGACACAGTTAAAAAAAGAACATTCTGGAAATCTTAAGGGTGTTGAACATTCTGAAAAACTGGAAGAGAGTTTTAAGAGTTAGTCTAGTTCAACTAGTGCTATCCCATTGAAACTGAAAAGAGCTTCAGCTTTAATTGTGGAGTTATATTTTCGAGTTTTTCTTGATTACTGAATTCTAGGGGTGTTTCTGCTTGTGTTTTGATTGATATTTGGTTGTTATCAAGCTGTTTTGGGGTCAGTTACTGGGTGTTTGTGTTGTTGTTGGTATTGCTGGGAATTTTAACTAGTTTCCTGAGTCACTGTTGGTTATCTTTTGTTGCATTGCTGTTGCAACTGATGTTTGCTACTGCTGCTGCTGACCTTCCTCTCTTCTTCTTCCCCATTGTATTCCTTCCAGGTACACATTTGTACACTCTTGGCTTGAAGCGAAATGAAGTGCTGACCAGGCTTTGTTCCTGTTGAATTCCTCCTGTTTAGATTTGTGCTCGAATAGAGTTTTCCTTTCTTTGTCTAAATAAGTAGTTGACTGATTAATGAGTCATAGGGTTGCATATGTATAATGTTTAGTTTTCTGTAATAAGACTGGTTCGTGTAAATGTACCTAACTGGACTGTATCTAGACCATGTGAGCTACCGTTTTTCCAAGTTTTTTTTTGGATTCAAATGAATTGAAGGTATCATCATATAGGTTCAAAGCTAACGAAATGGTTACTTGAATAATGTTAGCCTAACGTCAATTTTCAAATACTGAGGTATTTTCGACAGTTGTAAAAAGAGTTCAAAAATGGCTTGGTATTACATTTGGTTCTTCTAATAACCCATTCATCTAATAATGTTAATTTAAATTAATCAAAGAATAGTTAGTTTGTTTTGATATTACTGTGTGTCAATCTTGTGTTCAATTCATAATCTCAACTTTAGTATTATTAACTAATAGAACAAGGAATGATACAATCTCCCTTTGAGCAAGCTCGGTTGCAATTTTCCATTTGCATTTGTCTTAATCTAATAACTAATAAGAGGTACGAGCTTATAAACATGTAACTAATGAGGACTTCTTCTCTTTTATTTTAGAAACGAACTTAATAGAAAATTGTAGTCACTTTAGGGTTGTCCTTTTAAAATAAACGAGATGAGCCTCTCCTAGTAAAACGCATAGATTGCGGGGCCCTCACAAATGTATGTATTAATTACTTAGAACTCGGGATCGGCCGCTTAGCGAATTTTACGGCCTTTTTTTCCAAAATAACCACGCGTTAATCTCTTTAGGCGCGTACTTTAAATAACATTACCTTCTCAAATTCGGGTGCACATTTATGTGACCCAAATCCAAATCCCAACGGAGTCGAAATGTGTTGACAACCACGGGTACATTGATGTGACGTGGTTCGAGATACGTCTTCACAACATTGCAATTCTCTGTTAAAATAATAATGATAATAATAAAAGCAGTAAAGAGTTAAAACTTGCATATAAGCTCATAATTGTTAAAGTCAGATAAATAAGCCGAATGTGACAGTTGAGCGACCGTGCTAGAACCACGGAACTCAGGAATGCCTAACACCTTCTCCCGGGTTAACAGAATTCCTTGTCCGGATTTTTGGTTCGCGGACTGTAATACAGAGTTAATCTTTTTCTCGATTCGGGATTCAATCGGTGACTTGGGACACCATAAATCTCCCAAGTGGAGACTCTGAATTAAATAATAAATCCCGTTTCGATTGTCCTTTAATTGGAAAAACTTCCTTTACACCCCTTTGCGGGGTGTAGGTAAAAAGGAAGTGTGACAGCTCTGGCGACTCTGCTGGGGATGGAACCCAGAATCTCTGGTTCAGGGTTCAAGAATTCGAGCCTGGAATAATTGTTATTATTTGGCTTCATTTATTATTTGATCTTATTACATGTTTTGGCCTAAATGTGCAAAATGTTGCTTTTATCGCTTTGATATTATCTGAACTGTATATAAACTGCTACGAAACCCTTATCTTCTCACCTCCGGGGATGTGCTTACTTGTTGAGACTCCCTATTCTGTTAGTGTCATACCCTGAAATAAGAAAGAGGCCGGACAAGTTACAAAGCGGGACGATCTCGCGGGTCCCCGGTACGTAGCCCCCTCCTCGACTCGAGTTGTCCGCTCGAGTACACAGTCTAGAACAAATACCCAGGTTACAAACCTAGAATAACTCAGCTTCATGTCGGATCCCTAGTAGGAACGTTTGTTTGCATCATGTGCATTTGACTTTGGAGGCTCAACACAGGGGTTGGGTCTGTCTAGGACAGGTGTACCAAAACGACAAAAGACCATCCTGATGCATCCAACTTGCTACCTGTGCATTTGTTTGCTTCGGACTTGCATGCTGACCGGCTTTTGAATACTTTGAGGAAAGAGAGATAGAGGTAGTTAATCGCCTATTTTGAAAAAAAATCAATGTCCAAACAGCGTCGAAACTCTGTCGAATTTTTGAGAAAATGAAAAAAAAAAGGTTTTGTTTATGAAAAATGGTTTTATTTGCCATTGAAAAGAGTCTTGTTTTCAAAAGAAGTTTGTTTTATCTACCCGAACTACGCCGGTTTGATTCTCACAGGGTGCGGGATACGTAGGCAACCCTCATCGGGTCCAACCTCCCCTTTACAAAAATGTCAAAATTTTAATTTTTGTCATAAATAAGTCGGGTGACGCCGTTTTTGTCAAAATAGTCGAATGTTCCCAAAAGGGACGCCGGAAGGCTGACTTTGCATAAATGGCCACCTGTCGTCATTTTTTGGATTTTTGACCGGTTGACTCATCCAGCCTCAAAATCTTCGTTCCTGAAGTGCTTGAGTCAAATAAATTTTATTTTTTGCTTAATCACCTTAATAAATGTGCAGGATGAGCACGATGCAAAATGAACCTTTTTCAATAATGACTAAAATCCCTTTCAAGTTGCGGCTATGGTGGGATGATTTAGGTGGTGAAGGGCAAGATGAGGTCAAGAAATATCTAAAAGGTCTTACGGGTTTATTGGAAATCCTGCCTCGGGGGGATATCATAAGAGCTTTGGTCACCTGTTGGGACCCGGCACACAATGTCTTCTACTTCTCTAATTTTGAACTCACCCCGACTTTGGAGGAAATAGCCGGGTACATCAAAAATGCTGAAGTTCCGTTTAGGCAAAAATACCTTGTTGCTCCAAGAGCTGTCACTGTGCATCGGTTTTTAGATTCGTTAAAGATACCCAGGACGGTCCATAACCCAGATTTGGCCGTAGGTTTTTGTAATACGCGCTTCATATACGACAGATACGGTCATATCGTAGGATTCAACAACCCGGGTAACAAGTTATGCAGCAAAAGTAACCGTCGGAAATGGGACGAGCATAGACGAGTGGCTTTTATGATAAACTTTTTGGGCCTTTTGGTATTTCCAAGGAAAGATGAAAACATTGATCTGAAAATAGCCGGGGTCGTCAGTACCTTGCTCACTCAAGATGAAATCACTCTTGCGCCTATGATAGTATCTGATATCTTCCGAGCTCTCACAGCTTGCAAAGCCAGAGGGAATTTTTTCGAGGGGTGTAAATTGTTGCTACAAATATGAATGACTGAGCATCTCTACCACCGTTCCCAGCTCTTGAGTTATGGTTCCTCGAAGAAAACTTGCATAGAAGAGTTATACACAAGAATCAAGGGGGTCTGTCTACCCGAGGGAGTTACGGCGTGGACATCATTCTTTCGTACCCTCACCGCCAGCCAAATACAGTGAACACTAGGATGGTTGCCCGTTGATGAGGTCATCCATATGCCGGTAACTAGGACCCACTTTCTATTGATGGGTCTCAAGAGCATTCAGCCTTACGCGCCATATCGAGTTTTGAGACAACTCGGGAGATGCCAAATAGTGCCACAGGAGGAAGATCTTAGTGCTCAAGTAATTGAGATTAGCCCTGACAGACAGTTCCCTGAAGCAAGAGTCCGTCAGATCTGGAGTGAATGCCAATATTTAAAAGCAGATACTTCCGTGCAGGATCAGGCTAAAGGCGAAGTGGCGCTAGGATACCTTGCTTGGTACATGAGAGAACTTGAGCACGAAAGGCCGGCTAAAAGACCCCATCTCCAGGAATTCGTCAAGGCGTCGCAAGAATAGTGGGATTGGTTGGCTAAAGAGCACGAGTACAGGGTTACAATAGGCAAGTTGGAGAAGCAAGTTATAGATTTGAAATTTGAGAAAGATTTGCATATCGCTGCAGATGAGGAAGAAAAGAGAAAACTAGCTCAGGAAAACGAGGTCCTCAAAGCTCAAATCCAGGAAATGGAAATAGCTACCAGAAACCCGAAGAGAAGCGGGGCTGATGAAAGACTCATAAACGGTCTAAAGAAGAAAGTCTTCGAGTATCAAGAAGACCTGGAAAAATCTAAAGCTGGTCTAGCGAGAATCCAGGTGAAATGGATAAAGAAGGCAGAAGAGCGAGCACGGTCTATGCAACAAATGAAGAGGGACTACGAAAGGAACATCGCTATATTAAGAGAAACAATATCCACTCTCAAAGAGCGGATCTTCAGACAAGCCCGAGATGCCAGAGCAGATAGGAAACGCTACTATGATCTAATGGACCGAATGTAGAAACAGATGAATGAGTTTCAGGATCAACTCCTTTACAATGCTCAAATGTTGGGGACGCGGAATCAACAAATAGAGCGATTGCTTATGGAAAGGGACAGAATCAAGGGAAGAATCGACGATATCGGGCACTACATCACCATAAAGTGCCTAGCTTGTGAGGATATGTCATGTACCACCTTCTTTGCTTAAATAATGATTTATGTCCACCAGATCATGGAAGATTTGAAAGATCTGCAAAGGGGCCTTGCACCAAAGCCTGCAGCGAGGCCGAACGACGCCCCGCGGGCGCCAAAATTCAAAACTCTGAAACATTTATAGTTTGAGTCTGTATTTTCCTTGTCTTCAGAGTCTGTTATCCGTCGGAGTTTGTATTTCCCTTTTTGGCATAAAGTCTGTAGTCTGTATCAAGTCTGTCAATTTCCTTTCAAAAATGTTTTACCTTGTAATAAAACGTTTTGCTAGTAAAGGTTGAAAAATTCAAAAATGGTGTCTTTATTTTCCGCACTTGTGGCAGAACTACGGGCGGTCTGATTCATGTGGGGACATGATAAGTAGGCAATCCACATAAGATTTGATCACCACTAAAAAGAAAAAGAGAAAAGGCAAAGTGAATAAAAGAAAGGAAAAGAAAGAAATAAAAAGAGAGATAAAGAAAGTTTCAGAAACACTTAAACGAGGCACAAACAAAGTAAGCCGGAATGACGCATGCGGTCGAAGCAAAGACATGTTAGAAATGGTTAAACTGCCTAGGAATATTGCATCCCCCAACGTGAAATTACAATATGTGTTAAACTCTAACGCTAACAAGTTTGTTGTTTCTTCAGAGATTTCGAACCAGTTAATTTGTTAGAACGTTCTGGCAGATTACCATTACCAAACAAGATCCAAAGGGCTCATACTAAAAAGCATGACTAGTTCAGACCAAAGTGTCGAGGATGAAAGGACGGAGAATCAAATGTTGAATGAGGAAATGGATAAGATGAGACAGGAGATGAAAGGAATACAGCTGGCCTTAGCTAGGGTACAAAAAGTGCCTGACCCTCCCGTTACTCCCACTCTCCCACCAGGACACACGCCAGAATATTCTCCCCCCGGCCCTTCGACAAGCTTCCCCAGTCACTAATACTATCAGGGAAGAAATGCCTATGATCCCCAAGCTTCACAACTCAATTAAAACCCTCCTCCACCAAATGTTCTTGTTTTCGTGGCACCCCCACCAGCCATGCTGCAAAGATCATCCAGCGAGCCATTGTTTCAGGCTCACGATAACTAATATTACCCCCCTGAACCAACCTTCAAAGCACCCGAGCCTCATACTCACTTCGAGGTCTCGGTAGAGACTAAAAAGCCGGCTAAGAGCCCAGAGCAAGACGAAGTGCTTCGAAAGTTTAAAAGTCTGGAGCAGTCCTTCAGGAATATCCATGGGTTAGGAAACCAATTCAGTGTGGCCTACAAAGATCTGTGCCCATTCCCCGACATTCAATTGCTGGCAGGGTTCAAGATGCCAAAGTTTGATCTATACGAGGGGCACGGTGATCCAATGGCACATCTGCGAGGTTTTTGCAGTAAGATGAGAGGGGCCGGGGGAAAAGACGAGTTGTTGATAGCTCATTTTGGTCAAAGTCTAAGCGGGTCTGCACTGGAATGGTACACAAGACATGATTCTAGCAGGTGGTACACCTGGGACAATCTGGCACAAGCCTTTGCAGGCCACTTCCAGTACAACCTTGAGATCATCCCTGACCGTCTCACGTTGCTGAAACTTGAGAAGAAGCCCGGGGAAAGCTTCCGAGAATTTGGGTTCCGCTGGAGAGAGCAGGCAGCAAGAGTTGATCCTCCGATGAGATAGGGGGTAATGGTGGACTACTTTCTGCAGACTCTGGAGCCAACTTACTTCGGTCACCTGGTGACGTCAGTTAGCAAATCTTTCAACGAAGTAGTAAAAATGGGCGGTATGATTGAAGAGGGACTTAAGTCCAACAAAATCCTGAGCTATTCGGCGATTAAAGCAACCACTCAGGCCATCCAGAGCGGCACGGGAGGTGCGCTCGGAAAGAAGAAAAGGGAAGATGTCGCAACAGTCGAGGCAGGTACTTGGTCCAGATCCAGAGGTCCCCCCCTCACTACCAACCTAGACCCCATCACTCAAATTACCCACACATTCCATACGGCCCTCCACAGCCCTACTACCCACCACAAGAGCCACATTTCTCTGTCCATCACGCCCAAACTTACACCCAGCCTCCGGCTCGTCCGCAACGGCGTGCGCTGGCTCCCCAGAATACATATCCACCTCCACAAAATACATATCCACCTCCACAAAACACATATCCACCTCCACAAAACGCATATCCACCACCAAGGGCCTACAGGAATCCTTCGGGACCAGGTTTTCGTGGGAATCAGACTTTCAGGAATGAAAGGGTGCAGAGGTAGAGAACATTCACTCCGATGGGAGAAACCTATACTACTCCGTTCCACAAATTGAGGCAGTTAGGCCTATTAAGTCCTGTGGAGCCCAAATTGCCAAATCTCCTTCCCAAAAATCTGGACCACTCGGTAAGCTGTGAATATTGTTCGGGGGCTCCCGGGCATGATACTGAGAAGTGTTGGAAGTTGAAGACTGCCGTACAAGATCTTATTGACACAAATAGGATCGAGGTCCAGGAGCCAGAGGCACCTAACATCAATCAGAACCCGTTGCCAGCACACCATGAAGCCCACATGATCGAACTAGTGCACGAAGGAGGGAAGCTCAAGAAGCCCTCACAAACAGTAATGATGATCCGTGTCAGTCCGAAAGAAAATTCGATCAGTGGGGAGAGCGGTAGTACAGTCAGAAAGGGTAGAAGGCAAGCCAGTGGTGGTGATGGGGAAGAGTTCGTCTGATGTTTCCAAGAATCCAGAGCCGGTCAAAGTAACGGTGCAAGAGATATCAAACAAGACAGTAGCCGTGAAGGGGGCATGCATAGGACCAGTTGTTATCAGGCCAGTAATGCAGTTGCCGATAATCAGCGAGTGAGCTGTGCCATGGAGCTACAGTCAAGTAATGTTAATGCATAAGGGGAAGGAAGTTGTGAAGGAAATATGTGAGGCACATGGGTTAACTCGTTCGGGAAGGTGTTTTGCTCCCGCAAAGTTAAGAAGGGCCAATCCAGTAGCGACAAAGAATCCAGTTACCGAGGAAGAGCAAGTGATTTCGATCAGTGGAGTTCAGACACATCCCAAGAGTTCATAATGAGATTGTCGATGCTTTGGCCACCTTAGCATCAATGTTGCACCACCCAGACAAAATTCATGTTGACCCGTTGCATATTCAGGTTCGTGATCAGCATGCTTATTGCAATATGTTAGAGGAAGAACTGGATGGAGAACCATGGTTCTATGATGTCAAGGAATACCTCAGGATTGGGATATACCCAGAGCAAGCTACCGGAGATCAAAAGAGAGCCATTCGGCGACTGGCAAATGGATTTTTCCTTAGTGGAGGAGTGTTGTACAAAAGAATACCAGATTTGGGATTGCTGAGATGTATAGATGCTAGTCAAGCCACGACAGTTATGACAGAGGTACATGTTGGAGTTTGTGGGCCACATATGAGCGGATATGTATTGGTGAAGAAGATTCTTCGAGCAGGGTACTATTGGCTCACTATGGAGCGTGATTGTATCAGTTTCGTGCGGAAATGCCATCAGTGTCAGATACACGAAGATCTGATTCATTCTCCGCCGACAGAATTGCATACAATGTCAGCACCATGGCCATTTGTTGCCTGGGGCATGGATGTCATTGGACCTATTGAGCCGGAAACTACCAACGGTCATAGGTTCATTCTGGTGACCATCGATTATTTCACTAAGTGGGTTGAAGCTAAAACTTTCAAGTCGGTAACCAAGAAGGCAGTGGTAGATTTTGTTCATTCCCATATCATCTGTAGATTTGGGATCCCAAAAGTGATCATCATGGACAATGGTGCTAATCTTAACAGCGGTTTGATGAAAGAAGTATGTCAACAGTTCAAGATTACACACTGTAATTCCATACCATATCGTCCCAAGGCGAATGGAGCGGTCGAGGCGGCCAACAAGAACATAAAAAAGATACTGAGGAAGATGGTAGAAGGGTCCAGACAATGGCATGAGAAGTTACCATTGGCATTGTTGGGTTATCGCACTACTGTTCGTACTTCAGTAGGTGAAACTCCTTATTTGTTGGTATACGGAACTAAAGCAATGATACCGGCAGAAGTTGAAATTCCATCCCTTCGGATTGTCGCTGAGGTTGAGATTGATGATGACGAGTGGGTCAAAACCCGTTTGGAGCAGTTGGACTTGATTGATGAAAAGAGATTGGCAGTTGTGTGTCATTGCCAGTTATATCAAAAGAGAATGGCAAGAGCATACAACAAAAAGGTGTGTCCCCGGAAGTTTGAAGTGGGCCAGCAAGTGCTGAAACGCATCCTCCCACATCAGGCTGAGGCAAAGGGCAAGTTCGGCCCGAATTGGCAAGGGCCATTCATTGTAACCAGAGTGTTGTCTAATGACGCTTTATGTTTAACAAATATCGAAGGGAAATGCGTCGACATGGCTATCAATTCTGACGCAGTTAAGAGATATTATGTATGATTTCTTTTAATTGTAATTGTTGTTTGTTTGCATTTGGCATGGTATCGGAGAATGAAATGACGGAGGCAATTTGTTCTTCCATCCAAACACTTCAACTTTTGCTTCCCCTTTTGAGCCTTATTTATTCTTTCATACCCCTCTTTTGGAATCAGTAATGAAAATGAAAGAAAAAGAGAAAAGAAAAATAATGATAATAAAGACAAAAGAAAAGTCACAAGAAAAACAAAGGAATTGGGAACTACGTTTGACCTGATTCCTCAAAAAGGATACGTAGGCGCCTCACGGCACGGTCATAGTGTAACAAAAATAAAAATCCCCAAGCAAGAAACTGGGGCAGAAGTTGTGTTTGTAATTTTGGGAAGGAAGTTTGATTCCAAGAGTTGTAATGTTTTACCCATCAAAATTATTTTGAACCTTTTGATACCCCTTTTCTTTTATCCATACACAAAAACCCATATTGATGTCCAAAAAAGACCTCCCGATCAGTATCCAAGAAGTGCCAAGTCATGCAAATGGAAGTCGTAAATAACACTCTGATCCCCAGCAGAGAAGAGGATCATAAGCTGGAAATGAATTGATAGCCGAAATAATCCCCAGCAGAGAGAGTAATATCGGTAACACTCCAATCCCCAAATGAAAAAATGAAATAAAATGAGAGAGTCTTATCGGTGAAAACTTCCACAGGCACCATAAGGCGACGGAAGTTGAGAGAAATAAAACGAGAGAGTCTTATCGGTGAAAACCTTCATAGGCACCATAAGGCTATGGGAGTTGAGGGAAATGAGAGAGTCTTATTAGTGAAAATCCCTCGAAGGGCACTATGAGGCGACAAGGGGTCAAAAGAGGCAAACAAGATAAGATTGACGGAAAGGATCTGTCGAGGCATCAAGCAGTGCAAAGATGTTGAGTCGACAAAAGAATTGGGCGCTTACATATCCCCAACAAAGTAAGGCCATCAGAAAGATTGATTGATATAAATAGACTGGGTTGGTTAATCCAAAATGCACGACGTGATCATTGGGATCGATTGTACCATTCAGATAAGTTCTTTTCCTCTTTTTTTTTTCTTTTTTTTTTCTTCTCCACAACATTTTTCAGAAAACTGTTCTTCTCTTATTTTCTTGAATTCATCATTTTTTATTTTTAAAGACTTTATCTCCCCGGCAGTTTGTTTTTGAAAAGGATTTTCAGAGCTTATTACCAGTTGCCAAGATGGTGCAAAAACACAATGTGGATAGGACGGGCCAAAGATAATGCAATGGAACGAGAAAGACGTTCGTTGCAAGACCAAATGATGGATTGGTCTAGGATTTCGGGGAGAGTATGGAGAAAAGTGGGAAGCAACAATTAGTGAATAAAGAATCATCAAGAAACAAGAGCATACCTGGCAGATTATCGACCAAGTTCCAAGAGGGTCGGACAACACGGAGCAGGGAAAGAAGAGGGGGAAAACCATCCCCAGCAGGAATATGATCGCCAGCACCCAACAAATAATCTCATCCCCAGCAAGCTTTGGTAATGTAATGGAACACAAAGCTGGGAAAGGAGAAAGAGAAAACCATCCCCAGCAGGAGTGGCACGACCATTCACCACGTTTTAAACTAACAAAATTTTTTCTTTGATTTGAAGCAGGGACAGGAAATGTTATAGATGATGAAAAGACATCATGATACAAGAAAGATTGTCAAACTGGGGCAGAAAATTTTCTGGAAGTCCGGTACCCACTTGGAGAAGAAGCAAGATAACACAAGTTTGGGGAAAGATGGTATCCCCAGCAATTTTCGGAAGAAGGCCAAACACGTTTTAAAGGAAGCAATTTCAGAAGGAAGATAACACAAGTCTTAAAGGAAGTAGTTCCAGTGGAAGGAAAGCACCAGCTTTAAGGGAAGTAGTCTTTGAAGGAGGAAAATAACATATTTTTGAATAAAACACCGGTGTTATCCCCAACAATTTTCAGAGGAATGAAACACCAGTTTTGAGGGAAGCAGTTCTGAAAGAAGATAATTTCAAGTTAGAAGGAAAATGGTTCAGGAGGCAGTAAGGAGCAACAGCAATAAAACGCATTTCTTAGAAGTCATTGAAGGCAGGAGCCCGCCTGTAGAATGGAGGTGCTATATTTTAAGAAGTAGTTGAAGTCAGGAGCCCGCTTGGAGAATAGAGGTATTATGTTTTGGGAAGTAGTGAAGTCAGGAGCCCGCCTGGAGAATGGAGGTATTACATTTTGAGTTGTAGCTGAAGTCAGGAGCTCGCCTGCAGAATGGAGGTTGTTGTCATTTCAAGTTGAAGTTGAAGTCAGGAGCCCGCCTTGAGAATGGAGGTTGTTGTCATTTCAAGTTGAAGTTGAAGTTAGGAACCCGCCTGGAGAATGGAGGTGTTATATTTTTGAGTTGTAGTCGAAGTCAGGAGCCTGCCTGAAAAATGGAGGTGTTATATTTTTTAAGTTGTAGTCGAAGTCAGGAGCCTGCCTGGAGAATAGAGGTGTTACATTTTTAAGAAGTTGTTGAAGTTAGGAGCCCGCCTGGAGAATGGAGGTGTTATGTTTTTAAGAAATTATTGAGGTCAGGAACCCGCCTGGAGAATGGAGGTGTTATATTTTTGAGTTGTAGTCGAAGTCAGGAGCCCGCCTGAAAAATGGAGGTGTTATATTTTTTGAGTTGTAGTCGAAGTTAGGAGCCCGCCTGGAGAATAGAGGTGTTATATTTTTAGGAAGTTGTTGAAGTCAGGAGCCCGCCTGGGGAATGGAGGTGTTATATTTTTATGAAGTTGTTGAAGTCAGGAGCCCGCCTGGAGAATGGAGGTGTTATGTTTTTAAGAAATTGTTGAGGTCAGGAGCCCGCCCGGAGAATGAAAGTGTTATATTTTGGAGAAATAGTTGTTGTTGAAGTCAGGAGCCCGCCTGGAGAATGGAGGCTGCATTATCTTTAAATTGTTGTTGAAGTCAGGAGCCCGCCTGGAGAATGGAGGTCGTATTATCTTTTAAGGTCAAGTTGGAGTCAGGATTCCGCCTGTAGAAAAGAGGAGTACATTTCAAAACAAAATCAGGAGCCCGCCTGTAGAACAGAGGAATAAATTTCAAGTTTGAAGTCAGGAGCTCGCCTGTAGCACAGAGGACTACACTCAATTTCAAGTCAAGAGTCAGTAAAGCGGAGGGTTACAACAAAATATCTCCAACATAAATTTCGCTGCAGAAATCAGAAGGAAGGCTACAAGAGCAAGTTTGAAGATAGATAAGATGTTATAATCCCTAGTTTAGTCTAGCTTCTTGTCTTCTTTTAGCACGGTGTAATAAGGAGGTCGGAAAGCAGTAGTAACATCATGCAACAGTAGTAACAGCAAAATTATAGCTTCATGGTAGTCCCAGCTACCGAAACTTCCCGAACTACATTGACCTGATTCCCCTTTAGCCAGGGATATGTAGGAAACCTTTGAAGCAGAGGTTCGGTCAAATCTTTCAAAAATGTTTCACACGGAGTAGCCGAACGGGCAAAAATCGCTCGTATACACTAACTTTATCTTTGCACGAAAACTTTTTGTGTTTTCGGACAAAGAGGGGCAGCTGTGAGCACGTGATTTTTGCCCTACGAGAACTACTCCCAAAAATTCAAAATAAAATAGTTTTGTGTTGTTTGTGATTTATTTGTATTTTTGTCTGTGCGTGTTTCTTTCTACTTTAATTAAGAAAGATACACAAATAGGTGTTGCATGTGCATTTAGGATTTAATTTTACAATCAGGAATTAATGAAAATCACAAAAATGTGTATTTTTTGCAAAGCATTTAATGTCCGATTATGTGATTGTGTTTTAATTAGTGTTTGATTTTAGATTTTACTTATTATTAAGAGCCAATTAGTATTTTTTTAGCTAATTTTGGTTTTTGATTTAATCTAGGATTTTGTTTGTAAAATAGGAATTAAAAAGGAAAATAAAAGAAAAGGAAGAAATGAAGAATAAAGAATAAATTTGGAACTGGGCCGACTTTTTAAAATCAAAATCAGGCCCAACCAGATGCCTACACCAGTCCAAATCTCACAGTCGTTCGAACGACGTCGTTTCAACGGCAATCAATCACAGCCGTTGATCCTTCCGGTTCAAACCGACCCCCTACTTAAATCAAACGACGCCGTATTGGTTAATCTCCTTGATCCTAGCCGTTGATCTTAATTGATCTAACGGCCGGGATTAAATTTCCCACATGGTATATATTCCTAAATCCTACCCTGCCCCCTAAACCAAGCCCCCCACCTCTTCGTCTCTCGTCTCTCTCAGACCTCTCAGAGATGACCCCTCGAAACCCTAGAGCCGCCACCCCGCCCCTTCGCCGTAAACCCTGCGGCGCCGGCTCCGATGGCCATGAAAATAACACCCCTTGACCACCTGACCCTCCCCTCCACAAATCCACACTCGGCTTGCTTCGAATCATCCCCAAGCTTCTCGAATATTCAATCGAAGAATCAGCCTAAAACCTCACCTCCTTCGATGACCACCAAATTCACACCCCTGAACCTTCTAACCACCCTCAACATAAATCCCTACCCCTTTAACCTCGAATCATCCCGGTTCGTTTCGAATCTTCAGTCGAAGATTCGAGCAAAACCCTAAAACTACCCAACCAGCCCCAAGTTCACACCCCAGCTCCACCTGACCTCTTTCGTTCCCAAACAACCCCTACCGTGGCTCGAATCTTACTAGAACTGGTCGGATTTTAAATCGATTGAACACCCCTAGGAGGATCAAACCTGGAGCCGGTCCGAGTGAAGGGGAAATTTGAGGTTCCTAATCGACTTCAGTAGAGTGTTTTCAGTCGAGAACACTCGATTGAGGTCCGTTTGGACCTCAAAAATTCGAGTCGAAGTGAAAGGGGAACTGTTTGGAGTTTCAGCCTGTAATTTTGAGGTATTTATCTTCTTTTCCTTTTCCATTTTTGTTGTTTATCCGTTTGAACCTCGTTGTATTTCATCATCCTTTTAATTTATTTCTCTCCTCTTTCGGACCTTTTTTCGGTCCACTTTTCTTCTGATTGATTAACATACGGCATAAATAGTTTCGTCGATTAATCCGTTCATGTTTGTAGTTTAGTAGTTCTCGTCAATTTGGTTTCGTTTGGTAATTGGTGTTGACTCGTTAATTTCAGTCACTTGTTGAAGTTAGTCAGTTTGTTGATTTGTTTTTAAACATTTCCGATTTTCGCAATCGTTAAAATTAAGTTTGTCCGGTCGCTACAATTAAGGATTAGTTCATAACAATGTTTGAATCGCTTAGTCGTTCGTTACATTGTTTTGAATTGCTTGGTCATTTGAAATGTTTTGAATTTCTTGGTCAGTTGAACTGCTTCGTCACAACTGTTGTTTTGGTTGTTACCTGAACCTACTGTATCATTCCCTGTAAGGGTGTTCTGAGTCATTAAAAGCCTTGGCCTTTATTTTGTTGCTATTTGATTCAAGCCTAAGCAATTGATGAATCGAATCCTACTGTTTAGGGTCTAAAATGAATCTGACATTGGTTTGAATTCAGTGTTGGTATGATAATGTCAACTAGATAGTAGTGAGTCATAAGGTTGCATTCAGAACTTAGGAGAATTGGTTATAGCTGCAATTTCAGGGACTCTAGGAGGGTATTTTGGGATTTAAAAGGTTTGAGAATGGCCTAAATTTAGTGGTCTGACAGTTGGGTACTAAAGTACCAATAAACTAATGAATTGTTTAGTAATAGTGGGGAACAAGGCTTAATGGCATGGGAAGTTGATTAAATAAGTTAAGTCACCCATAACCTTGGATTAAAAAAGAGAAAAACATGTAGTAGTGGCTGTCAGGGAATATCATGGGCAGAAACACTCTCTTAATTAGTTGAATGCTCCTAAGAGCTAAAGGGTTAAAAAAGTTTGGCTATAAAGGAGATGAGCTGGACACAGTTAAAAAAAAAGAACATTCTGGAAATTTTAAGGGTGTTGAACATTCTGAAAAACTGGAAGAGAGTTTTAAGAGTTAGTCTAGTTCAACTAGTGCTATCCCATTGAAACTGAAAAGAGCTTCAGCTTTAACTGTGAAATTGTATTTTCGAGTTTTTCTTGATTACTGAATTCTAGGGGTGTTTCTGCTTGTGTTTTGATCGATATTTGGTTGCTATCAAGCTGTTTTGGGGTCAGTTACTGGGTGTTTGTGTTGCTGTTGGTATTGCTGGGAATTTTAACTAGTTTCCTGAGTCACTGTTGGTTATCTTTTGTTGCATTGCTGTTGCAACTGATGTTTGCTACTGCTGCTGCTGACCTTCCTCTCTTCTTCTTCCCCATTGTATTCCTTCCAGGTACACATTTGTACACTCTTGGCTTGAAGCGAAATGAAGTGTTGACCAAGCTTTGTTCCTGTTGAGTTCCTCCTGTTTAGATTTGTGCTCGAATAGAGTTTTCCTTTCTTTGTCTAAATATGTAGTTGACTGATTAATGAGTCATAGGGTTGCATATGTATAATGTTTAGTTTTCTGTAATAAGACTGGTTCGTGTAAATGTACCTAACTGGACTGTATCTAGACCATGTGAGCTACAGTTTTTCCAAGTTTTTTTTTGGATTCAAATGAATTGAAGGTATGATCATATATGTTCAAAGCTAACGAAATGGTTACTTGAATAATGTTAGCCTAACGTCAATTTTCAAATACTGAGGTATTTTCGATAGTTGTAAAAAGAGTTTAAAAATGGCTTGGTATTACATTTGGTTCTTCTAATAACCCATTCATCTAATAATGTTAATTTAAATTAATCAAAGAATAATTAGTTTGTTTTGATATTACTGTGTGTCAATCTCGTGTTCAATTCATAATCTTAACTTTAGTATTATTAACTAATAGAACAAGGAACGATACAATCTCCCTTTGAGCAAGCTCGGTTGCAATTTTTCGTTTGCATTTGTCTTAATCTAATAACTAATAAGAGGGACGAGCTTATAAACATGTAACTAATTAGGACTTCTTCTCTTTTATTTTAGAGACGAACTTAATAGAAAAATTTAGTCACTTTAGGATTGTCCTTTTAAAATAAACGAGATGAGCCTCTCCTAGTAAAACGCATAGATTGCGAGGCCCTCACAAATGTATGTATTAATTACTTAGAACTCGGGATCGTCCGCTTAGCCAACTTCATGGCCTTTTTCCCAAAATAACCACGCGTTAATCTCTTTAGGCGCGTACTTTAAATAACATTACCTTCTCAAATTCGGGTGCACATTTATGTGACCCAAATCCAAATCCCAACGGAGTCGAAATGTGTCAACAACCACAGGTACATTGATGTGACGTGGTTCGAGATACGTCTTCACAACGTTGCAATTCTCTGTTAAAATAATAATGATAATAATAAAAGCGGTAAAGAGTTAAAAGTTGCATATAAGCTCATAATTGTTAAAGTCAGATAAATAAGCCGAATGTGACAGTTGAGCGACCGTGCTAGAACCACGGAACTCGGGAATGCCTAACACCTTCTCCCGGGTTAACAGAATTCCTTGTCCGGATTTCTGGTTCGCGGACTGTAATACAGAGTTAATCTTTTCCTCGATTCGGAATTCAACCGGTGACTTGAGACACCATAAATCTCCCAAGTGGAGACTCTAAATTAAATAATAAATCCCGTTTTGATTGTCCTTTAATTGGAAAAACTCCCTTTATGCCCCTTTGCGGGGTGTAGGTAAAAAAGAGGTGTGACAGTACCCGAGGTTAAAAAAGAACTATTATCAAAATAGGGTACATCATCGGGGGTCTGGACCCTCTTCACAAATGGCGCTTCGAACATGAAAGGGTCCAGACTAGGCATCATTTTGAAGCCACCCATACGTAATACAATTAGGCAGTATATCAAAACCTTGAAATTGACTAACAATGAGGCCGAGTATAAGGCCATGATTGCAGGTCTCGAGCTAGCCAAGAGTTTGGGAGCAAAGTTCATTGAAGCTAAGTGCGACTCCCAACTTGTGGTAAATCAAGTCAACAGAACTTTTGAGGTTCGAGAAGATCGAGTGCAGAGGAACTTAGAAAAACTATAAGTGTCTCTACATCGATTCAAAGAATGGACCATACAGCACGTCTATCGAGAATAAAAATAGTGAGGTCGATGCCCTTGCAAACTTAGGGTCGTCGATCGAAGATGATAAACTTAGCTCGGGGACTGTCGTACAACTTTCAAGGTCAATAATCAAAGAAGGACATGCCAAAATAAACTCCACAAGTTTGACATTGGATTGAAGGAATAAGTACATCAAATACCTAAAGAACAGGAAGCTTCCATCGGATCCTAAAGCATCGAGGACCCTACGCACGAAGGTCGCACGATTCACATTGGCAAGGATGGAACACTATATAGGAGAACGTTCGATGGACCGTTAGCGAAATATTTGGGACCAGGAGACACCGACTACGTTCTACAGGAAATTCACGAGGGCACTTGCGGAAATCATTCTGGTGCTGAGTCATTGGTTCACAAAGTCATTAGAGCAGGATACTATTGGGCCGATATGGAAAAGGACACTAAAGAATTTGTTCGAAAGTGCGACAAATATCAAAGGTATGCGCCGATGATCCACCAGACCGGAGTGTATCTCCACTTAGTCCTATCCCCATAGATGTTCATGAAATGGGGGATGGATATCGTCGGCCCTCTATCATTGGCCATAGGTAAAGCTAAATTCATTTTGTTTATGACTGACTATTTCTATAAGTGGGTTGAAGCATACACCTTCGAGAAAATCAGAGAAAAAGAAGTCATAGACCTCATCTGGGACCACATTATATGTCGATTCAGAATGCCTGCCAAGATCGTATGCAACAATGGAAAGCAATCCGTCGACAGCAAAGTGACAAAGTTTTTCGAAGACCACAAAATAAAAAGGATCTTATCAACGCCGTATCATCCTAGTGGGAACAGAAAGGCCGAATCAACAAACAAGACAATCATCCAAAATCTGAAGAAAAGATTGAACGAAGCTAAAGGAAAATGGAGGGAAATATTACCCGAAGTCCTTTGGGCATATCGAATAATATCGAAATCCAGTACGGGGGAAACACCATTCTCATTAGTCTACGGTGCCGAAGCTTTGATCCCGGTCGAAGTCGGGGAACCTTGCTTCAGGTTTTGGTATGCAATGGAAGAGTCAAGCCATGTGGCTATGAATACGAGCCTCGAATTGCTAGATGAAAGACGGGAAGCTGCCCCCATTCGAATGGCCGCGCAGATGTCACACCTCTTTTTTCCGCACCCGCGAGGGACAAGGGAGTTTTTTTCAATTAAAGGACAATCGAAACGGGATTTGTTTATTTATTTCAGAGTCGCCACTTGGGAGATTTAGGGTGTCCCAAGTCACCAATTTTAATCCCGAATCGAGGAAAAGAATGACTCCATATTACAGTCTGCGTACCAGAAATCCGGATAAGGAATTCTGTTAACCCGGGAGAAGGTGTTAGGCATTCCCGAGTTCCGTGGTTCTAGCACGGTCGCTCAACTGTTATATTCGGCTTGATTATCTGATTTTATACAAATATGAACTTATGTGCAAATTTTATCTTTTAACCGCTTTTATCATTTACTGTTATTTTTATCAAGAATTGCAACATCGTGGAAAACACACCTCGAATCACGTTAAAATCAATGTACCCGTGGTTAGAGCTACGTTTCAACTCTGTTGAGATTGGGATTTAGGTCACATAAATGTGCACCCGAGTTTAGGAAGATAACATTATTAAATACGCGCCTAAAGCAACTAGCGTATTGTTATTTTGGGAAAGGCCGTGAAATTCGCTAAACGGCTTGTCCCGAATTCTAAGTATTTTAATATATACATTTAGAGGGCCCCGCATCTTGTGAATTTTTTGTTTGTCGAGGCTCGTCTCATTCATTATTTTTAAAAGGAATTTGCAACGTCATGGAAATGCATCTCAGACCACGCCACAATCAATATACCCGTGATTAGAGACACATTTCGATTCCGTTGAGATTTGGATTTGGGTCACATAAATGTGCACCCGAGTTTAAGGAGATAACATTATTAAATACGCGCCTAAAGCAACTAGCGTATCATTATTTTGGGTAGGGCCATGAAATTTGCTAAACGGCCCGTCCCGGAATCTAAGTAATTAATACATATATTTTTGTGAGGGCTCCGCAATCTGTATATTTTTATTTGGCGAAGCTCGTCTAGTTTTTTTTTATTTTTATTTTTAAAAGGATGCCATTTTTATGCCTTTAACAATACTAAACCTTACAGCCTCTTTACAACTAAAATCTCATAACTTGTTAGAAATTCAATAAAAGGAGTTTAGCGAATGAGTGTTTCGGGAGTAGTAACAGCATGTACTAATACTAATTTTGTCTAAATGCACTAAGTAAAGGAAGGGACGAACCAATTAACGTCAAACTGTGTCATAGAACACGTAATATAACTTAATCAAATGACATCAAATAAACAAGAATATCATAACATAAAAATGAACCAAAATGCATACAGTGAAACATAGGCAGAAAATTACCATACCAATTTCTATATTGCATCTTTGAACATTCGACGTAACGTTTCCTTATCTAATACTTGAGGTTTACTAACCTGAACAAACAGAAATGGATAAAGCCACGGACCAGCCCTCAACATCGACCTCAACGGATAACCTCGAACGGGAACCCATGGAAACAGTCATCAAAGCTCAAACGGGATAGCTCGCGTCATAAGCTCGAACGCGAACGGACGAAGAATAGGTCATGGATACTACTGGTTTTTTTGTGAGGTCCTTTGAACGCGAGGGGGCTGAACGGAAGCTAATTGTGTGCTGGACGTGGAGATGGGGAAGGATATCACGTTTCTGTTGGTGAAGAAGAAGAAATGCAGCAACAGCTGGGCTTGGGAAGGAGAAGAAACGTAACCACAGCTGCTCAACAACGCAGCAACGCAGCAACAGCTGCTGCCCGAACGACGAAGAAACAGTAGGGTCGACGGGGCTGAACGACGAAGAAGGTGAGGACGATGGTTATGGCATCTGGACGTGGGGTAGACGGGTAGTGACGACGAGCAGGAGCTGGACGAGATGGAGGGAGCTGGTAGCGGCAGCAATGGTGGATTCACAGAGGAAGAAGGCGATGGTCGTTCGGACGTGAGGGAGTGTCGCGACTGGAGAAGAATGAAGCTGCAATGGTGGACTGCTTGTGGTCGTTTGGACGCGAGGGAGTGGGGTGCGACTGGTTTTTGGGTTACGACGGGGAGGTGACGGAGAGGTTTTGGAGGGGTGACGATGGTTTAGGGTTTGGTTGGTTTGAAGGAGAAGAACGTGACGCAGCAGCAGTAGCAACAGCTGCTGCTCGACGGGGGTCCGGTGGTTCAGGCGTTGGGGGGAAGCTGGTCGGAGATGGTGGTCGTGAGGCTGGTGGGTTTTGGGGTAGGGTCCGTTTGGGTTTTTCTTTGTTCTTTCAAAGAAGGAAGAAGATCCACAGTGCTCAAATTTTCCCCCTCAAAATCTGTCCAACCCCCCTTCAAATCTCCTTGTCCGTGTATTTTGTACCCCTTTTGCCAAGAAAAATGGACCCCACGCATGTAGGGGTCCAAGATTTGTGTCCCCCATGCGCGGTGGGGTTCCCCGTGTGTCGTGTTCCGTCCGTGTTCCCCACGCGTGTCCCCCATGTGTGGTGGACTCGGATTATTATGGGCTAGGCCCGAAAATTAGGCCTAAAAACGGGTAGTTTGAACCCGAATATTATTCTTTTGCCCGGACCTGAGATTAATAACACGACGTTGCTCAACTAATCCTATGTAAGTAAAATAACTACCAAAATAAGACTAATATTTAAAACAAAGCTATATCTTTTTTAATATTTTTCAAGATTAAAATAGCTACAAAATATTAATAAAACTATTTTTTTGTAATTTTCATTTTTATATAAAGATAAAAATATAAAGTAATATTTTTTGTATTTTTTCAAAAATTAAAATGACTACAAAACATTAATAGAACTATATTTTTTTGGTAATTTTCGAAATTATATAAGGTACAAAATTAAGGTACAGTTTTTTTGTATTTTTTTAAGTTTATGAGAAATACATAAACTAAAATTCATATATATATTTTTTTGTAATTTTTCTTTTGCGACGAAATAAAGTAAAATAGTTAAAATAGCTATATTAGATCCAATTTCAAATATTCACGCTAAAAATATGAAAATTCTCGGGGAGGGTCAAAAATCACGTGTTTACAGCTGCCCCTCTTTGACTGAAAACACGAAGAGTTTTCCGACAAAGAACGACTAGACATGTTTTTGACTCGATCATTATTTGGAGGGACTACACTAAGGAAAGGAAGGGAATGTGACCGAGCCCTGGTATCTAAGCTGCCTACATATCCTTGGTTATACAGGAATCAGGCCACGTGTAGTTCGGAAATGAGAGATGGTAGATTGTACCGAGGTGAAGAGCCGATCGAGGTGCCGTTCTGTTGAGGTTCCGGTTCGCGGTCCTGTCATTACATCAAAAATGAAAACTGAAAAAGACTAACTAAGCCTATCAGCTACTAGTTACAAGGATTCCTATCTTTAAGTCTTCTGAAACTTGGTCTTGAGTCTTGAATGGTGCTTCATACAGACTTTGGATTTGAACCTTGATACTTGGCTAGTTGTAGGTGCTAGTTCTTGAGCATACCACATATGTTCTCCACTTCCGTACTTTGGATTCATTTTTTTCTCTCTCTTTTTCTTTCTTTTCTTGTTTTTCTTTTTTTTGTTTTTCTTTTGTTTTTTTTTTTGTGACCAGCTTTTGTTGACCATCTCGGACTGTTGACTCGCATTCTTGAGACGAGCTTCTGCTATTTATAACTTGGTTGAATGCTGGGGATTTTTGTTGTAGCCTTCTGCTTCCCGGTGCTGGGGATTTTTATTGTTTCCTGCTGGGGATTTCTGTCGTAACCTTCTACCTTCCGGTGGGGTTACTGATTTCCAAAATCTGCAGTATAAGACTAAAAAGTATTCCTCTTGTTATACAGGTGGGCGCCTGAAACATGAAATGTAAAGACTGAAAAGTATTCCTCTCGTTATACAGGTGGGCGCCTGGCATGAAATGTAAAGACTGAAAAGTATTCCTCTCGTTATACAGGTGGGCGCCTGGCATGAAATTTAAAGACTGAAAAGTATTCCTCTCGTTATACAGGTGGGCGCCTGGCTTCAACACTTGTAATGAAAAGACTGAAATGTATGCCTCTGTTCTATGGGCGGGCTCCCAACTTCAACACTTGTAATGAAAAGACTGAAATGTATGCCTCTCGTTAAACAGGTGGGCGCCTGGATGAAATGTATTCCCGCATTATACTGGTGGGCGACCTAGAACATGAAATGAAAAGACAGAAATGTATTCCCGCATTATACTGGTGGGTGACCTAGAACAAAATGTATTCCCGCATTATACTGGTGGGCGACCTAGAACATGAATGTATTCCCGCATTATACTGGTGGGCGACCTAGAACATGAAATGAAATGACAGAAATGTATTCTCGCATTATACTGGTGGGCGACCTAGAACAGAAATGTATTCCCGCATTATACTAGTGGGCGACCTAGAACATGAAATATATTCCCGCATTATACTGGTGGGCGACCTAGAACATGAATGTATTCCCGCATTATATTGGTGGGCGACCTAGAATATGAATGTATTCCCGCATTATACTGGTGGGCGACCTAGAACAGAAAAGTATATTCCCGCATTATACTGGTGGGCGACCTAGAACATGAAAAATATTCCCGCATTATATTGGTGGGCGACCTAGAACAGAAAAGTATTCCCGCATTATACTTGTGGGCGACCTAGAACAGAAAAGTATTCCCGCATTATACTGGTGGGTGACCTAGAACAGAAAGTATTCCCGCATTATACTGGTGGGCGACCTAGAACAGAAAGTATTCCCGCATTATACTGGTGGGCGACCTAGAACAGAAAGTATTCTCGCATTATACTGGTGGGCGACCTAGAACAGAAAGTATTCCCGCATTATACTGGTGGGCGACCTAGAACAGAAAGTATTCTCGCATTATACTGGTGGGCGACCTAGAACAGAAAGTATTCCCGCATTATACTGGTGGGCGACCTAGAACAGAAAGTATTCCCGCATTATACTGGTGGGCGACCTAGAACAGAAAGTATTCCCGCATTATACTGGTGGGCGACCTAGAACAGAATATATTCCCGCATTATACTGGTGGGCGACCTAGAACAGAATATAAAGACAGAAATATATTCCTCTCGTTATACAGGTGGGCGCCTGTCTTCAACAACAATTTTGGAAATAGAATCCTATTTGAGGGCGAATGAACCCAACATATCCTATTTGAGGGCGGATGAACCCGACATATCCTATTTGAGGGCGGATGAACCCAACATATCATGTTTGAGGGCGGATGAACCTAACATATCCTATTTGAGGGTGGATGAACCCAACATATCCTGTTTGAGGGCGGATGAACCCAACGTATCCTGTTTAAGGGCGGATGAACCCGACATATCCTATTTGAGGGAGGATGAACCCAACATATCCTGTTTGAGGGCGGATGAACCCAAACTATCCTATTTGAGGGCGGATGAACCCAGCATATCCTGTTTGAGGGCGGATGAACCCGACATATCCTATTGGAGGGCGGATGAACCCGACATATCCTATTCGAGGGAGGATGAACCCGTCATATCCTATTCGAGGGTGGATGAACCCGACTTATCCTATTTGAGGGCGGATGAACCCGAATTATCCTATTTGAGGGCGGATGAACCCGACATATCCTATTTGAGGGCGGATGAACCCGACATATCCTATTCGAGGGCGGATGAACCCGACATATCCTATTCGAGGGCGGATGAACCCGACATATCCTATTCGAGGGCGGATGAACCCGACATATCCTATTCGAGGGCGGATGAACCCGACATATCCTATTCGAGGGCGGATGAACCCGACATATCCTATTCGAGGGCGGATGAACCCGACATATCCTATTCGAGGGCGGATGAACCCGACATATCCTATTCGAGGGCGGATGAACCCGACATATCCTATTCGAGGGCGGATGAACCCGACATATCCTATTCGAGGGCGGATGAACCCGACATATCCTATTCGAGGGCGGATGAACCCGACATATCCTATTCGAGGGCGGATGAACCCGACATATCCTATTCGAGGGCGGATGAACCCGACATATCCTATTCGAGGGCGGATGAACCCGACATATCCTATTCGAGGGCGGATGAACCCGACATATCCTATTCGAGGGCGGATGAACCCGACATATCCTATTCGAGGGCGGATGAACCCGACATATCCTATTCGAGGGCGGATGAACCCGACATATCCTATTTGAGGGCGGATGAACCCGACATATCCTATTTGAGGGCGGATGAACCCGACATATCCTATTTGAGGGCGGATGAACCCGACATATCCTATTTGAGGGCGGATGAACCCAACATATCCTATTTGAGGGCGGATGAACCCGACATATCCTATTTGAGGGCGGATGAACCCGACATATCCTGTTTGAGGGAGGATGAACCCGACATATCCTATTTGAGGGCGGATGAACCCAAAATATCTTATTTGAGGGCGGATGAACCCAACATATCCTATTTGAGGGCGGATGAACTCGACATATCCTGTTTGAGGGCGGATGAACCCAAACCATCCTGTTCGAGGGCGGATGAACCCAAAATATCCTATTCGAGGGCGGATGAACCCAAAATATCCTATTCGAGGGCGGATGAACCCAAAATATCCTATTCGAGGGCGGATGAACCCAAAATATCCTATTCGAGGGCGGATGAACCCAAAATATCCTATTCGAGGGCGGATGAACCCAAAATATCCTTAAGACTTGAAAATGTCTTACCTCGAATACTTGCTGGGGATTATTTTGCTTGGGATGAATTTTCCCTTTCTACCTTCCCCATTATGGGTTGTCCGACCCTCTTGAAATTTGGTCGAAAAATCCGTCGAAGATGCTTCTACATCTCGATGATCCGCTGGGGATAACTCTGCTGAAGATAACTCTGCTGAGTAAATATGTTATCTTACTCCTTCCAGAACTACTTCCTTTTGAGTAGGATGTTTCATTCCCCTGCAAACTACTTCCCCTTTTTATTTTTTATTTTATTTTTTATTTTATTTTTTTTTTATTTTATTTTATTTTTTTTTTATTTTTATTATTAGCTTCTTCCTTTGAAGACTAACTCCCTTAAGGCTCGTTTTACCTTTCCCCGAAAAGGAACCTCTGAGGATACTGATTTCCACCAAACTTGTGTTGGACTGCTCGAAACTGCTAGGGATAACACTGTTGGGGGAATTATTTACTTACCTGTTGGGGGGTAAAATGTTATCAGCTGGGGATAACGCTGTCGAGGATAACACTACTGGGGATTCTGATTCCTTCAGAACTAGTGCTTCACTCTTCGGAAGGTTGTTGGGAATGATGCTGGCCTCTTGCTTTTTCTGAGCTCAAGTTTCATCCTTTTGCTGGGGAACAACTTCCTCCATTGAAACTTATTATGTTGGGGGCAACACTGGTTCTAAGACCACTTCCCTTGAGACTGGCGTTATCTTTATTCTTCCCCGAATGGGTACCTGACTTCCAGAAAATTTTCTAAATTGAAGGAAAATTTGCTGCCCCAGTTTGATAATATCCCATGTGCATGCATTTCTGGCATCAATGCCACTACCTTTACCTGTTTCAAATCAAACAAAATTTGTTAGTTTAAAACCTGGTGGTTGGTTGTGATACTCCTACTGGGATGGTTTTCCCTTTCTCCTTCCTTGCTCTGCGCTCCACAACTTGTTGGGGATGATATTATTTGCTGGGGATAATCCCTTTCTGTTGAGGATATCCCTCTTCTTTTGTGGCATAGTTCGGAAACTGGCATTTGCCCAACCTTTTAGTCTCGTATGAATTTCCCCAAATCATGCTCACTGCTTTCCTTGCTTTGTTCATGGGCCTTGGCCTTGAGGTTTATAACCTTGGTTTTGGCAAGGCTATCCCTCTTGACACTCGTCAATCCTTTCGTCAATTCCCTTTTGCTGGGGATATCTTTCTTGACACTGGCCTCGCGCTTGTTCCTTGCTGACTATACCATTTGGATGTACTAATCAGATCTCATTTTGTATAATTGGAAAGCTGATGGCATATTTTGAAGTCAATTCTCACTTGTTCTGACCAAACAGACTCTATTGGGGAACTTTTCTATGAAAGGAAAAAGATAAAAGGGAACAGAATAAAAAAGACAAAGGAAAAAGATGACTCTTTAACAAAAGAAACTATAAATAAAAACCTATCAAACGCCGATACCGACTCTAATGGTCATGACATGCATATGTGGCCTATCCTCTGCCGTCAATCGTCTTTCAAGACCTTCAATTGGCAGTTCCCCATCTGATTCTCAATCTTATTCGACTTGTAGTGCCCGAAGGTTTTCACTATCAAGTCTCTCTCATTTTGGTTTTTCTCTCAGCTTTCGTCGCCTTATGGTGTCCGTAAAGATTTTCACCGATAAGACTCTCTCATTTGTATCACTTTCCAGCTGGGGATTTGGAGTGTTGCCGGTATGACTCTCTCTGCTGGAGATTAGAGTCCTTTCTACTGTGGAACAGAATGTTATGTTCGCCAGTAAGACTCTCATTTGTCTGACTTGACATCTTTTGAAGACTGATCAGAAGGTCTTTCTTTGGACCGTAGTGTGGGTTTTGGATAGGGCTAGAAAGAAAGGGTATTAAAGGCTCAAAAATGAATCGATTTTGGGTTATTAATTACAACCTTCGGAAACTAGATTTATTTGCAACCTTTGCCCCAGTTTCTTGCTTGGGGATATTTTAATTGATTTTTTTTCATTTTTCAAAACTATGACCGAGCCGTGAAGCGCCTACGTATCCTCTTTGAGGAATCAAGTCAAACGTAGTTCCCACTTCCTCTTTTTCTTCTGACTTTCTTTTGTTTTTGTTATCATTTTTCTTTTCTTTTTTTTTCTCTTTTTTTTCTCTTTTTTTCTTCGTTGTTACTGATTCCGAACGAGGGGTATGAAAGAAAATAAATAAGGCTCAAAAGGGGTAACGAAGGATAAAGTGTTTAGGTAGCAGAACAAAATGCCTTCGTCATTCCAGTCTTCAAACATGCCAAGTGCAAACAACACAATTTAAATTTGTATTTGTAGCCTCTTCCGATGGTGCTGGACTTGACAATTATATTCAACATTTGCTTTTTCATTTGTCCTTTCTAAGGCACCGTTGGGCGACACTCTCATTATCATGAACGACCCTCATGCCAATTTGGCGAATTTTGCTTTTAACGGTTTTCTTCATATTTTACTTGCCCCAGTTCCATATGACTCGAGCTCTGAATAATCTCAATCATCCTTATTTCCTTTAAATGGTTTGACCACCTTTTCGGGGTTTTATGATTAACTTTTAAGATTAGGCCCAAACTGTGTGCGCATGTCATGTCACTAGAATCGGAGCTGAACAAAAATGATAAAAGGTCTAAACAAAAAGATGAATGGAAATAATAAAAGACCGGATTTTGTGCTAAGACTACCGGTGAAATGGTTTGAATAACAAAACAAACGAAATAAAATCCTAAACAACCTGGACAAAACTTAAACAAACCACTGTGACAAAACGGAAAGATAAGCGGAAAGATATTGACACAAAACAATATCCGAATTACAATCATAATAATCCGAACAACGGAAATGACAACAAAATAAGCCACCACAAGCTTCTCTCTTGCTAACCAAGGAACGGAGCGTCCTCCCACTTTATCAAAACTGGCATCTTAGCCACTGAGCTTCGCATCAATACTGCCAAGACCGTTACCAGCTTCAATATCATCAACCTTAATCAACAAGTTCCCCAATAGGACTCGAATGCTCTTGTCATTCGGCCTGATCCCCGCAAAGTGTGCTTTTGGATCTTGTATTTCCGGCTTACCACAAACCAACCACCTTAACTTTCTTTTTTAATCAAAACGAAACAGGTTAAAATGGACTCAGTCGGTCTCCATTATTAACAACATCTCTTCCCCTTTTTTAATTTTTTCTTCATTTTTCTTTTTTTTTCTATTTTTTTTCATTTTTCATTTTTTTTTTCATTTTTCATTTTTTTTCATTTCGTTTTTTTTTCATTCTCTTTTTTCATTCTCTTTTTTTTTTTGCTTTTTTTTTTGTTGTGGTCGAATCTTATGGAGATTGCCTACGTATCATGACCCCGCATGAATCAGACCTTGCGTAGTTCGGACCAATAAAAGATAAACAATAATAAACATTTTTTCTTATCAATTTTCATAATAAAACAAACTGGGTTTCAAAGATTTAAAGATGACCTACAAACTCGAAAATCAAAAAACCCCTATATTCTAATCAAGAGATTTATAAACTCAAAAACAAAAGGCTAGCTTCCTTTCTCCGTTTGACAAATGCAACCAAACGGTTATTTTTGTCAACGTGGCCCCTTCCCAATTTCTCATGAATTTTGAGGCCGGGGAGGATTATTTTATGACACTTTACAAACTTGTCCATTCTTTTACGAAAATAACCTTTCGACAATTGAAAGATACTCTAAGGCTATTTCGGCAAGAACGGTTTAAGACGCTGCCGAAGCTGGCTCGACTTATTTTGACCAAAAGCCCGAACGGTGTTCACCTGACCGCTCACTCTTTGTTTTTTTTTCAAATTACAATGAAAACCTGGTGTTGCAAACACGGCCCTTCGGCGTCTCGGGGACGAAGATTTTTAAGGCTGTGGGGGTCAACATGGACCAAAATCCTAAACATGACCCAAAAGGTGGCTGTTTATGCAAAGTCAGCCTTCCGGCATCCCTTTCGAGAACATTCGGCTATTTTTGACAAAACAGCATCACCCGACTTATTTATGACTCTTTTTATCATTTTTTCAAAATAGAAAACTCAATATTGCAAACACGGCCTTTCAACGCCTCGGGGACGAAGATTTTTAAGGCTGTGTGGGTCAACTGGACCAAATCTTAAAAAATGACCCAAAGGTGGCTGTTTATGCAAAGTCAGCCTTCCGGCGTCCCTTTCAGGAACATTCGGCTATGTTTTGTCAAAACAGCGTCACCCGACTTCTTTATGACAGAGTTAAAATTTTGACATGTTTTTTTTCTTTTTATTATTATTTATTTATTTTTGGCTATTTTAGCAAAAGGTGGGGTTGGACCCGATGAGGGTTGCCTACGTATCTCACATTCGGTGAGAATCAAACCCGCGTAGTTCGGGCAAATAAACTATTTTTGAGAAGACCCTTTTCCATTTTCTATATTTTTCACAACAATCAAACAAACTATTATTTTTCATTCATAACAAACAAACAAACAAATGAAAAACATAAAACATTCCTTCTTTTTTCTTTTTTTTTTCTTTCTTTTTTTCAAAATTTCGGCAGAGGTTCGACACTACTTGGACATTGATTTTTTTTTAAAATAAATAAATAAAAATAAGTAGTTATATCTCTACACTGTTATTTTCTCCTCTTTTTCACGATTTTCTAATTTGTGGAGAATGATGACAACATACAAAATCTTTTTGAATTCTCAATGCTCCTTATTTATTATTATTTTTGTTATTATTTTCAAAAGTGTGGCATGGGGGGACATAGGGAATTCCAAGACTTCTTGGATTCCACAAATGTTCCCCATGTGCTTTTCCCAAGATGAAGCGTGGGGGACATAGGGAATTCCAAGACTTCTTGGATTCCACAAATGGTCCCCCATGTGCTTTTCCCAAAAATGAAGCATGGGGGACATAGGGGATTCCAAGACTTCTTGGATTCCACAAATGTTCTCCATGTGCTTTTCCCAAAAATGAAGTGTGGGGGACATATGGAATACCAAAGCTTCTTGAATTCCACAAATGTTCTCATGTGCTTAATTAACATAATATCATGCTTATCTAAAAAACCGTGCAACTTTCTTATTTAACGTGATCAGCATGATAAGGAGTGCCATTTGTCATCAACTATCATTGGTCTGCCAAATGACCCTTTTACCCTTGAATAAATACAACGTGTAGCACATATGATGCCTTAAGATGGTCTATTATCTTCAGGTCGCTTGTCCTAGACGGACCCAACCCCTGTGTTGAGTCCCCTAAGTCAAATGCACATGATGCAAATAAACGTTCCTACTAGGGATCCGGCATGTGGCTTTGTTATACTAAGTTCATAACCTGGGTATTTGTTCAAGACCTGGCTTACCCGAGCGGACAACTCGAGCCGAGGATGGGAGCTGTGTACCGGTAACCAAAAGGCCATCCGGTTTTGCAACTCCTCCGAATCCTCGTTCTATTTTGGTATATGACACTAACAGAAAGAAGTCACGACCAGCGTGCACTCCTCAAGAGATAGAAGAGAGGGGTTTCGGCACAGTTTATATATACAGTCCAAGTAATATCAAAGCGGTAAGACCAACATTTTGCACATTTAGGCTAAAACATGTAATAAAATCAGATAATAAATCAAGCCAAATAATAACAATTATTCTAAGCTCGAATTCTTAACCCTGAACCAGTGGTTCTGGCCCCTCTAATCCCCAGCAGAGTCGCCAGAGCTGTCACACCTCTTTTTTCCGTGAGTTTTTTCCAATTAAAGGACAATCGAAACGGGATTTGTTTATTTATTTCAGAGTCGCCACTTGGGAGATTTAGGGTGTCCCAAGTCACCAATTTTAATCCCGAATCGAGGAAAAGAATGACTCCATATTACAGTCTGCGTACCAGAAATCCGGATAAGGAATTCTGTTAACCCGGGAGAAGGTGTTAGGCATTCCCGAGTTCCGTGGTTCTAGCACGGTCACTCAACTATTATATTCGGCTTGATTATCTGATTTTATACAAATATGAACTTATGTGCAAATTTTATCTTTTAACCGCTTTTATCATTTACTGTTATTTTTATCAAGAATTGCAACATCGTGGAAAACACACCTCGAACCACGTTACAATCAATGTACCCGTGGTTAGAGCTACGTTTCAACTCTGTTGAGATTGGGATTTGGGTCACATAAATGTGCACCCGAGTTTAGGAAGATAACATTATTAAATACGCGCCTAAAGCAACTAGCGTATTGTTATTTTGGGAAAGGCCGTGAAATTCGCTAAACGGCTTGTCCCGAATTCTAAGTATTTTAATATATACATTTAGAGGGCCCCGCAGCTTGTGCATTTTTTGTTTGTCGAGGCTCGTCTCATTCATTATTTTTAAAAGGAATTTGCAACGTCATGGAAATGCATCTCAGACCACGCCACAATCAATATACCCGTGATTAGAGATACATTTCGATTCCGTTGAGATTTGGATTTGGGTCACATAAACGTGCACCCGAGTTTAAGGAGATAACATTATTAAATACGCGCCTAAAGCGACTAGCGTATCATTATTTTGGGTAGGGCCGTGAAATTTGCTAAATGGCCCGTCCCGGAATCTAAGTATTTAATACATATATTTTTGTGAGGGCTCCGCAATCTGTACATTTTTATTTGGCGAAGCTCGTCTCGTTTTTTTTATTTTTATTTTTAAAAGGATGCCATTTTTATGCCTTTAACAATACTAAACCTTACAGCCTCTTTACAACTAAAATCTCATAACTTGTTAGAAATTCAATAAAAGGAGTTTAGCGAATGAGTGTTTCGGGAGTAGTAACAGCATGTACTAATACTAATTTTGTCTAAATGCACTAAGTAAAGGAAGGGACGAACCAATTAACGTCAAACTGTGTCATAGAACACGTAATATAACTTAATCAAATGACATCAAATAAACAAGAATATCATAACATAAAAATGAACCAAAATGCATACAGTGAAACATAGGCAGAAAATTACCATACCAATTTCTATATTGCATCTTTGAACATTCAACGTAACGTTTCCTTATCTAATACTTGAGGTTTACTAACCTGAACAAACAGAAACGGATAAAGCCACGGACTAGCCCTCAACATCGACCTCAACGGATAACCTCGAACGGGAACCCATGGAAACAGTCATCAAATCTCAAACGGGATAGCTCGCGTCATAAGCTCGAACGCGAACGGACGAAGAATGGGTCATGGATGCTACTGGTTTTTTTGTGAGGTCCTTTGAACGCGAGGGGGATGAACGGAAGCTAACTGTGTGCTGGACGTGGAGATGGGGAAGGATATCACGTTTCTGTTGGTGAAGAAGAAGAAATGCAGCAACAGCTGGGCTTGGGAAGGAGAAGAAACGCAGCCACAGCTGCTCAACAACGCAGCAACGCAGCAACAGCTGTTGCCCGAACGACGAAGCAACAGTAGGGTCGACGGGGCTGAACGACGAAGAAGGTGAGGACGATGGTTATGGCGTCTGGACGTGGGGTCGACGGGCAGTGACGACGAGCAGGAGCTGGACGAGATAGAGGGAGCTGGTAGCGGCAGCTATGGTGGATTCACAGAGGAAGAAGGCGATGGTCGTTCGGACGTGAGGGAGTGTCGCGACTGGAGAAGAATGAAGCTGCAATGGTGGACTGCTTGTGGTCGTTTGGACGCGAGGGAGTGGGGTGCGACTGGTTTTTGAGTTACGACGGGGAGGTGACGGGGAGGTTTTGGAGGGGTGACGATGGTTTAGGGTTTGGTTGGTTTGAAGGAGAAGAACGTGACGCAGCAGCAGCAGCAACAGCTGCTGCTCGACGGGGGTCCGGTGGTTCAGGCGTTGGGGGGAAGCTGGTCGGAGATGGTGGTCGTGAGGCTGGTGGGTTTTGGGGTAGGGTCCGTTTGGGTTTTTCTTTGTTCTTTTAAAGAAGGAAGAAGATCCACAGTGCTCAAATTTTCCCCCTCAAAATCTATCCAACCCCCCTTCAAATCTCCTTGTCCGTGTATTTTGTACCCCTTTTGCCAAGAAAAATGGACCCCACGCATGTAGGGGTCCAAGATTTGTGTCCCCCATGCGCGGTGGGGTTCCCCGTGTGTCGTGTTCCGTCCGTGTTCCCCACGCGTGTCCCCCATGTGTGGTGGACTCGGATTATTATGGGCTAGGCCCGAAAATTAGGCCTAAAAACGGGTAGTTTGAACCCGAATATTATTCTTTTGCCCGGACCTGAGATTAATAACACGACGTTGCTCAACTAATCCTATGTAAGTAAAATAACTACCAAAATAAGACTAATATTTAAAACAAAGCTATATCTTTTTTAATATTTTTCAAGATTAAAATAGCTACAAAATATTAATAAAACTATTTTTTTGTAATTTTCATTTTTATATAAAGATAAAAATATAAAGTAATATTTTTTGTATTTTTTCAAAAATTAAAATGACTACAAAACATTAATAGAACTATATTTTTTTGGTAATTTTCGAAATTATATAAGGTACAAAATTAAGGTACAGTTTATTTGTATTTTTTCAAGTTTATGAGAAATACATAAACTAAAATTCATATATATATTTTTTTGTAATTTTTCTTTTGCGACGAAATAAAGTAAAATAGTTAAAATAGCTATATTAGATCCAATTTCAAATATTCACGCTAAAAATATGAAAATTCTCGGGGAGGGTCAAAAATCACGTGTCTACAGCAGAAACAGCAGATCAAGAGGTATTACAATCGAAGAGCCAATCTTCGACACTTTAAAACCTGGGACTTAGTTCTGAGAAAGGTCACCATTAATACTCGAGACCCAAATGAAGGAAAACTTGGCCCAAACTGGGAAGGACCGTATCAGGTCCTCGATATATTCGGAAAAGGATCCTACAAACTTGACACGATGGACGGTGAGCAATTACAAAACAATTGGAACGTATCACTCCTCAAACAATATTACTGCTAAGGTACGACCTTCTCCATTTTCATTTATATTTTATACTAACTAATTGCAGGTGTTTGACCAAAGATATTGAAGGATCGTTCATCACAAAGTCCTTAGGTCTTAAAGCACGCGTTGTACTCTTTTTTCCTTAGACCGATTTTTATCCCAAATAAGTTTTCCCCGCGAGGTTTTTAATAAGGCAACCATTGTTCATGCTAACTTAGAGCAACTCAAGAGTATCCGAGGTTTCTTTGTAATCAACCTCGAATACTGGGGGTATCACCCTCGGTTGTTAACTTTGTTACAAGGAAGGTACTTCGTGTCAACAGGGTCTCGATAGGTAAAACTTTGTAAGGGTCAAACCACCACGGTTCGGAGACGTCCGAATTTCATAATAAAACAGGCTTTCTAATATCTTCACGAAAACCGATTAAAAGGGCTACCCTCGGCAAAATTATAAAGGGTTTCGATAACATCAACCCTCGAAAACCCTAGGGGTACCATATTGTTCGAACTCTCGAAGAACCTTATTTCATACTAAGGAATAACAAATCTTTATATGATCAACCTTTTTAAGCCGAAAAGGGAAAAGAGCCATTCTTTTGAGGCCATATCGGCCTATTTCAAGAGCCTAAGGGCTGTTCCATTTTTTGAGTTCGAGAATTCATCCTCACTCAACTAAAACCTAAGGCTCATCCTACTTCGAGTTCGAGCAAGTACTCGCTCGATTATAAAGACTACACTAGTCCGACTTCGATCAAATTTCCCAAACCTCATACTTAATAAAGTTTTCAAGACATGGACAAAATAGAATTTGCACGAAGCAGAAATTGAAATAAAGACAAGTCAGAGAGAAAAGAGATCTTTTTTATATGTATGAAAATATTTACAAGGACCGATCAGTATCCTACACAAAAATTCAAAAAAGAAAAAGCCTAAGTGCCTAATTTTCCTCGGGAGTTGCATCCTTGTCATCGGGATCTCCTCCACTCTCGAATCCGCTTACGCTCCCAGAATCATCATCATCAGAAGAGAGCAATGCTTTGGCTTCCGTCTCAAGCTCTTTCGCATTCTCGATCTCGACATCAATGTTAAATCCACAAGCATGAATCTCCTCAAGAGTCTGTCTTTGAGACTTGCATTTGGCATGTTCGGCAACCCAGTATGATCGAGCGTGAGCAGCATCGTCATTTTCTCGATCTTGAGCAGCCTCGGCATCAGATTGGTAGACAGCTACGATCGCCTCAGCATCGGCCTTAACCGTCTCAGCCTTAGATTTCGCCGCTGCAATCTCCGTGTCCAATCAAGCCTGTAGCTCCTCAATTTTCTTGGCTTGTTCCAAGATCTTCTCTTTCATGCATTGGAGTTGGCTTTCGGTTAAGGATAACCGAGCTCGAGCTACCTCTTTCTCCGAGGCAAGGCGATCCATCTTTCGCTTTCACATTAAAGTCTCTACCTTCACCTTATCTACCTCTCCTCGAAGTTGCACGATCGTTTCATCCAGTCGTTGGACCTGTAAGATCGAATCATTAGCCATTACTCTGAAATCAAGGCCATAAGCATCTAAGACTTTATTTACCTGCTCGATCAGTTCACTTTGTTCTTTCTGGGCCACGACCAACTCAGCTCGGAGATATTTGATTTCTTTTTCTTTTTTGCTCATCAAGAAGCTTGAGAGAATTTTTCTCCTCGGTAAGCCCTCAAATTTCAGCTTCATATCGGCTCAATTCTCTTCGAGACTTGAAGAAAGCATCATGATAAAGTACCGAGGCCTAACACAAATAGAAGGGAAAGAATTAGGCAAAGGAGACAAAAATACAAGTATGAAAACCGGCGTCAACACAAAAAGTTATGGCTTACCCGATTCAAAGCTTGTTGGGCCTCATTAAAGAGGCATGATGCTCCTACCTCGTCCATTAGGGCTTGATCCTCCTCGGTGACCAGACCTTGAAGGTAACTGGCCACCCCTACGGGGGCGGCAAAAACTTGTTTATCCTCCGGGACCGTAATAATGATGGTCTGCTTGCACTCGGGATCAACACTGGGGGCTAGGAACTGGCTGGTCAATCTGAAACTCGAGGAAGATTTGCCCAAACTCCTCCTTGGTACGTCCAAGTCATTCAATCAAGTGACATCATTGACCCCGGTAAAACAAGTTTGGAAAGGTCCTTCCCTCCGAGAGCACTCTCTACCTGAAGAGCCTTCATAACCTGATCCTTCCGAGAATGAAAGAAGCGGTAAGGAGTCTCCAATTTCTATTTTCCCAAGTGAATCACTTGGGGCATTTTCTTCATTTCGAAGGGCCTCGGAGCCGGCCCCTTCGGACATACCCGCCAACTGCTCATCTCGGCAGGAGGCATCTTTAGTCTCCAAGACCCCCTCAGTTCGATGCTGAATTTTTCCAACCCTCACAGATTCAGAGGCCTTTGGGGCCTCAGTGTTCCTCTTCACTCGGGCTACCAGCTCAGAGCCGTCGTCCTCATTTTCTTCTTCTTCTTCCTCTCTTAGCCGTTGAACTACCTCCGCAGGTAGGACGGTAGTTTCTTTCTTCGGCTTACGAACCTTACTTTTCTTGGGTTTTGGGTCCTCGGAGGTCAAGACCCTTTTCCTCTTCTTATCCTTCACCGATTTTGGAGTCGGGGGCGATACCTCTTTCTCCCCGGACGGGGGCCTCATGACAGCATTTTCTCTGAGGCCTGTATGAAAGGAAATCAAGTGAGTATGAAAAAGAAACATTTCTGTGAAGATAATCAAATATGTGAAAAGGGGCTTACCATGATTTTTGGCCTCCCATAGGCCCCTTGCCAAATCACGCCATGAGCGTTCAGCATACGAAGAGTTTGAAGCTAGGTTTTAAACCAGCTCTTAAGGTTAGGAATTGCATTGCGCATCCAAGAGACCGTTACATCATAGAAAGGGATGTTGATGAGAAGAAGTAAAGGAAATAAAACAATAAATGGAAGCTATAGGTGGGATTGTACTTACGCTTCATATTTCATTTCTCGGGAAATGGCATCTTCTTAGCCGGGATTAGGTCGAAAGTCTTCACTCGAACGAACCGGCCCATCCATCCTCGATCCTTGTCCTCATCAATGCTCGAGAACAGCACCTTTGTGGCCCAACGTTGAAGCCTTATTAACCCGCCTCAATAGAGACGGGGGTTGTACAACCTGATGAGATAGTCGAGGGTGAAAGAAATCCCTTCTACTTTTCTTGCGAAGAATCGGAGCAGAATGACAATCCGCTAAAAAGAGGGATGGATTTGACCTAGGGTTATTTGATATTGATGGCAAAAATCGATGATGATGGGATCGACAGGGCCCATCGTGAAAAGGTAAGTGTAAACACTTAGAAACCTTTTCACATGGGTAGTGATGTCTTCTTTGGGAGCTGGAATCACCACCTCTTTATCTTCCCAATGACAGTCCTTTTTCACCTCCTCAAGGTCACCCTCAGTTATCAAGCATATATATCTCGACATTGGCTCGCATCAACCGGGGATCGACGAAGTTTTCTCGACTTTGAAGTCGGAAGTAAGTTCACACCCCCGGGAACACACTCCTCAGGGCGTGGCTCTACCAATGTTTTATCGCCGGCCGACCGCGATGAAGAAGCTTTTTCCTTTTGAGGAACAGTTTTTGACGTTTTTGTATAAGTTTAAAGAAAGAAGAAGAGAATAAGGCTTAGTGTTTTGAGGGAAGGTTGATAACGAAACCTAGAGATTATACAGAACGGAAAAGCATAAGAGATGTAAAAAGCTTAAAGGATTAGAAGGAAGTGAAAGTAAAGATTGAATCAATGAGAGAAGGACCTATTTAAGGGATTCATGGTGACAGATCAAAGGCACTAGTGGCCGACCACCAACTGTCGCTCATTAATGACTTTGGGAATTGTACCGACGGGAAGCTTCGATCTTTTCCGTCACTTATGTCACGAGGATGACGTCATGACAGGTCGTGGTACAAAATCGAAGGCTCAATTCGTTTCTTCTCGTTACACTCCAAGAAACAAGGGGACTATCTGTATACGGTTAAAACCGGGCCTCCCCGATTTTACTATTTGATCGAGACCAAGGAATTGCATCGAAGGTCAGCCTCGTAGTGGATCAGACCAGAGCACAAAGACAAGGTATCGAGTTTGAGAATCGAGGTGCCTGTCGAGATCGAGGCCAGCAGCGGTCGAGACCAAATATGGTAGACTTCGAGCAAAGCGCAATAATGGAAAAGCAAGATGTCCGTGACCGGTCAAAGATCACGGCAAAAATTCCGGAATAAATCAAATCAAGGGCGATTGTTTAGGCTAATCATGGGATTTACTTCTGTAATTAGAATTATAGGGTTCCTCTACTATATAAAGGGAGTTATAATAATTTTGTAAACACCTTACACTCTAAGATATCAAAGCAATATAACGCCTTTTCTTTAGTTCATATGCTTGTTCATCAGCTTGTTATATTTTAACTATTCTTGCACTAATCAGTTCGAGGGTATTCAAGCTCGAGGGCTGAATTTTGTTCAAATACTGGTTTGTTTTATCCTATTGTTGATTTCTATTATTAATCTTTACATTTATCAATTGGTAGTAAGTGAAATCACGTGTCCTTAAAACCACATTATAAATTTAATTGTTATCCAATTTTAAGGGTAAACAGATTTAAATCTAATTTTTTCAGTAAGTCTGTTTTGTTTTCGACATTCATATTTAATAGTTGAACAGTTTGAGAATTGAAAATGGAAAGGAGATAGGTGAGTATAGTATACTCCATAATTCAAAATTGTTACATATCAGTTATAACTCTGTTATGGATCCAATATCCACAACCAAATATGAAATAACAGATTGATATATTGATAGTGATAATAAAGAAATTACACTGTAAGGTAACAATAACTAAGGATAGTAATAGAAAGAAAGGGGATGGGAAGACAGAGCCACAGAGAAAAGTGTCGAGGGGGAGAGAGAAACCGGAGAGGGGAAGTTTCTACAAAGTTCAGCCTAACTCTAGAGTGCAATGAACGTACTATTTATCTCCTGATTCCTTAGTCTCAGTCACGCGCATTGCACATGCTCTATTTTCAGCCAAGGTCCGTACATAATTTGCCAGAAGCCCAAATGTGGTATCGTGACTATTTTGATTCATAACAAACTCATACTACATAACAGACAAAAACACATGAACATTCCCGTGTACCTCAACAAATATAAACGTTGAAATTCGCCATCTCTAAAAAGAACTAAGAATTAGTTGAAGTTTTCAAAAATTACTAATAGAGATCTAGACACTAGAGAATAATAAATAAAGAAAGGAGATAATAATTAAAAAAGATACTCATAAAAAATAAAAAGGATTGAAATATACTAGATGAAAAAGAAAAGATAAAAAAACAGGTTGGGTTGTGAGGGAAGCATACTTGTCATAATTACTGCGATCTATTATCTAAATGACTTCCATCACTATTTCTACTCAATAAATCAAGAAAGCAACACTTATCACTCGATCCCTCTTCACACGTACGCAACTATATACAATATTGCAATTTGTGATTATATTGCTTCAGTTCCCATCATCACCTCCACGTTTTATTGCTACGACAGTTTATTATTTATCGCTATGATGATGAACTGCTTGTTCCCAGGGGCGGATGTAGTATTGAATATATGGGTTTAATAAATTTATGTGTGAAATTCACTAAAATTATAACGAAATAATATGTATGAACTCATAACTTTAAAAATATATGGGTTCAATGTTAAGAACTTTAATTATTGAACCCATAAAATTGAAATTCTGAATCAGCCTCTGCTTGTTCCTGGTTGAAAAAGAACTGCCTAAGATTGCGGTGGAATAAATAAGACCAAAGACAGAATTAGAATTTGAAGTTATAAGTCCAGGATTATAATATTTTTAAGTTACTAGATTTTAAATTAATAATTTGTACATATTAAATTAAATTCTTAAAAGAAATGAAGTGTTTGGACCAAAATTACTGGGTCGAACCTGTACTTTGGTCTCTAGCTCCACTGCCGAATAAGATCTCTCCCATCTTAATCGATCTAATTCGAGTCTCAAGTATGAAAAGATTTTGGTAAGAGACACTTCCCTCTGAACTTTATGCGGCGTGAATTCGAATTAGTTGGAGCCTCAATATGAATATTGAATACTGAATTTTTTTTATAAAAAAAGCTTCTGTTGCTTCATCTCTCAAGGGCAGAGACTTAATTGCAATCCCTTCCATGCATGATGCAATAACATTAATTTGTGAATGATTTCCTCTTTTATTGTAATTAAGTAAGGTCATTTATGATGTCTACTCCACCATTTTGTAAATAATGACCCAATATAAGTAAAGGAGGAAACAAGCGTGGAATGCAAACCAAAGGACTGATGGAGTAATAATTTACCACTTCTACTAAAGGTACTAAAGAAATATTGATCTTTAGTGAATCTGAGGATGTCGTTGCTTTCAACAGATTTGTGTGAAGATTATATACTTCTGGTATAAGTCATGTCGGTGTTATAAACACGTTTTAGTTGGTGTTTGTTTTTAAGCTCATGATAACATTATTCTTGCCTGTTATAGGGTTTTGCCACATTAACTAAATTTCCCTGCACTTAATTAAGAACTTATTTTCTTTTATTATGGGCGTTTCCCTTCCTTTTCCTTTGATCAACATGGTGGATCAAGTCTTTGGTTGACTCAAACTATATATGCATATTGAGTATTCGCAAGACACAAGCAACTCAACCAACCCATGCGGCCTCTTCATAAGTACTTGATAGACAGAGTTATTTGTATTTGTGAGCGTGAGAGATACATAATATCTAATGAAATTTATTGAGGTGCGCGTAAGCTTACTCCCATACTGATATAAAAAAGAACCATCCTTGCGACGAGCATGCATGCTTTGCTATTCTAATCCGCATATATAATACTTAGGTTTTTAAGTCATGCTTAAATTTCACCAATTGTGACTAGCTAGCCTCGATTACGGGAAGATCCTTGATTTTGACCACCATTTGGTCCATTACACTAATGCTAAATGAATAAATTACAAGTTGCTAGTATGTGATTTATTTATTTATCCAACTAATTGGCCACCAAGCCGGCGAGAAACTAGAAACTAAAGAAATACTTTACTCGGTTACTTTATTTGCTCACGTTTTAAACACTATAGCTGCTTAAAATTTCAAGCAATACAACTTGTATTAAAGCAAACGAATTGTTTATTTGGTTATAAATAGTCAGAATATGTAACTAGCATTTGAAAAGTCAAGTGAAGGTCAAGTTGCCGTCAGCTTCTTGGTATAATTTTCAAGGAGATACTAAAAGAATTTCTATGTATACAAGTTTCGCGTTTAGATTCATCAACACATAGTGATTAGTTGTATATTCGATTGATGGATATTTGACTTCCTGTATTCAGGATTAATCAAAATTTGTATAGACTTACTATATTCAAGATTAATTTAAATTTAGTAGAGAAGTAAAAAGCAAGAAAATTTAAGTAACTTTGGGCATTTGGATGTAGAGCATAGTGATTTGTGCTCGAAGAAAATCTTGCAAATACAAGAATTTTACGAATGGAAGCAGGCTTGCGAGATGGATCACAGTGTGCAAAGCCTTTATTTATCGTAGGACCTTAAGCACTAGCGATCTTGTATATTCCTCAAAAAAGTGAAAATAACACATGCTAGCCAGTTTTCGAACTGGTAATTAAAAAATAGTCAACGTTTGCAAAGTCATTAAAAAATAGTCACTATTTTGCTGAAACAAGAAAAATTCCAGCATAATATGCAGGATTATAGAGTTCATGCATACAAACTTCCAGCATATTATGTTGGAATTCTAGCACATTATGAAATTCCAATACATTATGCTGGAAGCTCATATGTAAAAAATTCGAATTCCAGTATATTATGGTGGAATATTTCCGGATTTTAAGGGTGTTTTTGTTCAGATTTTATCTTTACATAAAAAGTGGCTAAATTTCAATTACTTTTAAAATTGTGGCTATTTTTCAATTACCAGTTATATATCTGACTATTTTTAATACCTCCCAAAAAAAAAAGATAGGTTAATTTAGCAACAATTAAACCCATTGCTAATTTAAGCCCAGCTATTCATTGGTAGATGATGACCCTAAGATAAAAAATCTTTAAGAAATTTATTATCTCAGGCTGTGTATCCACATTATAGGAACGACTCAAATAAAGGGTCCAGCCCTTCCTAATATCATTCTTTCTAGCATTATGCTGACGGGAATAAATCATTTTTGAATCATACATCTTATCAGTACAATAACCCACGAAACAATCTATGTATCGCTCACCCTGCGCCAAAACCAATAGCCTAAAAATTCTTTCTATCTAGGCTAAATGACGTAGGTATATTAATTCCAGGGTGACCGGGTTTTATTCCCTATAGAGTACCTAGGGAGAAATTTAAAAATAGTCAGATTTACAATTGGCCATTCAAAAATAGCCACAGTTTTTAATCGAAATTTAGCCACGTTTCATGTAAAGATAAATCTGAGCGAAAACACCGTTCAAAACCCGAAAAATAGGCCCGTATATTATACTGGAGTTCCTGCATAAGTATGCTTGAACTCCAGCATATTATACGGGAGTTCCAGGATAACTATGCTGGAACTCCAACATAATATACGAGAGTTCCAGCAAGTATAAATGTCCAGTATAATATACTGGAGTTTGGAGCACTGGTGCTCCAGTCTCCCGTATATTATACAGGAGTCAGCAAAGTATATCGGTCCAGCATAATATGCTGGAGTTCGTACACAGATGCACTGAACTCTCGTATATTATACGGGACCGGTCTCTGTTACAGCAAAATAGTGGCTATTTTTCATTGACTTTGTAAACGGTGGCTATTTTTAATTGACCAGTTCGAAAACTGGCTATACCGTGATATTTTGACTAGATCATTCTACATTAAACAAATATGCAGATTAGTACAAGGCATCCAAATTAGAAATGATTACCGACTACTACTAGGAATATCAATATTGACTTCCTCTTATCTGCAGGAAGGTGCTATTACAGAAACCAGCCACAGGCCACAGCCATATAATTCCAAATGCGGAGTTGGGGTTAGCTGGGCCCATCTTTGCAAAACTTGAATCAGCTTTTGTACTATTAGTTGCCCTAGTTGGTGTTTTTGACTTAATTTTCCCTTATATATAATGTAGTGCTCGTATTTTTTGTGCACACCGTAATTAATCCACATAATACCAGTTAATATATTTCACTAATTCAGATATCAAGTAGTTTTGTCTATTACAATTTATCTATGGCTATATTAAACATCGAGTAACTCTGCCCACTAATTCGATACGATCGGCAAGTGTCAAATGGAAATGCTGGTATCTTGACTTTATATCCCTTTTGACTAAACAGTTATATGAGTGGGGCCCTCTTCCATATAAGACAGGGGATTTTGTTGGGGTTTTATATATTTAAGTGTATTAAATACTTAAAAGATAGTGAATGGGAAATAAAGAAAAATGAAATTTTTGAGTGAAATTTTAAGTTTTTCCCCTTGGCAAAGGGATATTGTCCCATATTGAAAGAGGAAGAGATTTTTTATAGGTATATAAGCAATTGCTCTTCTTCTAGCTCTTAAAGAGTTTAGAAGAAGGCAAGCCTTGCACTGTCGTCGTCGCTCGGCTTCGGCTTCGGTCAAATGATTGATTGATTAATTTTTTGAACCAAATTTATTTGTTAATAGTAAAATATTAACAGAAATGTTATTAAATATTTATTTTAATAACAGAATATTAATATCAAAAGAAATATTAATATTAAATCCTCCAATCCGTTTTCAGTTACCCTCTTCAATTTTTCCTCTTTATTTTCCCTCTTTATTGTTGAGTAAATAGCCATTTATGTTATGACATTTATGTTATGGCCGTTTTGCATAAACAATCATTTTGAAAAGTTGCACCTCTTCAGATTTCAGCCCAACTTTGGCTATAAATACAAGTCTATTCTGCTCAGAATTTCCATACGATTTTCTGAGTTTCTCCTCCTTCTTATGCATACTTTTAACATCAAACAAAGCAACAGTAAGTGTGATTTGCTACCGAACTTTGTGTTCGCTGAAACACTGGGGTTTGAAGTACCACTACACCTTCGTTCTATCCTGGGAGGAAATAATCCATAACCTTGGGTATTAGGAGGGGATTAAATTCCTTAAGGTCTACAGTGGAGGATGCTTTGTATAATGTCTACAGTAGCGTGGAAACGTCAAAAGAACTATGGACTGCGCTTGAAAAGAAATACAAAACCGAAGATGTCGGGTTGAAGAAGTTCGTTGCTGCAATGTTTTTGGACTACAAAATGGTAGATAGCAAGTCTGTTATTACCCAAGTCCAGGAATTGCAAGTGATCACGATCTCCTTGTTGAAGGTATAAATCAAATTAATACTGATGTTGAAAGTAGTAATCTTAGTATTTTTACTAACAGAAATTTCATTGAAGTTCTTGTCATCAATGAAGCTTTCCAAGTAGCAGCGATGATTGAGAAAACCTTCGTGGAAAGATTTCAAAAACTACTTGAAACACAAATGCAAGGAGATGTCCCTTGAAGATCTCATTATTCAGCTGAGAATCGAAGAGGACAACAAAGCTGCTGAAAAAAGAGGCCGTGGAAACTCAACAATAATGTGAGCAAATATTGTTGAAGAGAACAAAAAGAGGAAGAAGGCTTCCGGACCGAAATACAACCCAAGCAAGAAGCGGTTCAGTGTAAATTACTACAACTATGAAAAAGCCGGACACAAATCTACGGAGTGTCGTGCTCCGAAGAAAGACAAGAAGAAGGGTCAAGCAAACATGGTTGAAAAGCATGATGATGTTGATGACTTATGTGTCATACTTTCCGAATGCAACTTGGTAGGCAATCCTAAAGAGTGGTGGATTGATTCTGGAGCCACTCACTATGTTTGTGCTATTAGAGAAGCTTTTGCTACTTATGCTCCTGTTGGACCCGATGAGACGATTTCTATGGGAAATGTTGGAAAGGCCAAGATTGAAGGATGTGGGAAGATATTTCTCAAAATGACTTCCGGCAAAGTGGTGACTTTGAACAACGTCCTTCATGTTCCCGAGATTAGGAAAAAATTAGTCTCTGCTGGATTTCTTGTTAAAAATGGTTTTAAATGTGTTTTTGTTTCCGATAAGGTTGTAATAAATAAGAACGAAATATTTGTAGGAAAAGATTACCTCACTGAGGGCCTTTTCAAGCTAAATGTAATGGTTGTTTAAAATAATAATAAAATTTCAGCTTCGTCTTACTTACTTGAGTCAAATGGATTATAGCATTATACGTTTGAGTCATGTTAATTATAAAACCTTGCGAAAAATGATTAATTTAGTAGGATTGCCTAAATTTGAATGCGACAAATCAAAATGTCAAATATGTGTGGAATCTAAGTAAGTTAAACATCCTTATAAGTCAGTTGAAAGGAATTCAAATCCTTTAGACTTAATTCACACAGATATTTGTGACATGAAGTCAATACCATCTCGCGGTGGAAAGAAGTATTTCATAACTTTTATTGACGATAGTACTCGATATTGCTATGTTTACTTACTTAATAGTAAAGATGAAGCAATAGACGCATTCAAGCAATACAAAAATGAAGTTGAAACGCAACTTAACAAGAAAATCAAAATGATAAGAAGTGATAGGGGTGGTGAATATGAATCTCATTTTGAACAAATATGTTTAGAATATGGAATTATTCATCAAACAATGGCCCTTTACACACCCCAATCCAATGAGATTGCAGAAAGAAAGAATCGTTCATTAAAGGAGGTGATGAACGCATTATTGATAAGTTCTGGTTTGCCACAGAACTTGTAGGGGGAAGCCGTTCTTACGGCTAGCCGAATACTAAATCGAGTACCCCATAGCAAAACACGATCCATTCCATATGAAAAATAAAAAGGAAGGAAGCCCAACTTGAATTATTTTAAAGTGTGGGGGTGTTTGGCAAAAGTGTAAGTTCCTAAACCCAAAAGGGTAAAAATAGGACCGAAAACCGTTGATTGTGTTTTTATAGGATATGCAACTAATAGTAAAGCATATCGATTTCTGGTTCATAAATCAGAAAATCTCAATATTCATAATAATAGATGATGCTGAGTTCTTTGAAAATATATATCCGTATAAAAAAGAATGTGAGTCGATTGGTGAAAGATCTAAATGACCTCGGGAAGAAACAAAAGAAAGTACACTTAACCAGGAGGATCCAAGACGTAGTAAACGTCAAAGAATGTCTACTTCATTTGGACCAGATTTTGTGACTTTCTTATTGGAAAAATGAGCCTCAAATATTTAAAGAAGCTATGTCTTCTTCGGAATCATTGTTTTGGAAAGAGGCAGTCAATAGTGAAATAGAATCCATACTGAACAACCATACATGGGAATTAGTTGATCTTTCTCCTGGAAATAAACCGTTGGGTTCTAAATGGATCTTTAAGAGGAAAATGAAAGATGATGACACTATTGACAAATTTAAGGCAAGACTTATGGTAAAAAGGGTATAGACAACAAGAAGGTCTTGACTATTTCGATACATACTCTCCAGTTACAAGAATTACGTCCATACGAACATTAGTAGCGTTAGCTGCAGTTTATGATCTTGAAATTCATCAAATGAATATTAAGACAGCTTTCTTAAATGGAGAGTTGGAGGAAGAAATTTACATGGAACAACCTGAAGGGTTTGTGGTTCCAGGTAAAGAAAAAAAGGTATGTAGACTTATTAAGTCCCTTTACGGATTAAAACAAGCACCCAAACAATGGCATGCAAAATTTGACCAAACAATGTTGTCAAACGGGTTTAAGATAAATGAATGTGATAAATGTGTGTATATTAAAAATGTTCCAAATCACATAGTCATTGTTTGCTTATATGTGGATGATATGCTCATAATGAGTAATGACATTGCCAACATAAATGCTACTAAGCGTATGCTAACTAGCAAGTTTGATATGAAAGACTTGGGAGCTGCTGATTTAATTCTGGGGATTAAGAACCATAAGACTCCTCAAGGTCTGGTATTGTCACAATTCATTATATTAAGACAATACTTGAAAAATTCAAGCACTTGGGCTTTAAAGTTGCAAAGACTCCAATTGACGTGAATCTTGCATTAGCAAAGAACAAAGGTCAAAGCATATCACAATTGGATTATGCTCGTGTGTTGGGTTGCTTAATGTACATCATGAATTGTATACGACCAGATATAGCTTGTGCTATAAGTAAATTGAGTCGATATACAAGCAATCCAGGTCAATCTCATTGGATGACCATGAAACGAGTTTTGAGGTATTTAGTACATACCTAGGACTTTGCTTTGCACTACAGTAAATATCCTGCGGTCATTGAGGGATACTGTGATGCAAATTGGATCACCGGATCAACTGATTTCAAGTCCACGAGTGGATATGTATTCACTACTGGTGGAGGAGTGGTATCTTAGAAGTCGTCCAAACAAACTTGTATTGCCCGCTCTACGATGGAGGCTGAATTCATAGCCTTAGATAAAGCTGGTGAAGAAGCTGAATGGCTCCAGAATTTCTTGGAAGATATTCCATATTGGCCCAAACCGTTGGCGCCAATATGCATACATTGCGATAGTCAAGCGGCAATTGGAAGGGCTGGGAGCTTATGTATAACGGTAAATCTCGTCATATACGACGAAGACATAAAACTATTAGGCAATTATTCTCTAGAGGAATTATCGCAATTGATTATGTAAAGTCAAGTGATAGTGTGTCAGATCCACTTACAAAAGGCCTAACTAGAGAGGCAGTTGAGAAGTCATCAAGGGGAATGGGGCTATGGCCGAGAACAAGTCATTGTGGCGGTAACTCTACCTAGAAGACTGAAGATCCCAAGATCTAGGTTCAAGGAGATCAAACAAAGTCATTAATGACGGTTCAACATTGTCAAATAAAATTTTAGTCCGTTCTCGTGATGAGACAATGTTCAGTACCAAGAATAAAGCATTAAGGCTTTTTAATGATTTCTAAATTTGATACGGGGTATATCAAATAGTGTATCTACAGGATGACACGTTTAGGAATCACCTATGTAAGTGTGAAGTGTTAGCCGCTTCAATGAGAATCTTGCAAGGCCAGTTCTCTATGCACTTATGAAACTAGGCGGTGTTCATGGCTAAAATGAACACAACAATGAGAACCAAAGACGGTTAAAGATTGGTTGTGTGACTTGTGGTTGTCTAGGTATACACCAAAGTTCGACGGTTCAAAGATATCAAATCTACCGATTGATCGAGTATATCCGACATAAGTTCACTAAGGAAAGTTCAAAGGGAAACCTACTTATCTAGATGCAATTAATCCTTGCTTGCGAATCGCATAGTTTTTCATGCATGTTTCCGTGATATAGTCATTCCCTATTCATGTGAGGGATTGTTGGGGTTTTATGTATTTAAGTATATTAAATACTTAAAAGAGGGTGAATAGGAAATGGGGGGAAATGAAATTTTTGAGTGAAATTTTAAGTTTCCCCTCTTGGCAAAGGGATATTGTCCCATATTGGAAGAGGAAGAAGTTTTTTATGGGTATATAAGCAATTGCTTTTCTTCTAGCTCTTAAAGAGTTGAGAAGAAGGCAAGCCTTGCGCCGTCGTCGCCGCTTGGCTTCGGCTTCGGCTTCGGATTTGGTCAAATGATTGATTGATTAATTTTTTGGACCAAATTTATTTGTTAATAGTAAAATATTAACAAAAATATTATTAAATATTTATTTTAATAGCAGAATATTAATATTAAAATATTAATATTAAATCCTCCAATCCGTTTTCAGTTGTGTAACTGAAAATTAAACTACCCTCTTCAATTTTTCCTCTTTATTGTTTAGTAAATAACCATTTATGTTATGACATTTATGATGTAGCCGTTTTGCATAAACAACTATTTTGAAGAACTGTACCTCTTCAGATTTCAGCCCAACTTTGGCTATAAATACAAGTCTATTCTGCTCAGAATTTCCATACGATTTTCTGAGTTTCTCCTCCTCCCTCTGCATACTTTTAACATCAAATAAAGCAACAGTAAGTGTGATTTGCTATCGAACTTTGTGTTCGCTGAAACACTGGGGTTTGAAGTACCACTAAACCAGTGTGTAATTCGTTCTATCCTGAGAGGAAATAATCCATAACCTTGGGTACTAGGAGGGGATTAAATTCCTTAAGGAAACACCGTGAATTCAGTGACTCGAATTAATTTTTGTTTCTTTACATTTTCTGTTTATATATTATTTTGCTTTGTTTTTTCAGAATTAGTTTACAAATACAGATCGATAACACATTTATCTAAAATCTCTAAAATTTTAACTATCCTGGCTATTTCCCAGAACCTACTCAATTGCAAGAACTCAAAAATTCTAATAAATCTTGGCTGCCTGCCAGATATGAATAAAGATTCATTGTATTAGAATAATATTAGTAAAAAATAACCATGAACAATTGAATATGGTGGATGATTGATTCTATAATCTACTCCAACTCAACAATTCTTTGTTCTCTCCCTCACCTCCATCACCAAAACCATGTACTATTATTATTCACCAAAATCCTAATTATTTTTTTTCTCTTAAACAACTGTGTCACCTTCACCATGTTTCCCCTTCTTCATCTCTTCCTCTTTCTCCACTTATCATTCCCTAGTTATGTATCATCTCAACAACCTAGTACAAACTCCTCCCCTGCTTCAACCCCATGTCCTCTCGATTTTAACGCACTTCGTAATTTGATAAACCAAAGTTCAAAACGGCCAAATCTGAACTCCACCACACAGTGTCAATACATTCGTCAGGGTTTACGTCTTGTCCAATCTGAATATCTCCGCCGTAAAAACTCTTTCTTTCCGCCACTCACATCCGCCGAATCTTGCTGGAATAGTTACCAGTCTTTGGTCAACGACTATGTACCCAACTTCGATATCCGCAAATCTTGTGGGTTTCAAACTTCTTGGATTTCTCAGGGTTGTATGAATATAACAACCCGTTTCGAGTTCGAGTCTAATGTCTCTTCTTCTGCACTTTCCAACATGGTTTCTTCGTGTAATCAGTCTTTAGAGAACAACTCCCCTTGTGCCACGTGTACCACCAGCTTCTCTGGCCTTGCTTCTTACCTCAATGGACCTTCTGTTGGGAATGTTTCGGATTGTACGGCTTACCCTTCTATTTATGCTGCAGCTTTTGCTAATCAGTTTGGGCCCACTGATGAAGGTACTATAAAGTGCTTGTTTGCTATTGATGTTACTGCTACTGCTAGTTCAGGAAAAGGTAAGAAAAATGTGACTATTATTGTTGTGGTTCTAGTTTGTGGATTGGTATTAGTGTTTGTTGGGTTTGTTTATTGGATTCTGTGGCGGCGGAGGAAACATAGATTGGCTCATAAGTGGAACAATAGGAGGATTGAGAGTAATTTGAGTTCTCGTTTGGATTCAATTAGTGGTAGTACTACTTTGATTAGGTTTACTATAGATGAAATTAAGTTGGCGACCAAGAATTTTGCTAGGGCGAATATAGTTGGGACAGGAGGGTATGGGAATGTGTATAAGGGTGTTTTGCCTGGTGGAATTGAAGTAGCTTTGAAGAGGTTCAAGAATTGTTCAGTTGCTGGGGATGCAAGTTTCACACATGAAGTTGAGGTTATTGCTAGTGTTAGGCATGTTAATTTGGTAGCTTTGAGAGGATATTGCACGGCTACAACTCCTTATGAGGGTCACCAGAGGATTATTGTTTGTGATCTGATGAAGAATGGGAGTCTTCATGATCATTTATTCGGGACGCGATATGAGAAATTGAGTTGGGGTATTAGGCAGAAAGTTGCACTTGGCACTGCTAGAGGTTTGGCTTACTTGCATTATGGAGCACAACCGGGTATTATTCATAGGGATATTAAGGCGAGTAATATACTTTTGGATGAGAGTTTTGAGCCTAAGGTGGCAGATTTTGGATTAGCAAAGTTCACTCCTGAAGGAATGACACATTTGAGCACTCGTGTAGCAGGGACGATGGGATATGTAGCACCCGAGTATGCTTTGTATGGCCAGTTGACAGAGAGGAGTGATGTTTATAGCTTTGGAGTTGTGCTTCTTGAGCTTTTGAGTGGCAAGAAAGCAATAATAGAGTTCAACGATGGGCAGCCGACGCTTGTGACTGATTGGGCATGGTCATTGGTTAGGGAAGGTAGAGCATTAGATGTTCTTGAAGACAATATTCCAGATTTAGGCCCTCCAGAAGTTGTGGAGAAGTATGTATTAGTAGCTGTTCTTTGTTCCCACCCACAATTGTACGCAAGGCCAACAATGGACCAGGTTGTGAACATGTTGGACGCGGACATACCTGTTCCAACCATACCTGAGAGACCGATTTCTCTCATTGCGGATCTTGATGACATTGAAAGGTCTGTTAGCAGTAGTTTTTCTGGTAATCTGTCCACTGCTGCAGGCTATCAGCCGTACATAATTGAGCGCGAGGCACCCCTAGCAGATAGTGATTCTGTCAAGGACAGATCATTGGATTAAAGATTGTGATAGAGATAGATGCAAAGTATCATTTTGAAATATCTGCTTCAACAGATTTACAACGAGTTGTGATGAATAGCTCATTCATTGGTTTATTTGTAGTGAATTTGTTTCCGACATAGGATCCAGAACTACTAACATAAATTGTACAGTGACTATGTATGTATATTCAACTTTTGATTCTTCTGTAATAGTTTGGAGGAATAAATTATGATGTTTTGAAGGCAACTGCTCTCCTCATGTCCTTTGCCATACCAAGATCAAATATAATAATGAATCCTATTTTAACAATGCATTTGACTACCTTGCAACTAACTGATCCTGCAATTACGTAAATAGGTCTCATTTTTTGCTTCCTAACAATAGAGTGACAGTAGGTGAGAAAGGCCATTTTGCGAATCTCCATGATATTGAAGCAGAGCTAGTAAAGGCATCAAAGAAGACAAAGTTCGATTAGAATCAAGTCCGCCCCGTATTAGGCTGAAGCTCGTGGGAAAGGCCACGACTCTGATTCTTCAGCAACCGCAATCAAGAACTGCATCACCTCTATGGTAGCATATGTCAAATGGTAAGTTGCATGATCATTATTCCACGCTCTTGTGACAAGTGATCTTAGCAAAGTGTTTTTGTTTGCCTCGCTGTATTAATGTTCATTTGTTCCTTATTTGGAATTGAATTTGCTTATCTGCTTGTCTATACCGGTGTAGAAGGTGCTTGGCGGCTAATGTAGTTTATTATTTAGTGGTAGGATTTTATCTTATTTGAATCGAATAGTGTTTAGATTTTTTTACAATATTTGTATAGCTTAACTGATTATAACATGTTAGTACTAAATTTTACACTCTAGTGTATAAAAGTTAAACCAGTACCAGTAAACCATGATTCTGGTGGTTGTAATGTGGCGAATCCTACATGAGGTACTAGTTAAAGAGCATGATATAATAATTAAAATTACGGTATGTCTGTAGGCATGAATAGTGACCAATCCTAATAGCTTATGTTACTAAAAGAAGATCTCTACTGGATGGTAAATTTAGTTAGTGACAGTTGCTGAGATCAAACACTTTATGTTCATAACAAGGGAGATTCTCATTAAAACACAACTATTATCGAAATCCTTGTTGGAGGAGCTAATTATTCAACATCTAATTCAGCATCCACCATGGCAATTTTAGATGAAGAAGAAAATGAGTTAAGAAATTCAGATGAGAGAAATGATTTAGGGTTTAGTTCAAATGAGGATGACTTTGGTCGGAACAACCAAAGTCTTTTATTCCATCACAATTCAATTAATCTCAGCCGTCCAATTCAGAGCAAGTTATTTAATCACAAGCACACATCTGATATGGAGTCTTTTAATCAAGACCGTTGATTCAATACAACTGTAGACTTAGGATTCTATTTTGTGGATATGAGCATGTGACTGTACAGAAAGAATTATATCCTCATAGTTTTTGCATAGTAGTACAATTAGTTAGGCATAAGCAAATAGAAATAATACACCTGTACAGTAGCATAACAAATTTTATCCCTTTTATCTGTATAAATAGATGTACAACAATTGAATGAAATACACATAAAATTTTCTACTACCTTCTTCATATTATCCTTTCATGGTATCAGAGCATTAGAAGCTCGATTCATTATCTCCTTCTTTGCTCAACTCTTGAATCATGGCTGATTACACTGAAGCAACCATCGCCCAAATCACCACTGCTCCAGTATCCACCATCGATTCAAATCATGCTTACTTCCTTCATTCCTCAGATGCCCCAGGAGTGTCGCTTGTCAATTCTACCTTTAATGGCAGAGGATTTCAAGGATGGAGAAGGTCAGTGCTCATAGCCCTGTCAACCAAAAATAAAATAGGCTTCATTAATGGTTCTTGCCCCTGCTCCAGCTGCTGATTCAAGGGACTTTTAGCCCTAGAGTAGATGCAATGACATGGTCACATCTTGGCTACTCAACACACTATCCAAAGATATAGGAGATAATGTCATCTACTTAAAATCTACTAAAGATCTATGGACCAGATTGGAACATAGATTTGGTTAGTCGAAAGGAGCTAAGCTCTATCACCTAAGAAAGGAACTATTAGGACTAATCCAAGGGAAAAATGACATAGCAAGCTATTTCACAAAACTCAAGCGATTATGGGATGAGTTGGATTCACTAAATTGTGATGTGAAATGCAGTTGTTTATGTGTATGTGAAGGGAAACAAAGGCTAGAAAAGTCACTAGAAGATGAGAGACTCATTCAATTCCTTATGAGTTTGAATGACAGTTATGGACAAGCAAGAGTAAACATCCTCATGATGAATCCTCTACGAAACATAAACCATGCTTACTCCCTTGTGCTACAAGATGAAAGCCAGAGAGAGATCTTTGCCAAACTCTAATTTGTCCTGATTCTTCAGCCTTTATGGTCACAAATCAAAGTAATTTTGCATAAAGAGGAGGAAAACAGGCTCAAAAGGGAAGCACACAATATCCAAAACTTAGAAACAACATACAAAAGAGAACCAATAGCTCTGTTTAAAGGAATTCAGTTTTCAAAGAAAAGAAGAGCAAGTTTAATCCTAATGTTTCTTGCACCCATTGTAAGAAGATTGGACACACTGTGAATGACTGCTACAGAATAATTAGTTTCCCAGAAGACTTTGAAGTCACAAAGGGGAATCAGATGCAAATCAGGGGAAATGGAGCATTTCAAGTGGATCAAACAGAACAAAACAATATCAATCAGAATGACATAATCAATAAGCATCTATCACAAGATCAATTTTCTCAGCTTATATAACTAATCAAACAAGTCAAAATTGGAGACACAGCAAGTTCAGGAGCAGAAATCAATGCCAACGCTGTTGCTGGTACTATTGCAAGATATTCAGGAACTTGTTTTTCAGTTTTTAACTCTAGTACATGGAATATTGATTCTGGTGCTTTTGAACACATTTATTTTGACTCAAATGCCTTTATTTCTCTAACAGCTTTACCAGTTTCCTTGAATATAAACCTACCTAATTCATTCAAAGTCATAGCCACTCATATATGAAGGATTGCTATCCTACCTGATTACATCCTGAAAAATGTGTTACATGCCCCTAGCTTTAGATACAACTTGTTATCTGCTAACAGATTCTGTGTGCAATTTCTGTCAATTCTCTTTCTCACTTCTACCTACTGTTTCCTGCAAGCCCCTTTAGTGAAGAGGACACAAGTTTTTGGTGAAGCTAGGGAAGGTCTTTATCTCTTGGAGCCAAGTCAAATTAAGAGTAGAACAGAAATAGAGCCAACTTTTTCTTCAAATCAAAATGTCTTTAGTGATTTATCAGTTTCTTTTCCTTTCTTAGCAAATATACTTTCAGATGTAAGCCTTTGACATGTTAGATTGGGGCATTTTCTTTTTCTTCAATGAAACATCTCAGTTTTATCTCTTTGCCCTTTAAATCTGAATGTTTCTATGATATCTGTCCTAAGGCTAGGCAAACCAGGATTCCCTTTACTCTGAGTCAAATTAAAACGAAAAGGCCTTTTGAGTTAATCCATGTTGATGTTTGGGGATCCTACAAAGTAACTACTTATAATGGTTTCAAGTATTTCTTAACTAATGTGGATGATTTCAGTAGAGGAGCTTAGACTTTTCTTATGAGTACCAAAAACAATGCTTTTGGACTTCTAAAAAATTTCTTTACAATGGTGGAGAGACAATTTGGAATGAAGGTGCAAAAGTTGAGAACAAATAATGCATTTGAACTTGGCAAAGGTTCTCAAGAAGCATCTTTCCTTGCTTCACAAGGAATACTGCACCAAACATCGTGTGTGGGGACAACTCAACAAAATGGGGTGGTTGAGAGTAAGCATAAACATCTTTTGAAAATTGCAAGAGCCTTGCTATTTCAATCTAAGCTTCCTCTATACTATTGGGGAGAGTGTGTATTGACTGTCACTTATCTGATCAATAGGCTACGTTCTAAGGCACTCAAAGGAAACTCACCTTATTTTGTGTTATTCAAACAACAACCATCCTATGATTCATTTAAATATTTTGGTTGTTTTTGCTATGTGTCTACTTTGTCTGTTGGGAGAGGAAAATTTGATCTCAGGGCTAAGCCTTATGTATTTTAAGGATACCCTTTGGGGAAAAAGGGTACAAAGTTGTGGATTTGAATATAAAAAGAGTGATAGTGTCCAGGGATGTTCAGTTTTTCGAAAATCAGTACCCTTTTGCCTTTACCAACTTAACTCCAGGTTCCATCTTCCTTTTTCCATTAACCATAGAATATGATCCTCTTTTAGATCATACTCAGCAGATTCCTGAGACATCTATGGAAAATTCCCAATCACCATCCATATCCAACAACCAAAACACACCTCAGTCATCACCTAGTCCCTACTCAAGATCTACTACCCATTCTCCTTTACCCATGACTCTACCATAAGTCAGGAAATCTACCAGAACACACACCAGACCACCATAGTTACAAGACTATGTTTGTACTTTAGTGTTTCTAGCTGATTTAACCAACTATTGTTTCATTCAGCCCATTCAACCTAATATTTTCCCTTTACAGATCTATCAATTGCCAACCAATCTCTCATTAACTCCACTTCTTACCTCACAGAACCTATCTCTTATTCTCAGGATTGCATCCAGGATGGCAAGAAGCAATGGCCAAGGAACTAGAAGCTCTTAATTTGAACAAGACTTGGGAAATAGTCCCTTTACATACTGGGAAGAAAGCTCTTCCCTGCAAGTGGGTGTATAAAGTAAAGTATAAATCAGATGGTTTACTAGAAAGGTTCAAGGCTCTTTTGGTTATTAGGGGAGACACACAAAGAGAGGGTATAGATTTCACTAAGACCTTTAGTCCAGTTGTCAAAATGACAATAATCAAATGCCTACTTGCTGTTGCAGTAAAGAAAGGATGGAAAGTTTCATAATTGGATATGAACAATGTATTCCTGCATGGAGATATGCAGGAAGAAGTATACATGAAAGTCCCAACAGGAACATCACCACCTTCACCCAATCATGTTTGCCTTTTGAAAAAGTTGCTACATGGGTTGCGACAAGCCTCAAGACAATGGTATGCAAGGCTCACCGCATCCCTCAATTTTAAAGGGTATTCACATTCTCTAAATGACTATTCTTTATTTATTAAGAAATCAACAGGAAAGACTATTATAGTTGCTGTCTACGTTGATGACATTCTAATCACATGCAATGACTCAAATGAGCAGACAGAACTTAAGGGTTTTCTTGATTTTGAATTCAAAATCAAAGATCTAGGAGAAACGCATTATTTTTTGGGTTTTGAAATCATCAAAGAAAAGCAAGGAATGATTTTAACTCAAAAACGATACCTTCGATCTTTTGTCTGAATTTGACTGCATGCAAATGAGATCAACCTCTTCCCCTTTGGATCCCACTCAAAAACTTCGTTCAAAAGAAGGAATTGTGCTTCAAGATCCTAACTTTTATTGTCAATTATTGGGAAAAATAAATTTCTTCACCCATACTCGACCGGATCTCTTCTTTGCTGTGCATCACCTTAACCAGTTCATGCAATAACCTCGCTAGCCTCACCTCGATGTTGCTTATTATTGCCTCAAATACCTCTTAAAGGATCCTGGTCTGGGATTGTTTTTGAATTCAAGATCTGACTATCAGTTGCTGGCTTTTTGCGACTTCGATTGGGGATCTTGTCCTCAATCTCGGAAATCTATCAGCGGATTTTTTATCAGCTTGGGCGTATCTCCTATTTCCTGGAAATCAAAGGAACAATCTTTAGTCTCCTTTTCATCTGCTGAAACAGAATATCGCTCAATGAGAAGAGTAAATGGCAGAAATTACCTGGTTGGTACGTTTATTAAGTGACATTTCCCCTTCCTTGCCCGTCAATCTCTTTTCCAATAGCCAAGCGGCTATTCACATAGCAAAAAATCCAGTCTTTCATGAGCGTACCAAGCACGTAGAACTGGATTGTCATTTTGTCTCGCAACAATTATTGGGCGGAATCATCTCTCTCTCATACATCCCTTCCAAATCTCAGTTGGTAGATATCTTTAAAGCCCTTGGCCGGATCTACTCACATCTCTATTATCTTCAAGTTGGGAGTGGTTAATACCCCCTCCAACTTGGGAGGGGGGGAAGGGGGGGTGTTGGAGGAGCTAATTATTCAACATCTAATTCAGCATCCACCATGGCAATTTTAGATGAAGAAGAAAATGAGTTAAGAATTTCAGATGAGAGAAATGATTTAGGGTTTAGTTCAAATGAGAATGACTTTGGTCGGAACAACCAAAGTATTTTATTCCATCACAATTCAATTAATCTCAGCCGTCCAATTCAGAGAAAGTTATTTAATCACAAGCACACATCTAATATGGAGTCTTTTAATCAAGACCGTTGATTCAACACAACTATAGACTTAGGATTCTATTTTGTGCATATGAGCACGTGACTGCACAGAAGGAATTATATCCTTATAGTTTTTGCATAGTAGTACAATTAGTTAGGCATAGGAAAATAGAAATAATACACCTGTACAGTAGCATAACAAATTTTATCCCTTTTATCTGTATAAATAGATGTACAACAATTGAATGAAATACACAGAAAATTTTCTACTACCTTCTTCATATTATCCTTTCAATCCTAGTAGGACGCTTTGACATTACGCACAAAAGGGAAGAAATTGAACTACTCCTACTAGGGGTGAAGATAGGTTGGCTGTTCGGATTTCTCAATTACTAAACTAAACCAACAAATGTCAGGTTTTTTCAATGGGGTTTTCATTATAAAATCTTCATAGTACAAACATATAACTTGTTCTCCAAATATTAGAATTTTACTTATATATACTAATTTAGAACCTTATTTAGCCTCACTATCGAGGTTTTAACTTAAGGAAAAATTTCACATAAGAACAACTGAGCTCCCCGTTTTTAAATTTTATAGTCCATATTTCAATTTACAACCAACTAGCCCAAAAATATTAGGCTAAGATTCAACATCCAACTCTAATAGGTTCTAGAAATTACTATTTAATTTTTAAAAAGATTGCTCGAACTTTTAAGTTAATTTTCGAATCAGTAACTGTGACTCAAATATTAGTTCAACAAACCAAATCCATTTGGATGTGAAAATTAAATTTTTAACAAGCTTAAATATGTGGGTTTAAATTTCGAATTCGATTTTGTGAGAAATTTGGAGTAGGTGTTATTTAGACTTATTAGAAATAGTATAAGGAGGTTGTATATAAAATTTGAAGTCATTTAATGGAGATTTGGACTAGTTTTGAACAAGAATTGCAACTGAAAATCGTGGAAAAAGTTCATCTACAAATTCTTGTATAAAGGTGGATAAAAGTGTATAATAGTATATAAGATGTGTTTATACAATCATATACACTATTATACAAGATTATACATAATTATACAAAAAACGGACTTCGTTTTCTTCCTTACGTCTTTTCTAAAATTTAACTCAAATCTTGCTCAAATCTACTCCAAATCACTTCAAATTTAAATTTTGAACTCCATTTGATGTTTTTAATCAATTCGAACAACACCCAATCCAAGCAACTAACAAACTCAAAAAATCCTATTTTCGAAAGCAAAGCTTTGAATGGCTTTCAATGGTGGACTTATACTCTTCAATTTTCTTACATTGCAACCAGGTGACACAGGGTAAGAAGCAACAATGACGGATGGTCTCTTGAAGCATATGTAGAAGATGTGAGAAGAAGAGAAAGTGAAAGCAATGGTTGTGAGAACACATATTTAACTCCATAGCTTTTAGAAACAATGGTTGTAAGAAGTTTTGAATTTGCTAGTACTTTCAAAATATGTAAAATATGGGTTAGGTTGGGTAAAACTTAAAAATAGGGCCATTTTTTGTTATGGTGTGAAGTCATGTTTATTTTCTTGTAATTCTTTCTTAATTGAATTACAAGTCCATATACAAATTATCAATTTTATACAAAGTACTATATTGGAATCTAATCTTCCATACTCTCTCTCTCCCTATTCCACCCTAAAACTAAATTATAAATTAACAAAAGAATATTTGGCCTTTTTCTCATCAACTTCAGCCATACCTTTACGAGAACAAAGAGATTTGGCATCAAGCAATTCTATTATTTTATCTCTTTCTTTTTATTTTCTATTTTTTTCCTATGTTAAACAATGAACGAATTATTACTTTTGAACGAGGGAAGATTGTTAATTTATTTTAGCCTTTTGGAACTAATAAGCAAAATAGTATTAATCAGAAGCAAGTAGATTGAATTTGAAACTATGTTAATCCATTAGAAAGCTTAGAAACTTTGAATTCGAAAATCAAAATTTGTAAACTTATTTTTTGTTTGAATTGGGTGTTGTTGCAAATGATTGGGAATATCCTTTGGAGTTTATATCTCAATTTTGAGAGAATTTGGTGAAGATACGAGGTGGTTTTGATTGAAATTTCAGATTGAAACTAAAAAAAGAAGAAGACATAAACAGACAAACGGTATACTAAATATCTACAACTTACATAATTGTATATGTGACGACCCGGCCAGTCGTCTCATGAGTTACCACTCTGTTTTCCCCATTTATGCTTTATTATGCTTCGTTATCCGTGTTTTATATGATCGAGTTGAGTAGGTTGCGTTCGGAGTGGATTTGGTAAGAAATGAGACACTTAGTCTCTTTTGAGAAGGTTCAAGTTAGAAAAGTCAATCGGATGTTGTCTTGTGTGTTAGAGGGCTCGGATGAGAGTTCCAATGGTTTGGTTAGCTTTAGGAAGTGATTTATGGCTTAGGAGTGTGATCGAGATTGGTTTTGGAGGTCCGGTATAGAATTAGGCTTGAATTGGCGAAGTTAGTATTTTGGCGATTTCCGGTTGTTAGGCGAGATTTTGATATAGAGGTCAGAATGAAATTCCGAGAGCTGCAGTAGCTTCGTGGTGTCATTTGGGATGTGTGTGTAAAATTTCAGGTCATTCGAACGTGGTTTGGTTGGGTTTTTGATCGAAAGCGTATTTCGGAAGATTTTAGAAACTTGGGCTTGAATTCAATGTGATTTGGTAGATTTGATGTTGTTTGAGGTGTTTTGATGATTGGAACAAGTTTGAATAAGATATTGGGTCATTTTAGTGCTTTTGGTTGAGGTCCCGGGGGTCTCGGGGTGATTTCGGATGGTTAGCGGGGAAATTGGAATTTGTGTTGCAACTTCAAATTTGCTGCTTCTGGTATTTCCGCATCTGCGGTTTGTGGACCGCAGATGCGGTGCCGCAGATGCTGGTGTTTCTTCGCAGAAGCGAAAATAGGTCAGGTGAGCTGGACTCAGAAGCGGCTAAAGGGATCGCATCTGCGGAAGCGCAAATGCGGAAGAGGTTCGCATATGCGCCTTAGGCCAGTTTAATGAACTCCGCAGAAGTGGATGTGTTGACCGCATATGCGGTACCGCAAAAGCAGATTTTGGACCGCAGATGCGGTTGTGTCTGGGCAGAATGTATATATGTCTTCCTTCACGATTTTTGAAGGGTTTAACCATTTTTGCACTTGGAATTGGGAGCTTTGGGCGATTTTGAAGAGAGGAATCAAAGAGACTTCATTGAGGTAAGGATTTTGGACTTAAAACACATTCCTATGGTAGAATTTCATGAATTAAGGCTGTAATTAATGAGTTTAAAGGGCTAAAAATGGAGGATTAGGACTTGAGTTTAAGAGGCCTTTAATGGAGGATTTGAGGAGTCATTTGAACTCCGATTTTGATATTGTTGATGTGTATGAACTCATGGGGAGACGAGGAATCTAATAATGTAAAATTTTTTGAGTTTCGAGAAGTGGTCCCAGGGCTCAGGTTTTACTAATTTCGGGAATTTTGGAATTTTTGGATTGTTTTTGATTGGGCTTTGTTCCCTTGGCATATTGTGACGTATTCATTCTGATTTTGGATTGATTCGACGCGCGTGGAGGCCGATTTGAGGGGCAAAGTCATCGCGAGCTAGAGATTTAGCCGGTTCGAGGTGAGTAATGATTGTAAATGATGTCCTGAGTGTTTGAAACCTCGGGTTGCACATTGTAGTGCTATATTGAGGTGAGACACGTGTTGGATGATGAACGTGGGGTCTTTTACTATTGGGGATTGAGACTTGGTCCGTCCCGACTGATGATTTTACCGCGTATTTGACTGGAACTTATTTGTTATCATCATGATTTTGGCTAATTGTCATATTTGGGCTTCGTGACAACTATTTGAACCCTTCGGGGATTTTGACTGATTTTCCTCACTATACTTGTTAAAGATCATATCCTCGGTCATATTTCTATCTGTTTTAAACGATTCAAGCCGGTTTTATCATACTATTCCTAAATGAGAGGAATTTGTGGGCTGAGATCCCTATCTTCTATTATTGTGCCCTAGAGGCTGTGAGGTTAATGATTGAGAGGGGTTGAGAACCCAATGGTGAGGATATTATATATGTTATGGATCGGGCTGCACGCCGCAGCAATATAGCGCTTGGGCTGTAGGAGCCCCTCCGGAGTCTGCACAACCCTAGTGAGCACAGTTGACTATCTATATGGATCGGGCTGCATGCCGCAACGATGTACAGATCGGGCTGCACGCCGCAGTGATGTACTAATCGGGCTGCACGCCACAACGGTTATTCTGATTTCTGTTATTATGAGAGATATATGGGTCGAGAGCTGAGAATGAGCACTAAGTGATGAGAGTGAGCCCGATGAGCTGATACTGTTCTGAGTGATTGATATTGTGCCCGAGGGGCGAATTTCTACTTGTTATTTACCTACTAATCTTCCTGTTTTACCTGATTTAAAGAGATTTCACTTGACTTCTTCACTGATTTACTGCTTTACGTGATTTTTACTGCTTTGATATAGAATTGCTTTGTGCCTTTACGTGTTTTCATGCTTTCAGCCATTATTTATAATTATTACTCACTGGGTCGGAGTACTCACATTACTCCCTGCACCGTGTGTGCAGATTCAGACATCGCAAAATTCATTCCTGAGTGCTGATCTTCCCGTCCAAGCAGTGTTTCAGAGATCACGAGGTAGCTGTTGGCATCCGCAGCCCCCGTGCCTCCCTTATCTTATCATTTTCATGTTCTTAGAACTATTATATCGGGTTTAGTGATTAGTAGACTGTATCAGGATTTCTCTGAGTTGCTCATGACTTGTGACACCCTAGTTTGAGCTGTGTCGGGATGGCTTTTACTGTTGTTATCGTTAATTCTATAAATTATGGATATTATATCATGCTTTAGAACTATTTGTGATATTTAACTGTTTAAAAGAGGTGTTCTATTTTGGTATGGCTGGCCTTGTTTTCATGAGAGGCGCCATCACGACCGGGTTCGGGAATTGGGTCGTGACAAGTTGGTATCAGAGCCTAGGTTACATAAGTGTCACGAGTCATGAGCGGGTTTAGTAGAGTCTCGCGGATCGGTACGGAGACGTCTGTATTTATCCTCGAGAGGCTACATAATCTTTTTAGGAAAAACTTCATATTCTTGAAATTCTTGTCGTGCGACCTTGTTGATCTGAGAACTAAGCTTCTGTTGTTCTATTCTCTCACAGATGGTGAGGACGTGAGCTACCAGACGAGGTGGTGACCACCAGTGCCACCAGCTGGGGCCACCAGAGGTTGAGGTCGCGATAGAGGCCGTGGCAGGGGCAAAGCAGCACCGACAGATCCACCAGCTACCCTACTGCCCAATCAGGTCCCAGTTGTGGATGCTGCAGCAGCACCAGTGCAGGCACCAGCTGTTCCTATCATGATTCTAGGCCTTCAGGAGTCTTTAGCTCAGATCTTATCAGTATGTACTGGCGCAGGCGGTTTCATCTACTACGGCTGCAGCTACTACCCAGACCGGAGGAGGCACCCAGACTCCAGTTGCTCGCACACCTGAGCAGGTAGTATAGGGATTACAAATACTGGGGGCACCTCCAGCCCAGCCGGTTGCACCAACTTAAAAGTTTGTAGTACCAGTCATGCCGGATGATGAGCATAATCATTTTGAGAGGTTTGGTAGACTCTAGCCTCTGTCATTTAATAGTTCTGAGGGTGAGGATGCCCAGGGTTTTCTTGATAAGCATCAGCGGATGCTCCGTACAACAGGGATTCTTGAGACTAGTGGTGTGACATTTACCACCTTTTAGTTTACTGGGGCTGCCTTCACTTGGTGGGAGGCGTATGAGAGGCGTAGGCCGGTTGGTGCAGTGCCCCTTACTTGGCAGAAGTTCTCCATTATCTTCTTGGAGAAGTATGTACCACAGTCCCGTAGGGAGGAGCTGCGTAAACAATTCGAGTGGTTGAAGTAGGGGGATATGACTGTGTCACAGTATGAGTTGAGGTTTTCTGAGTTGGCTCGTAATGCCGTCTGGATGGTTCCGACAGATCGTGAGAGGATCAGGAGATTTGTTGATGGCCTAAACTACCATCTCCGTATTCTTATGACTAGAGAGAGTATTGGGTGCTACGTTTTGAGGAGGTGGTTGATATCGCGTGTGAGATTAAGACAGTTCACCGTCAGGATCGAGAGGAGAGGGAGGCCAAGAGGCCTCGAGGGTCTGGCAGTTACAGTGGTGCTCCTTTGAGGGGCCAGTTCTAGCATGGTAGAGGACGTTCTTTCAGGCCTGCTCAGTCGGCCCATCTAGAGTACCGTGGGGCATCTTCAGGTCATGGTTATCATAGATCTCAGGGGACAGTCATCACTCAGTGCCCTACCAGCCCAGAGCTCGTCACGTGCCCCATCAATCCAGGGTTCTTCCGTGCCAGGTCCTTCTACTGGTTATTCCGGTGCCAGGGTTTCCCTTCAGTCCCCATCTCCAACACCGGGGAGTTGTTATGAGTGCGGAGAGTTTGGACATATGAGGAGGCAGTGCCCTTGACTTCGTGATGGCCAGCTTCAGCAGAGGGGTCAACCCTCGACTTCTGCTCTAGTTACTTCACCACCCACCCAGCCAACTAGGGGTAGGGGTCAGCCCTCAACTTCTACTCCAGTTACTTCACCACCCACCCAGCCAATTAGGTGTAGGGGTCAGGCATCCAAGGGTCGCCCTAGAGGGGGAGGTCGATCAAGCAGTGGCCAGGCTCATTTTTATGTTATTCCAGGCAGGGCAGATGCTATTGCTTTAGATGCTGTCATTACAGGTATTGTTTCAGTCTACCACAGAGATTCCTCTGTATTATTTGATCCCAGTTCCACCTTTTCTTATGTGTCCTCGTATTTTGATCATCATTTGGGTACGTCCCGAGAGTTTCTTGCTTTACTTGTTCATGTATCTACCCCGGTGGGCAATACTATTGTTGTAGACCATGTGTACCGATCATGTGTGGTGACTATTGGGGGTCTGGAGACTCGAGTGGATCTATTGCTATTGAGCATGGTGGATTTTGATGTCATTTTGGGCATGGATTGGCTATCTCTTTGTCGTGCGATTCTAGATTGTCATGCTAAGACAATCACTTTGGCTATGTCGGGTGTACCGCGGATCGAGTGGCATGGTGTGACTGATTATGTTCGTAGTAGAGTGATATCTTTCTTGAAGGCCCAGCGTATGGTTGGGAAGGGTTGCCTTTCATACTTAACATTTGTGAGGGATGTGGGAGCTGAGACTCCTAGCATTGATTCTATTCCAGTTATGAGGGATTTTCCCGATGTGTTTCCTGTAGACCTGCCAGGCATGCCACCGGACATGGATATTGATTTTGGTATTGACCTGGTGCCGGGCACTCAACCTATTTCTATTCTACCATATTGTATGGAGCCATCAGAGTTAAAAGAATTGAAGGAGCAACTTTAGGAACTCCTAGATAAGGGGTTCATTCGGCCTAGCATATCACATTGGGGTGCGCCGGTTCTGTTGTAAAGAAGAAGGATGGCACAATGAGAATGTGCATCGATTATAAGCAATTGAACAAGGTAACAATTAAGAACAATATCCCTTGCCTCGCATTGATGATTAATTTGACCAGCTTCAGGAAGCGAGAGTGTTCTCCAAGATTGATCTCCGTTCGGGCTATCACCAGTTGAAGATTAGGGATTCACATATTCTTAAGACTCCTTTCAGGACCAGATATGGTCATTATGAGTTTCTTGTTATGTCTTTCGGGCTAACCAATGCCCCAACAACATTCATGCATTTGATGAACAGTGTATTTCGGCCTTATTTGGATTCGTTCATTATAGTATTCATTTATGATATTCTGGTGTACTGTCGTAGTCAGGAGGAACACGCAGAGCATTTGAGGGTTGTATTGCAGAGACTGAGGGAGGAGAAACTTTATGCAAAGTTCTTCAAGTGTAAATTTTGGCTTAGTTCAGTAGCTTTCTTGGGACACAAAGTGTTCAGTAAGGGTATTCAGGTAGATCCAAAGAAGATAAAGGCGGTTCAGAGTTGGCCTAGACCGTCCTCAGCCACAGAGATTCATAGCTTTCTTAGGTTGGCAGGCTATTATTATCGGTTTGTTCAGGGATTCTTATCTATCGCATTGCCCTTGACCAAGTTGACTCAAAAGGGAGCTCCATTTGTATGGTCGGATGAGTGTGAGGAGAGCTTTTAGAAGCTCAAGACAGCTTTGTCCACAGCTCCAGTATTGGTTTTGCCATCAGCTTTAGGTTCATATACCATATATTGTGATGCCTCGAGAGTTGGGATTGGTTGTGTATTGATGTAGGAGGTTAGAGTTATTGCTTATGCTTCTCGTCAGTTGAAGCCCCATGAGAAGAATTACCCTGTTCATGATTTGAAGTTGGCTGCCATAGTTCATGCATTGAAGATTTGGAGGCACTACTTGTATGACGTATCTTGTGAGGTATTCACTGATCATCGCAGTCTTCAACATTTGTTTAAGCAAAAGGATCTTAATTTGAGGTAGCAGAGATGGTTAAAGTTGCTTAAGGATTATGATATCACCATATTGTACCATCCGGGATGCTTTGAGCCAGAAGGCAGTGAGTATGGGGAGTTTGTCATATATTCCAGTTGGGGAGAGACCCATTGCAGTTGATGTTCAGGCCTTGGCCAATCGGTTTGTGAGATTAGATATTTCGGAGTCCAGTCGGGTGTTGGCTTGTGTGGTTTCTTGGTCTTCCTTATATGATCGCATCAGAGGGCGCCAGTATGATGATCCACATTTGCTTGCCCTTAAGGACAGAGTTCAGCATGATGATGCCAGAGATGTGACCATCGGTGATGATAGGGTGTTAAGGATGCAGGGCCGGATTTGCGTGCCCAATGTAGATGGGCTTAGAGAGTTGATTCTGGAGGAGGCCCATAGCTCGCGGTATTCTATTCATCCAGGTGCCGCGAAGATGTACCGAGATTTGAGGCAGCACTATTAGTGAAGAAGAATGAAGAAAGATATTGTGGGATTTGTAGCTCAGTGTCTCAATTGTTAGCAGGTGAAATATGAGCATCAGAGACCGGGTGGCTTGCTTCAGCAGATGGTTATTCCCGAGTGGAAGTGGGAGAGGATTACTATGGACTTTGTTGTTGGACTCCCACGGACCTTGAAGAAGTTTGATGCTATTTGGGTGATTGTGGATCGGCTAACCAAGTCCGTGTACTTCATTCTGGTGTGTACTACCTATTCTTCAGAGCGGTTGGCAGGGATTTATATCTGGGAGATTGTTCGGTTGCACGGTGTTCCGATTTCCATCATCTCAGATAGAGGTACTCAGTTTACTTCACAGTTTTGGAGAGCCGTACAGAGAGAGTTGGGTACTCAGGTGGAGTTGAGCACAACATTTCATCCTCAGATGGATGGGCAGTTCGAGCGTACTATTCAGATATTGGAGGACATGTTGCGTGCTTGTGTTATTGATTTCAGAGGTTCATGGAATGCTTTTCTACCGCCTGCAGAGTTTGCCTACAACAACAACTACCAGTCGAGTATTCAGATGGCTCCGTATGAGGCTTTGTATGGGAGGCGGTGTAGATCTCCAGTTGGTTGGTTTGAGCCCGGCGAGGCTAGACTATTGGGAACAAATTTGGTTCAGGATGCCTTAGAGAAGGTGAAGGTGATTCAGGAGAGGCTTCGTACACCGCAGTCGTGTCAGAAGAGTTATGCGGACCGGAAGGTTCGAGATGTGTCCTACATGGTTGGTGAGAAGGTCTTGCTGAAGGTTTCGCCCATGAAGGATGTTATGAGATTTGGGAAGAAGGGAAAGTTGAGTCCGCGATTCATTGGGCCTTTTGAGGTGCTTTGGAGGATTGGGGAGGTGGCTTACGAGCTTGCTTTGCCACCTAGCTTGTCTAGCATGCATCTGGTATTTCATGTTTCTATGCTCCGAAAGTATATTGGAGATCTATCTCAGGTTTTAGACTTCAGCACAGTTCAGTGGGATGATGATTTGACCTATGATATGGAGCCAGTAGCTACTTTGGGTCGTCAGGTTCGGAAGTTAAGGTCAAAGGATATAGCTTCAGTGAAAGTGCAGTGGAGATGTCGGCCCGTGGAGGAGGCTACCTGGGAGACCGAGCGAGAGATGCAGAGTAGATATCCTCACCTTTTTGAGGCCTTAGCTATGTTTCTTGACTCGTTCGAGGACGAACGTTTGTTTAAGTTAGGAAGGATGTGACGACCCGGCCAGTCGTCTCATGAGTTACCGCTCCGTTTCCCCCATTTCTACTTTATTATGCTTCGTTATCCGTGTTTTATATGATCGAGTTGAGTAGGTTGCGTTCGGAGTGGATTTGGTAATAAAATGAGACACGTAGTCTCTTTTGAGAAGGTTCAAGTTGGAAAAGTCAACTGGATGTTGACTTGTGTGTTAGAGGGCTCGGATGAGAGTTTCGACGGTTCAGTTAGCTTTGGGAGGTTATTTATGGTTTAGGAGTGTGATCGGGATTGGTTTTAGAGGTTCGGTGTAGAATTAAGCTTGAATTGGCGAAGTTAGTATTTTGGCGATTTTCGGTTGTTAGGCGAGATTTTGATATAGAGGTAGAAATGATATTTCAAGATTTGCAGTAGCTTCGTGGTGTCATTTGGGATGTGTGTGTAAACTTTCAGGTCATTCGGACATGGTTTGGTTGGGTTTTTGATCGAAAGCGTATTTCGGAAGATTTTAGAAACTTGGGCTTGAATTCGATGAGATTTTGTAGATTTGATGTTGTTTGAGGTGTTTTGATGATTGGAACAAGTTTGAATAAGATATTGGGTCATGTTGGTGCTTTTGATTGAGGTCCTGGGGGCATCGGGGTGATTTTGGATGGTTAGCGGGAAAATTGGAATTTGTGTTGCAGCTTCTGGTATTTCTGCATTTGCGGTTTGTGGACCGCAGATGCGGGTGTTTCGTCGCAGAAGCAAAAATGGGTCAGGTGAGCTGGACCGCGAAGCGGCTAAAGGGATCACATCTGCGGAAGCGCAGATGAGGAAGTGGTTCACAGATGCAGCTTAGGCGGGTTTAATGAACTCCGTAGAAGCGGATGTGTTGACCGCATATGCGGTACCACAAAAGCGGATTTTGGACCGCAGATGCGGTTATGTCTGGGCAAAATGTATATATGTCTTCCTTCGCGATTTTTGAAGGGTTTAACCATTTTTGTACTCGGAATTGGGAGCTTTGGACGATTTTGAAGAGAGGAATCAAAGAGACTTCGTGGAGGTAAGGATTTTGGACTTAAAATACATTCCTATGGTAGAATTTCATGAATTAAGGCTGTAATTAATGGATTTAAAGGGATAAAAATGGAGGATTAGGGCTTGAGTTTAAGAGGCCTTTAATGGAGGATTTGGGGAGACGAGGAATCTAATGATGTAAAAATTTCTGAGTTTCGAGAAGTGGGCCCGGGGCTCGAGTTTTGCTAATTTTGGGAATTTTGGTATTTTTCGATTGTTTTTTATTGGGCTTTGTTCCCTTGGCATATTATGACATATTCGTTCTGATTTTGGATAGATTCGACGCGCGTGGAGGCCGATTTGAGGGGCAAAGGCATCGCGAGCTAGAGATTTAGCTGGTTCGAGGTGAGTAATGATTGTAAATGATGTCCTGAGTGTTTGAAACCCCGGGTTGCACATCTTAGTGCTATATTGAGGTGAGACACATACTGAATGATGAGCGTGGTGTCTTTTACTACTAGGGATTGAGACTTGGTACGTCCCGACTGATGATTTTACCGCGTATTTGACTGAAACTTATTTGTTATCATCATGATTTGGGCTAATTACCATATTTGGGCTTCGTGCCAACTATTTGAACCCTTCGGGGATTTTGACTGATTTTCCTTACTATACTTGTTAAAAATCATATCCTCGGTCATGTTTCTCTCTGTTTTAAACGATTCGAGCCGATTTTGTCATACTATTCCTAAATGAGAGGAATTTGTGGGCTGAGATCCCTATCTTCTATTATTGTGCCCGAGAGGCTGTGAGGTTAATGACTGAGAGGGGTTGAGAACCCAATGGTGAGGATATTATATATGTTATGGATCGGGCTGCACGCCGCAGCAATATAGCGTTTGGGCTGTAGGAGCCCCTCCAGAGTCTGCACAACCCCAGTGAGCATAGTCGACTATCTATATGGATCGGGCTGCACGCCGCAGTGATATACAGATCGGGTTGCATGCCACAGTGATGTACGGATCGGGCTGCACGCCGCAGCGGTTATTTTGATTTCTGTTATTATGAGAGATATATGGGTCGAGAGCTGAGAATGAGCACTAAGTGATGAGAGTGAGCCCGAGGAGCTGATATTGTTCTGAGTGATTGATACTGTGCCCGAGAGGCGGATTTCTACTTCTTATTTAAATGCTAAATTTCCTGTTTTACCTGATTTAAAGAGATTTCACTTGACTTCTTCACTGATTTACTGCTTTACGTGATTTTTACTGCTTTGACATAGAATTGTTTTGTGCCTTTACGTGTTTTCATGCTTTCAGCCATTATTTATAATTATTACTCACTGGGTCGGAGTACTCACATTACTCCCTGCACCGTGTGTGCAGATTCAGGCATCGTAGAATCCGCTTCTAAGTGCTGATCTTCCTGTCCAGGTAGTGTTTCGGAGATCACGAGGTAGCTGTTGGTGTCCGCAGCCCCCGTGCCTCCCTTATCTTATCATTTTCATGTTCTTAGAACTATTGTATCGGGTTTAGTGATTAGTATACTGTATCAGGATTTCTCTTAGTTGCTCATGACCTGTGGCACCCCGGTTTGGGCTGTGTCGGGATGGCTCTTACTGTTGTTATCATTAATTCCGCAAATTATGAATATTATATCATGCTTTAGAACTGTTTATGATATTTAACTGTTTAAAAGAGGTGTTCTATTTTGGTCTGGCTGGCCTTGTCTTCAGGAGAGGCGCCATCACAATCGGGTTCGGGAATTGGGTCGTGACAGTATACAAGTTATATATAAATTGTATGTAAATTATAGTTTTGACCAGATTCTATACAAAAAATTGTGTATTCAAGTTATAGATAATAGATTTTGACCGGATTTGTTTATATTTTGTAAAACATTTGGTTACTTTCTGTAAATATGAAAACTTAGACATAACAGGGCAAATAAGTTTAAAATCTCATATATATACGAAAAAGTCCATCGGTCTTAGTAAGATACAACTATATAAGGTTTTATCCAAGAAAATAACACGAAATAATGTGAGATGAATTATGACATTGTACTAAAATATTCAATAATAAAGTTAATAAAATTCACAAAAATATTGCTAATTAATAAGCCATAACAAAAATAAAAATAATCTAGAAGTATTAAGTATGATACAACTATATAAGGTATCACAAGAAAATAACTCAAAATAATATGAGATGAGTCGTGACATTGTACTAAAATATTCAATAATAAATATAATGAAATCGCATAAAGCCATAATAAAAATGAACATAATCTAAAAGTACTAACTCGTGCTAAAATAAGTACAACTAGTATGCACTAAGTATTAATTACATGACTAATCAATAAAACAAATTATGCATTTTCACTACCTAAACCACTGCAGAATTAAAAAATAAATATCCAACGCTATTGTCATTCTTAGTATTGAACTGAATTTCTTTTATTAGCTTTAATATTGATTTGGTTTTGGTTTGATTTTTATTTGAGTTACGGGTTATAAAACATATTGGATCAATCAAAAATCCTAAGTCCAAGATCGAAATAATATGTTAAAAGAGAGAACTATGAAACGTTTAAGAAATATCTAAAAACTATATTACGATAAATATTTTTATGTATAATTATTTTTAAAACTTACGTACGTGTAGTGTCGGGTTAGTTTGGTTTTGGTTTGACTTTTTTTTAGTTAAAATCAAACCAAACTAAACCATAATCAAATTTTTTTCCCGATTTGACTCGAATTATCGATTTGATGCGATTCGTCGATTTACTGTGTACACTCCTACTTTGAGTCTTGTGAGCTGAATATCTATTGAAAGCATAATAATTGGAAATTAAATCAACAAATATACTATATACTAATCCTACTCTTTTAGCGGCCCAATTTTTGGCATTATGAAGTCAAATTTAAAAGTTTGATCTTTTCCACTCGTCATTAAATCATAAAGAAACATTGCTGTCTAGTCTAATCCCAAAAAGTAGTATCACAAGTGCATGAACTTCTAAAATACTACAAACATGGTCTGAAATAAAATACAAAAGCTAAGAAGCCTTTTTATTGCAACATAACTAGTGCGTTATAAGGGTTGGAACTGAACGAAGAGTTACAGTTCCGATTACATCAGTAGCTAAAAGCGGTAAAGCAAAAGAAGGTGGATTTCAAAAAGGAGAACATCAGTAGGTTGGAAATGCTTGATTGTCTTCCCATGCTTGGCTAGTGCATCTGCCACAACATTGCCTTCCCTAAATGTGTGCTGTAGCTGGATCACCTGAAGATCCTGGAGCATCGACTTGCATGCAAAAATGATATGTGAGTGTTTTGGTGTAGTGGTACATAGGATGTGTAGGAGTACCTAAGAGTCCGTTTCCACTTGTAAAGGTTGGAAATTGTGAGCATGTGCTAGTTGTAGCCTATGGTATAAGGCTAGCAGTTCAGCTTGGAGAATATTTGCGTGGTTCAGTGGTTTAGTGAAACCACACATCCAAGCACCGGAGGCATTATGAAAGACTCCAACCCCCCTCCCCCATGTGGTTATGCTTATCAAAAGCCCCATCAATATTTAACTTATAGAAACCTTGGGGTGGGGTTGCCATTTGATTGAAATAATAGTGTTTAGCGTTTGGTTTGGATTTACTAAACTAGCTAGGTAATAATATTGAGATGCCTAGTTGTATATATTAAGGGGATTAACGTTTGCATGTGAGTGATTGAAGATATAATTATTACGATTAGTCCAAATATGTCAAAAGGTAATTGGAACTAGGATATAGGAGGGAATTATATTAGGGGGAGTGGTGGTTGTAAGTAAGATTTATTTGATCCAATTGAGAGTGATTTTTGAGGGAATAGGGAGATTTAGATAGTGCCATATGTTGTATACTGTATTGCAATGGAAAAATATATGAAGAATATCTTCAGGTACTTGTCGGCATACTGGACAGGTTGGATCATTAGTAAGGTTTCGATTAAATAGAAATGTAAGGGTTGGTAATTTGTGTTGTAGCACGAGCCATAAAAAATGTTTAATTTTGTTGGTAGTATATATTTTCCATATCCAAGTTAGAGGGGAATGATGATGTTCCTTAGGTGGAGGAGGAGTTATTTAGGCATAAGCTGTGGAAGTGGAGAAATCCATAGTGGAGGAGGGATACCAAAAGTATTGGTCAGTACCTTTGAATGCTGGGTTTAATAAAATATGTTGAATTAGTGAGAGTAGATGGTGGGGTAGGTCAAAGGATAATGATTGGAGATTCCACGAGCCATTTTGGATTATTGAGCTTAGTGAAAGGTTTTCCTCATTGTGATTAAGTGGACCATGGTTGAGATGGCATAAAGGTTAGTGTATAGGTAACCAACAGTCAGACCCTAGCTGAATGTGGTTATGAGTGGCTATATTCCAACCTAGTCCTTGTTTGAAAGAAGGGTAAGCTTTGGCCATGCTTTTCCAAATGTAGGAAGTAGAGTTTATTTTGGGATGTGGGAATTGAGGGTAAGGTTGATTGAGATAAGATTGGTATTTAAAGTGTAGAGTAGTTGCCCAAAGAGTGTTAGTATTATGGTAGTAATGCTAAAGGAGGGCCATTAATAAAGAGAGGTTTTTGGGGTATAGTTTTTGGATTCCTAACCCTCCATAATTTTTAGGTGTAGTAATTTTGTCCCAGTTAATAAGGTGAATCTTTTGTTTAGCAGGAGAAGAGCCCTAGAGAAAGTTTCTTTGAATGCGATCTAAATTTTTTAATGTCTCAATTGGGAGAATATTTATTTGCATGGCATACGTGGGGATAGTATTTAGAACTGATTTGATGAGGGTGGTTCTTCCAGCAAATTTGAGAAAATTTTATCATCCTGCCAGTTTCTTAGTTAACTGATTTATTAGGTATTGATAATTCGTGAAAGTTTGTGTTGTGTTGTTTATAAGCAGGCCTAGATATTTTTCAAAAGTGGTCGTGGGTGTGATATTTAGTAGTATGAAAATTTTATTTTGAGTTTGGGTAGGAACATTATTAGATTTTTTTTATTTTGCGAAGTTAATGCGTTGTCCTGAATGATGATGTAATTGGTTGAAGATGTTGTTGATTGTGTGTACATTTTTCTCAGTAACTTTGGCAAATAATACTAGGTCGTCTGCAAAGAGTAGATGTGAAAGGGGTGATGATTTGTGTGATACTTTAACAGGTGACCATTGTAATAGATTAACAACATGGTCAATCAGACGTGAGAGTAATTCCTTGGAAATGATAAAAAGATAGGGACTTAAGGGGTTTCCTTGTCTAATGCTCCATGTGGGTTGGAAGAAATTAATAGGTTTGCCATTGACTAGTATGGATATGGTAGATGTTGAGACACATGACATGATTAGTTTGATTAAATGTGGCGGGAAATTTAGTTGATGTAGTGAAAAGTGAATAAAAGACCATTCTAACCGATCAAAAGCTTTTTCAAGGTCAATTTTTATTAACATGTTACCAATTTTTCCTTTTTATTTTTTGAAAAAGTGTACTGCTTCCTGAACTATGATAACATTGTCCATGACACGTCTCCATGGTACAAAACTACTCTGTGCATGACTAATAATAGTAGATAGATATGTTCGAATACGATTAATAGTAGTTTTTGTAATTGTCTTGTAAATTGTATTACAGAGTCCTATGGGACGACATTGAGCAATAGTTTCAAGATGATGAACCTTAAAAATAAAGGTTAGAAATATTTTGTTAAGGTCATCTAGGATAGTAGCTGAAGAGAAAGCATCGGTACAAGTATTAGTTACAACTATTTTTTTTATCTTCCCAGAATTTTTGGAAGAAATAAGGATGTAGGCCATCTGGCCCAGGTGCCTTGAAGGGTTGGAATGAAGATATTTCTTTATAGATTTCATTAGGGTTAAGAGGTTTAGTTAGTTGTTGGTGTATATCATTGAATAGTATGTTATAATGATAATGAGTATAAGAGTGAGGAGTTGATGTGAGTTGAGTAGAGTTGAAAGTGATCAATAATTGTGTTGTGAATGATATCAAGATCAAACGTCCAATTTCCTACCCTATCAACTAGCGCAAGGATACGGTTGCATCTATGTCTATGAATAGTTGTAAGGTGAAAAAATTTGATATTTGCGTCGCCTTCATTAGCCATTGAACCCCAGATTTTAGTTTCCAAAAATCTTCTTCAGCTTTTAGACTGACATTTAATTCTATTGTTAGCTAGTCGATTTTTTAGGTTGTAGTGGAAAGAATTGTTTTGGTTGGGGTTCATTCGTTGGATGCCTCTCATTCTGGAGAGTAGTATTTTCTTTTTGTAGAAAATATTTCCAAAAGTATTGAGGTTCCATTCTTTAATATGATTAGTAAAGTTTTTAAGAGAATTAAAATACAAAGGACTAGAGTGCCAATGAGATGACACTATATGCTTAAAATCTGGGTGGCTAAGCCACATTTTTTCAAACTTTAAATTAGAGGTAGGTTTGGAAAAAAGTTTATTTAAGTTGAGAATTAGTGGGCAGTGATCTGAGTGAATACGTTGTAGGTGTAAAACTTAAGCATCTTCATATAATTTGATCCAAGGTTCGTTTGCAAAACATTTATCTAGTCTTTCTAGAATTAATTTTGTTTTTTGTTTTGTATGAGATAGATGAGAATTATGAGTTATTTAGGTTTGTTGGTCCATGTAAAATAGGACCCAGTAAAACCAAGATCTAACATATTAATAGAGTTAAGACAATTATTAAAATTAGCTGTAGTATTTGGTCTAATAGGTTTACCCCCAAATTTATATGAGGTTGAACACAATGCATTAAAATCCCCACATAAGAGCCAAGCCAAATTATTAATGTGATTATTATATTCTACTCCCTCTATTCCATTCTATGTGAACCTATTTTCTTTTTGTTCCGTTTCAAAAAGAATGAACCCTTTCTAAATTTGGTAACAATTTAGCTTAAACTTACAATTTTACCCTTAATGAGAAGCTTTTATAACCACACAAATACTCTGGGCCCTATTTGGACTTGTTTAGGACCACAAATTTCAAAAGTATTTATTTTTTCCTTAAACTCCGTCCGGTCAAACAGGTTCACATAAATTGAAACGGAGGGAGTATAAGGTTTTGCCATAAAATTTTTCTATTAACATATTGATTACTAGCACAACTGATAAATACCATTTGGGAGAAGAGTGACTAACCTAAACAGAGGCATGGATTTCTTGGCTTGTAATGGCCACATGATCCACAGTTAGCTCATGTGCTTGCCAAAGAAGAACTATCCCTCCTGAGTGTCCATTTGCAGCAACTTGTATAAGATCAGTGAAATCAAATTGTTGAAGTAGTGAAGTGTGGTCTTGCATCTTCGTCTCTGTGAGGCACAGTATAGATGAGTTGTTCCATTGTAGTAGAAATCGTAGGTTCCTACAGAATTCCAAGCTATTTTCTCCTCTACAGTTCTATAGTATGATCTTCATGAGATGACCGTTGTGGTGTGTTCCCTCCTGTAGTAATGAGAGCTCCAGATGCATGAGAAGATATGGAGGTTGATATAGAGCCTGGGGCAGTATCGTGTCTCTTAGGGTGGGTATCACGAGGACCACATATTTGTCCTCCAAGGAGTAAGGGTCAAGGCGTATATTCAATGATGTCTTTTCCAAACATGGTGGAATGAAGATTAAAATTTTTCTTTCTATATTTTCTGGCATAGAGACCGTGAGAGAGTCGTTCAGTGTCAATGACTCCATGAACATCTCCGGATCATCTGCCTCTTCTTTTGGTGGTTGTTGATGATGATATTCTTCCTTTGGTGGCGATGGTGGTGGTATTGGTGGGTACATCACTGGTATTTGCTCCTGGTGTGGAGGCATTTGATGTAGTGGTTCCTCCACGTGTTGTTGGTGAGGAACAAACCATGACAAGCAGTTGTGAGGTTGGTGTGTAGTCCAATACTGGTAGTGTTGATGGAGGTGTGCATTCCATTGATGGATGTTGAGGAGTTGCATTTGGAACTCCAGAGTAGTAATCTCCTGTTGTTGTAGTATTTGCATAGCAACTTCGTAGTTCATGGGCATGGAGATGCCCTACTGAATGTTGTTGGTAAGTGCTTCTGTGTTGTCCATGAGGATCGCTGCCTGTTGTTGCATCAAAAGGATGTCTGGTAGTGGTGGAAGGAGAGTTATGTGTGGTGGAGGGATGAGTCGTGGTTAGGTAGGAAGATAGTTGTAGGGTTGTTGAATGGTGTTTGGTGGGTGATACATGGGTACTGGTGGTAGTGTAACAAGTGATGAGATAAGAAGTGGAGGTGGTAAGGTGTATTGAGCAATGTGCGTGTGGTGGTGGTAGTGTCACTGATGCCTGTGAGAGCGACAACGAGGATATGGGTGTTGACGGGGATATATTGGTGGTTGTTGGGAGATCAACCTTTGAGATTGTAGTGTGTATTTTAGGGTTAATATTAGTAGTTGATGGAATGCTATTTGAGGAGGAAGGTTGAGTAAATATATTTTGAGGGTAATTAACGTTTGTTGGTTGAAGAGGCGGTGAGTGCAGTGGTGTAATGGTTGAAGTGACTGAGGCACCATGATTGTAATTGTTTGAAATGACGGCTATGGGGGTTGTAGGGTTATCATAGGGTTGATGGAGTGTAAGGTGTAGGTTTGAGGATTCATCAATTGAATGGAAAGGCGGCAGGTTAGTGATTCAGATTATAAATGATGGAAGTTGCTTGTGGCAGTAGAGAAGGAGTGTGATTATTTCCCTTGTCATCGAAATTGTGTTGTAGGGGAAGAGTTGAAGGAGTAGGTTCAGGGGAAGGTATTATAGGTTCATGATGTTTTCCAGGGTTTTGGGTATTTGGAGTGTATGTAGTATCATTTATGTTTAGTAAAGGAAGAAAGGTGTCATTGCAAATGGTGGTTTGCATGTTGATATGTGGTGTAGTAGTGGTGAGGATGGCATGTGGCAGTGTGTTGTGTTGTTGTTGCATGCAATGGTTTTGCATGTGTTTGGAGTGTAGAGGGGGTAGTATAGGTTTTGTGGGGTTTGATGATGATGATTGAGTGTAAGTGGTAATTGAGTCAGGTAAGGGAATTGGAGGATCAATTGTGATGGCCTTCTTTATTAATTTATTTTTGTGTTTGGTAGATTGTGATGGAATCCAATCTACATGAGGCTAATTCCTGCCTCCATATTCGCATGAGGCTAATCCCTGCCTCCATATTCGCATGAGGCTAATCCTTACCTCCATAATTTGCATGAGGCTAATACCTGCCTTCAATCTACATGAGGCTAATACCTGCCTTCAATCTACATGAGGCTAATCCCTGCCTCCATATCTGCATGAGGCTAATCTCTGCCTCCATATTCGCATGAGACTAAGCATTGTCCCTCCTTGCACAAATATTGCTCTATTCCGGTACTATCTATTTTCTTTTCGATCGGGCTAAGCTCTGTCCTTCATTTCACAAGACTAAGCCTTGCCTTGATAACATCATATTATTGCATCTCATGGGCTGAAATATCGCCAATCTATCCAATGACGTCATAGTCTAAAAAGCATCATCCTCATTGCTGGAAGACACCATTCCATGGCCTGAGGATCTCTCAAATTTGCATATCATTATTCAAAGGCGTCATGGTTCGGAGGCACCATCTTCATGGACCGAGAACATCATTTTATGGCATGCGAATCTCTCACCGAACAATTCATAGCCTAGGACATCATGGTCTGAGGACGTCATCTGTAACATCATGTTTAAATTTTCATGGTCCAAAGGGAATCTGCATCATGTTTAAATTTTTGCACAAATACATGTTTGTAAAATATCTTCATCTACAGGTGACCAGTGAGCAACTGCCATCCTAGCAGGAGCGACCTCGCTCCAGTTCCTTCGCTATCTCAAATTTGACCGTTCACCATAACCACTCTTGCATTCATCCCGCAATCCTGTGTCCATTCTTGTAATGACTTCATCGGTACATTCCACCGATGGATTCAGAACTATACATGACCTAATTTTTATAAAACTAGGGAATTGTAGGAAGCTCAAACACTAGAGTCCGGCCTCTATCTTTCAAAACATCTCATCCAGTCAAAATTGGCCATCATTTCTTTACCCGAAAACTCTTTCATCCTTCCCGGGTAAAGAGTGGCAGCTGTTGATACCCAATTTTTCCCATAATATTTTTTAAACTATGACAGGGCATCAATTAGTATTTTTTCATATAATTTCTACATTTTAAAATATTTTAATTAATTTATCCCAGCATTTATTTTATAAATCAATCACTAATTGTATCATAAATAGTTTTATAATAATTTTTGTGGCTTAATTTTATCATTTGTATTTGTACTAAGTTTCAATTATTGCATAAATAGCCACATTTGTATTTTTAGGATGCAATTGCAATTACTTTGCAATTATAGCCTATGCTGCATTATTACATCATTGTACCATAAAATAGCCTTTTAAATTTTTAAAATATTAAGTTATTATTTTAAAATATTTCCAGGCATGAAAATCATTTTTACAACCCATTAGTTATTTTTAAAAATTATTTTATCAATTAATTAGGTATTTAACAAATGGCCCTCTTATTTTCTGATTTAGCCTAATTACCTAGCACAATTTCAACCCCAATTCAATTAAACCAGGCCCAAAATCTAACCAGCCAAACCCCTTATCTACCCAACCCAGCTCTTGTTAGATTCTGGCCGTTGATCATTTTGATCAATGGTCCATATCTGCTCTTACCTAAATTAAACTAACATATACCCCCCAAACCCTAATCACTTTACCACCCTTCCATGCCGTCATCTGTTCCTCTCCTCTCTCAAATGCTCTCGACCTAAACCCTAATCTCCAAACGCCGTCACTCACCTACTGCCCTCCTATGGTGCTTCTTCACCACCTTAAGCCTCTAATGGCCTCCTGTTTGCTATAGCGTCTCCATTTTTGGATCCTTGAAGAGATCCTCAAGGGAGCTAGGCAGTCTGTTTACACCTTGGGTTTTCTTGCTGGTTTCAGGCTATTTAGCTTGATCTTGAGTAAGATCTTTCTCATTTTTCGTCTTGGATCCGCGGTTTCCTAAGTTTGTGCATGTCTCTGTTGCTTTTCCAAAACCCTAATTTTTATCTTTTGATCTTCTCAGATCTATCCAGATCTGAGATGAATCGAGTCTATTTCACATGTTTTCATGAAAGTCTTATGGGTTTTAATCTATTCTCCCTTTTTCCTGAAAAACTAGGGTTTACTGAACTCACTCTTTTAAATATTTTCCGATTTTTGAGTGTTTAATCATGATTCTTAAGTGTTACTGACTGATTCGTGTTAATATTGTTTGGACCCTAGTTAATTTATGCTAAAGCCCTGATTCTTATATTTTTGCTTCAATTCTGAATCTTTCCGTGTTACTGGCTACATTGTTTGGTCTGTGTTTAACTCTCATAATTTTCCTTAGTCCAATTCAGTATCTGGTGACTTCTACCCTAGTTCATCTCTACTAGGGTTTCTGAGTCGATCTCTTGGCTAATTTATGTGTGTTTATGAAGTTTTGTTCATCCTACTCATTGTAACGACCCGACCCGTCATTTTGAGCTTTTGCACTTCGCTCGCCAGTTCTTGGGCATGACTAGCCCCGTGTGATGTATTATGACTAATGTAAATCATTGGTTTTGGTTTTCAGGGCAATCAGGATGAATTTGGAAGAGCGGTTCTCAGTTTGAAGCTTAAAATTTGAAAGGCTTGACCAAGTTTTGACTTGTTAGTATATGATCTCAGATTTGAATTTTTATGATTTGGTTAGCTCCGTTAGGTGACTTGGGACTTAGGAGCGTTGGAATGTATTTTAGAGGTCCGTGGAAGGTTAAAGGCTTGAAATGGCAAAAATTGGAATTTTGGCATTTTCCGGGTAATATGTGAGATTTTGGTATAGGGGTCGAATGAAATTCTGGAAGTTGGAGTAGGTTCGTTGTGTCATTTGTGATGTATGTGCAAAATTTCAGGTCATTCGGACGAGGTTTGATAGACTTTTTGATCGAAAGCAAAATTGGAAGTTTTTGAAATTCTTAGGCTTGAATTCATCTTATGATTTGATATTTTGATGTTGTTTTGGGTTTTCCGAAGGTTGGAATATGTTTGAAAGATGATATGTGACTTGTCCGTATTTTTGGTTGAGGTCCCGTGGGCCTCGGAATGATTTCAGATAGTTTTCGAGAAGGTTGAACTTGAGAAATTGCAGCTGATGTTGCTGCTTCTGTCATATTCGAACCTGCGGATTGGGGACCGCAGGTGCGAGCTCTGCAAGAGTGGAAGAATGACGTAGGTATGAGGAGGACCAGAGGTACGGCTTGGTAACCGCACCTACGATACTGCAGGAGCGGTGAGGCGATGATGCGAGGCCTGCAGAGATAAGTGAAATCCGCAAAAGCGGATGTTTTTCTGCAGAAGCGGAAGCGTAGGTGCGCTTATAGGATCGCAGGTGTGAAAGGGCTGGGCAAAATGTATAAAAAGGCCCCTTCACGATTTTCAGTTATTTGTTCATCATTTTTGTGCAATTTTGGAGCTCCAAGCTGTGATTTCAAGAGGGAATCAAGTGTTGATAGAGAGGTAAGCTAATTGGGCTTTGTATCTTATGCTTATGGTGATTATTTCATTGTTTAATCAGGAAATTTGTGGGAAAAATTAGAGAAAGAGTTGGGGAAATTAGGGCTTGAAATTGGAGAGTTAAATTGGGGATTTGACGGTCCATTTGAGGTCTAATTTTGATGATCTTGATATGTATGGACTCGTGGGAGGATGAGGATTCTATTGATGTGGTTTTTATTGAATTCCGAGACGTGGTCCCGGGGGTCGGGTTGGACCAATTTCGAGTTTTTGAGTTTAATTTGATTAATTTTCCATGGGCTTTGTCCCTTTGGCATGTATTGATGATATGATTCTAATTTTGGATAGATTCGGTGTGATTTGAGGCCGAGTCGAGAGGCAAAGGCATCGCGGCGTAGATTTTCATCCGGTTTGAGGTAAGTAATGATTATAAATGTTGTCCTGAGGGTTTGAAACTCCGGATTTCACATCGTTGTGCTACTTTGAGGTGACGTACACGCTAGATGATGAGCGTGGAGTCGTGTACCGTTGAGGATTGTGACTTGGTCCATCCCGTACGACTGTTAAGTTGCATATTTGATTTGAAATCTTATGATATTCCATATTTTAGAGATTGATATTATATTTTGAGGTGTATGTCATAATTGGGGCCTTATGCCAACCTGTTGAGACCCTTATGGCGCATTTTTACTTTTGTCCTCACTCTATTTGTTTTCAAAGCATACCCTCAGTCATGTTTTAAATTATTGTTTAAATCTTGTTTTATCACTTTACTTCTTAAAATGTGAAAACTGTTTGGGCTGAGTTCCCTGTTTTATTGATGGTCCGAGTGATTGTGAGGTTGATGACTGAGATAGACCGAGGGTTAGATTGTGAGGTTGATGACTGAGATAGACCGAGGGTATGATTATGAGGTTAATGACTGGGAGAGGCCGAGGGCCTGGTTGTGATGATTATATATTTATGGATCGGGCTGTACGCTGCATCAATATATATATGGACCGGGCTGAGCAATATATGGATCGGGATGCACGCCGCAGCGATATGTTGGATCGGGCTACATGCCGCAACAATATAGCACTTGGGCTGTAGGAGCCCCTCCGGAGTCTGCATACCCCCAGTGAGCGCAGTCGACTATATATATATGGATCGGGCTGCACACCGCAGCGATATATAGATTGGGCTGCACGCCACATTGGTTACTATATGGTACCTATTGAGTGTGAGTGCTGAGTGTGAGCACTGAATGGTAAGAGTTGAGTCATGAGTGAATGAGAGGCTTGCCCGACGGGCTATATATATACATGTACATGAGTGACTCTTTGCCTGAGGGGCCTGTTTATAAACTTACTGTTTTTCACTCCTCCTTAAAGTGAGTTTCTATTGAATATGTTGATTTAATTACTGCTTTAACTCATTTTTAGAATGAGTCTCTATTGAAAATGTTGAACAAATACTTTAAACAACTTTTATTTAAACTGAAGTTTTTAAGTTATGTAATAGTTATGAATTTCTGTTTTTCCGAGGGGCTATATACGAACTATGCTTTGCCCGAGAGGCCGATTATGATTTTCATTACTTTCACTATATATATATATATATTTCATTAAACCTCTATTGAAAAGGTTAAAAAGATATTTTCCAAAGGATTTTACTGAAGTTGGAAGTGTAACGAAATGATTTGAATGGTATCCTGTTTTGGGAACATGCTGTAATCACTTTGGTGCTATGATGTGGTTTACGTGATTTCTTACTACTCAGTATTCATTTACTTTTATTACTTACTGAGTTGGAGTACTCACATTACTCATTGCACCATGTGTGCAGATTCAGGTATTTCTGAATCCGGTAGTGGGTGTTGATCGCTCAGAGGCATAGCCGTCGGAGTTTAGCAAGGTAGCTGCCTGACGTTCATAGCATAACTTTTCTCCCTCTTATTTCCATTAAACTGTATTTACTATATTTTTTGACTTTTCGTTGTATTCATATTTTAGTAGATGCTCATGACTAGTGGCACCTCGATGTCGGGCTTGTGTATTTATTTCGCACTATTCTTTTAAATTTACTTCATGAGATTATTGATTAATAGATGGTATAAAAATAACTTTTATTGAATAATGGTTGATTCAGGAGTTGTGTCGGCTGGCCTTGTTTCACGATAGACGCCATCACGACCTGGTCGGTTTTGGGTCGTGACAAGTTGGAATGAGAGCCTAAGTAACATAGGTCTTATGAGTCATGAGCAGGTTTAGTAGAATCTCACGGATCGGTACGGAGACATCTGTACTTATCCTTGGGAGGCTGCAGAACCTTTAGGAAAAACTTCACATTCTTGAATTCTTATCGTGCGTCCTTGATTTAGCTTGGAATATAACTCTTTGAATTCCTTCCACGCATTCGTATGCGCGCATGAGCGCTCAGTATCAGATGTGTGTCGATGGCTTGTGATTCCCCGATTAAGGGGCGAGATGTGATTTCTATTCATTGATGTTGGGCCAGTCTGGAGGACTTGAGGCCGGGTTTTGCCTGCAGCTTGAGCACCGAGGTGCTGATTGTGTGAGCACGTATTTTTGAACTTATATATTCGGTAGTGTCCCTATTATTAGAAGTGATGGTTGGATGGCTATGTGATGAGTATGTTATGACTGCGAGATATATTCATTTGATTTGTAAGCGATGAGAAGGGTCTGCTGGAGGATAGAAGAACTATTTGGTGCTTAATTTCCATCTTGATTTGAGATATAGCCCCGAGTTATGGGTGTGTGAAGAATTTTTCATGTTTTCTAGTTGGGAAGTGAAGTAGATCTCACGTTGTGATATGGTTCAGACTCAGGAAGATTAAAAGACTACATGATGTTTATGACGGTGGAAAGGTATGAAGAGATGTTAGTTTGAGGCAAAGCAAGTGGGTTATCTCCTGCAGAGTGTTCTGAAGTTTGTGTGATCCTTATGTTGTTTGTTGGAAGACATCTTTTACCAATGAAATATATGTGTGACAATTTAAATTTGGGGTCGCTTAAGAGAGTGGGCTTGACTGTTACGAGGGTGAACATGAAATGTGTAGAAGGTTTAGAGTACTAGATAGTCTGTGTTTCACAAGCTAAGAAGTGTGGAGTTTAATCTCACTTTGGTATTATGGCAGTAATAGAGTTTATGCGTTATGAGTTATTGTGTGTTTTGATCTATGGCTTTGAGACAAGTGGGTAAGTCTGCTATTGATTAGGTGATTGCACGGTTATGTGGTTTGTTGGTTCCAGTTTGAGGCGTACTGGTGAGTTAGTTATGGCATACAGAGGTTGAGACCAAGGATGGCTCGAGTAAAGGGAATTCCACTAAAGGTTAGGTTATGCTTTATGGGTGTATGAGAATCACAAAATGACTTAAGTTGTTATTGGTAAAGGATGTACGGTGCATGGGATAGGAAGTTGCTTGGTTGCATTAAGGTGAGGTTACATTCTGCGGTGTTGGAGTGTTATTGGAGTACAAGTCGTCCGAACCATTTGATCGGTCTAATTGCGGTTTGAGTAAAGTGGATGACTCTCGAGAATGGTTCTAATGGGTTCAAGATATTACATGTAATAGTTGGAGATTTTCAAGTTGTATATTTAGCTAGATCTGAGGTTTGTATTGGAGGGTGTCAAGACTTATGGTATTTCTATATCAATTATGGGATTCTATATATCAGTATCAGAAGGGGAAGGTAATGGCTTTGGATTCGCAGGAAGTCTCTTCAGGGTAGTTATTTTGAACATGGTGTTTTTGGGGAATATTTAAGAGAGTATTCATTGGCTTATGAGCCTTAGACGGTGTGGTGTTATGCTCGAGTCTCGTGTGGCGAGTCGGGGTCGAGGATTGTGATGGGATAGTAGGAATAAGTATCAATTAAAAGGTAAATTCAGAGGAACTTGTATAGAGGGGATATCTTGGTAGTAGGTCGGATCGACATGGGAAAGGATATGATGAGTTCTTTGGGTTCTTATGAGGTAAAGAGTTCTACAGGTGTTTCGCGACAATCCTCTTGGGTTTTAGTGATCTGTGTAGCTTGGTTGAGTTAGAAGGATTCAGTCCTGACGGTTTAGTTTTGTGCAAATCGAATTCGAAGAGTTCTTGATGGTTTTTGCCACGGTTAGAGATGCACATTTTCTACGAGCGTGAGGAGTATGGGATGCGTAGTGATTTTCTTCTAGATGGGATCAATGGAAAGTTCTTGGCTAGTTGAGTATATAGTTGCTGGTGGAACGGAAGAATTGTTGGAGTATCTCTCGTGGAATGATTGGATATTTGAGGTGTGTCGTATATTCAGACGGGGGAGTTGGGATTGGATATGGTGATTCGCGTGTTGTATGGAGATGGAGACTGGGAGTTCTCATAAACAAGTTATGTTGTGGTTGTGGGTTGCGTGTATCAGCACTGTGTAATGACTATCGGGGTTTGGAGACCCTAGTGGATATTTTGCTACTTGGTATGTTAGATTTTGATGTAATATTGGGTATAGACTGGTGGTCTCTGTGTCGTGTTATTCTGGACCATTCCGCTAAGGCGGCGATGTTGGCTATGCTGGGAATGCCACGGATTTAGTGGCAAGGTTCGACGGATTGTGTTCCTAGTAGGGTGGTGTCATTTTTATTTGAAGACCCAGCGAATGGCTCGGAAGGGTTGTCTTTCTTATTTGGTCTTCGTGATGGATGTCAGTGTAGAGACTCCTATGATTGATTCAGTTCTAGTGATGAGAGACTTTTTCGGATGTGTTTCCTGCTACTGGGCATATTGCCGGACAGGGTTGTTGATTTCGGTATTGATTTGGTGCTGGGAGCCGTATCGTATGGCACCGATGGAGTTAGAGGAGTTGAAGGAGCAACTTCAGGGACTCCCTGGTAAGGGGTTCATTGGTAGACCTATATGGATGTGTGTTCTGCATCGAGACATCTTTGCTGACTTCGAGTTGCTATTGGTGAGGGATGTGTTGATTCAGTTGTTATTGAGCTATTAGTGCTTTGAGGTGATCTATGAGTTACTTTTCTGTGTTGTGAGGCGTTATGATTTGTTGGTTATAGGCACATATGGTGCGGTTCTATTGGGGTTTTATAGTAGAAGTCGAGCGAGAAGAGTACTGGGTATTGCTTGGTGGATGGCATATCGGTTATGTCCTCTCGGGTTTGCGTGGTGTTATGTATTTGCTTTGGTTCTATACATCAAATTGTGCGTGGTTGTCGATTTTGAGCAAAGTGACTTGAGGTGTTTCATGGGGACCAATGTTTGGATAGGGTCGCGCATTGCAGCGAAGTTATATGGAGATATGACCTTTCGGGTTAGATTCATGTGTTCCGTTTCTACGATGTGTGACGGGTTCTCAACATTGTGTTGTGGTGGTATTGGTGAGCTTGTGGTACAACTCTTTCATTTGAGTCATTTTTCATGGTTTGAGCGTCCGGATTGTTGCTTATTGGTGTGCGGATTGCATGAGTTGTGGCTTTAGATTGTATTGATGTTCCATGTCACTAGAGCAGTTGTGTTGTAATTGGATGAGATTGTTGGGATCTATAATGAATACGAATGGACTCGGTTTCAACGTGTTGGAGGGATAATATCGATGTTCGGCTCAGAGATTTGCTATGGTCCTTGCTAAAGGAGAAGTGGCTTCACGAATGGTTGATCTGAGGAGTGGTTATGACTTCATGTGTGTTTCATTTATCATTGGCAGTATACGTGAGTGTTGAAATGAGGCTTTATTTGATAAAAGGCTTATTGTCGAAATTCGAATGTTTTAAGCAACTGCTGTGATTAGAAGTTATCGCTACAAATGTTTGAGTTATGTGGTATGTCATGGAATTGCATCTGAGGTTGCAGGTATGGGTTATTACAACTGGTTCGGGCTTATTCAGAGTATAGATGTGAGATTATGATCTTGTAGATGATTTCAGAAGTGTAAATGTGGTTCTAAGGTTTATGGGCATGGTTGAATTGTGAAATTTAGTTACATTGTGTTGTCGGGCCTATATGAGATAGGGTGATGTGGGATCACCCTCGGGTAGGTGCATGGTAAGGTTTCACAGCGATTTGATGGTTTTCGGAACAACTCTGGACATGTTCGAGGACGAACGTATGTTTAAGTGGGGGAGGATGTAACGATCCGACCGGTCGTTTTGAGCTTTTGCACTTTGCTCCCTAGTTCTCGAGCATGACTAGCCCTGTGTGATATATTATGACTTATGTAAATCGTTGGTTTTGGTTTTCAGGGCAATCAAGATGAATTTGGAAGAGCAGTTCTCAGTTTGCTTAAAATTTGAAAGGTATGACCAAGTTTTGACTTGTTAGTATATGATCTCAGATTTGAATTTTTATGATTTGGTTAGCTCCGTTAGGTGATTTGGGACTTGGGTGCGTGATCGGAATGTATTTTGGAGGTCCGTGGAAGGTTAAGGCTTGAATTGGCAAAAATTGGAATTTTGGCGTTTTCCGGTTGATAGGTGAGATTTTGGTATAGGGGTCGGAATGAAATTCTGGAAGTTGGAGTAGGTCCGTTGTGTCATTTGTGACGTATGTGAAAAATTTCAGGTCATTCGGACGAGGTTTGATAGAAATTTTGATCGAAAGCAAAATTGGAAATTTTTGGAATTCTTAGGCTTGAATTAGATGATGATTTGATGTTTTGATGTTGTTTTGGGTGTTCCAAAGTTTGGAATATATTTGAATGGTGATATGTGACTTGTCCGTATTTTTGGTTGAGGTCTCGGGGGCCTCAGAATGATTTCGGATAGTTTTCGGGAAGGTTGAACTTGAGAAATTGCAGCTGATGTTGCCGCTTCTGTCATATCCGCACCTGCGGATTGGAGACCGCAGGTGCGAGCTCCGTAGGAGCGGAAGAAAGGCGCAGGTGCGAGGAGGACCGCAGGTGCGGCTTGGTAAGCGCACCTGCGTTACCGCAGGAGCAGTGAGGCAACCGCAGATGCGAGGCCTGGTGAGATAAGTGAAATCCGCAAAAGCGGAAGCGCAGGTGCGCTTATGGGATCACAGGTGCGAAAGGGCTGGGCAGAATGTATAAAAAGGCCCCTTCGTGATTTTCAGTCATTTGTTCATCATTTTTGTGCGAATTTGGAGCTCCAAGCTGTGATTTCAAGAGGGAATCAAGTGTTGATAGAGAGGTAAGCTACTTGGGCTTTGTATCTTGTGCTTATGGTGATTATTTCATTGTTTAATCAGGAAATTTGTGGGAAAAATTAGAGAAAGAGTTGGGAAAATTAGGGCTTGAAATGGGAGAGTTAAATTGGGGATTTTAGGGGCCATTTGAGGTCCGATTTTGATGATCTTGATATGTATGGACTCGTGGGAGGATGGAGATTCTATTGATGTGATTTTTATCAGATTCCGAGACGTGGTCCCGGGGGTCGGGTAGGACCAAATTCGGGGATTATGACTTTGTCCGTCCCGTACGATTGTTAAGTCGCGTATTTGATTTGAAATATATTCCATATTTTAGAGATTGATATTATATTTCGGGCTATATGCCATGTTTGGGGCCTTGTGCCAACCTGTTGAGACCCTTAGGGGCATTTTCACTATTTTTCCTCACTCTATTTGTTTTGAAAGCATACCCTCAGTCATGTTTTACTTGTTTATTGTTTAAATCTGGTTTTATCACTTTACTTCTTAAAATGTGAAAACTGTTTGGGCTGAGTTCCCGGTTTTACTGATGGTCCGAGTGATTGTGAGGTTGATGACTGAGATAGACCGAGGGTCTGATTGTTAGGTTGATGACTGAGGAGAGCACGCAATTCTATTTTTTGTTCTAAAAACTGATTTTCGTTTTTTTTAATTTTTTTTCTTTCTTTGCTCTTAGTATTCAAGAAATTCCAAGACTTACCAAGAACGAAATCTTGATAAAAATCGCTCTGATACCACTTGAAAACAACTAGGTCGGGAAGCCAAATTAGAGTAAGAATTTGAGAAGTAAATGCGGAAGCAATAACAACAAGGAATTGAACAACTAGAATTAAAGAGATAAAAATAAAGGATATGGGAAGAATTCAAGGAAAGAATTCCAAGAACTTCCAAGAACGCAAGTTCTATAGCCTTGACAAGATCAAAGTAACAACGTCTTAATTTATGGAAGAAATCAAACGCCTTTACTTAAAAAGCAAATCAAAACAATAGATTCAGATCTTGACCACTTTACGAGTAACTTGAGACAACAATTAATAACTAGTATTAATCGCCTTCTAAGAATACCACAAAGGAATCAAAGATATCATAAAAGAGAAGTAATCTTACTACCTTGAACTAAGAACTAGTAAAGGTTGAAAGATAAATCTCAAAGCACAAGTAACAAAGGTTCAAAAGAACTCTCAAAGTATGATATACTTAATCAAAAATGTAGTCTTATGAATGAGAAGAACTCCTTATTTATAGGAGTTAAAAGCACTTAAAATAATGTAGGGGGTTGCTAAAAAGTCATCTAAATTAGGTAGGGGGCTGCTAGGGGTCATAATAGCCATCAAACTTAGGTAGGTGGCTCCTAAGGGGTAACAAAAGCCATCAAAATTAAGTGGGGGCGGGCAAATTCTTTTGGGGCAGATTTGGGCCTTAAAACTATTAGTTTGAGCCATTGGTTTGGACTCCAATTGGGCTCCTTTTGAAACACCCCCTTTTAGACCACCCCCTTTTGGACCCTTTTTAAGGTCATTTTGAGCCCTATTGGTGGACTTCAAGGGCTGATTTGGTAACCCTATCTTCCTCCTTTTGGACTTCAATTTGGACTATCAAATAATTATAAAACTTGGACAATTCATCTCCTTTGGGCTTGAGCTCTTCCTCTACAATTAAAAGCTTCTTTATTTGCTATTGAAGTCTAGCAACCTTAGTTTGCAACTCTTTAGCTTGAGATCTTGTATATGGCCTTGGATCTTCCAAAACTCTATCCTTGTCCTTGATGCTATCACCTAGCCAATTCACATCCTTTATCCTTGAGCTCTTCCTCCCAATTAATAACTTCTTCATTTGTACTTGAAGTCTAATGATCTTGTTTTGTAATTCTTTAGTTTGACATCTTATTAAAGGAAATCTTTGAGATTCAAAAGCTTCATCCCTGTCCTTGAATAGAGTTGAGCTTCCTAGGATGCTATCATTCCTCTCTTCTTGAAGAAAATTCGTCCTCGAATTTTGACCTTGCAAGAAAAAGAAAACACGCACTAGTAAATGGTATCCACTAATCTGAAAAAATAGTAGGAATAAAATAAGATAGTGACAATGTGTCCATTTAATCCAATCAATCCTAATAGGTATAAATACTCCCTTATAAAGAATATGAACATCATCATCCCAATAAAATTTATGTCTACATAGATTAATACAATAAAAACCTCTCTTAGATGCACCATGCAATGGAACTTGCAATTCGATCTTGTCGGTACGACAGTCCATGAGTATACGTGACAAAGAAATTATAAAAGAGTGACTACACATCCATTTAATATAAGTACCTTTACCACATTTATCAAACAAGATACATTCATGATATAGACTACTAACTACAATTACACATCTCGTGGATTCCTCTACATGAAAGAGTATTTGATCACCAGTATTACAACAATCATGCATATCCTCTTTACTAGAAACAAATACTTTTACAAGCTTACAATGAACATGACTTGAAGAATGACTCCCCATAACATAACAAAGATCACATTCTAGCACTTTAGCACATGAAAACTCCTTAGCCACTTGAATAAGATAAGAAGAAATATTTAACTCATTCGCAAGCCTCTTCTCAGAAATTTCATGCCTCTTTCTACCAAGTTGGAATAAGTAATCATCTATGTCATACACAATTTCAAAAGGAAGCGAATTACTCTTACACATTAACTTAGATATTATAGTTAATGACTTGATGTGCATCAAAATATCATCATCTACAAAAATTATAAAGTCACCAATATAAGAAATAAGAGTGTAATTCATTACCTCCAAAAATACCTTAGGTGTTATAGAAAGACCAAGAATGCAAATAAACCAATTATACATACCATACTTGGACTTATTTACCAATGGAACATCATCACCTTGTATTCTTTTATGCAATGGCTCCACCTTAGCAATGCTTTTAGGCAACTCCATGTCATAACCCTGTAAATAAGAATTGAAATAGTCAAAAGGTTTAATAACAAAGAATTTAATCAAGCTTTTGTCTTCCACCATCCAACAAGAATTGATATTGCCGAATTTATGTTGGAATCCAATTGGATCTTTTGCCACCATCTTTTGCGCCTCACCACTCCTTTCAAAAGGTATTTCATCACGTGGCTGCACAAAATCACAAGAACTAAAACAAGAAAGAGTTAATGGGTTAGGAGGTAAAGAAACTTTTTTCTTGCTTACACTCTCTTTGGCTTTTATCGCAAGACTAATGTTTTCCTCACCCTTAGCCTCTTTTCTCTCACTAAAGAGTTCTTTTCCTTCACTCAATCTCTCTTGTTTTTCTCTCTATACCTCACAGACTTTGTTTCTCTTATTGCTTTATCTCTTTTATTTTTTCTCAAGATCATTGTTTACCTCACTTAACATCCCACTCTTTCTACTCAAGACAACCTCCCCTTTTTCCTCTCTTGGAATGTCAACATGCACTCCCTTACTGTCACGACCCAATTCCCGAACCTGGTCGTGATGGGGCCTCTCATGAAGACAAGGCCAGCCATTTAACCCAATTCATCCTTTTAAGATAATTAATTAACACAATTATAGTATAAACATGGTTTAATAATATCCAATAGCGGAAAGTATAGATAAAATACGGAAATCCAACCCAACTCAGCCCTAACCGGGGTGTCACAAGTCATGAACTACTACAGAGTTTACTAAAATTCTACAAGGTATGGAATTAGAAACGACATCTGAAGATATCATAAATACAGAAGATAAGGGAGAAAACGGGTCTGCGAACGCCATGCAGCTACCTCGATAACTCCGATGAAAACTGAACAGCAGAAAACTCGCTTTATGCCTCAGGAATACCTGTACCTGCACACATGGTGCAGGGAGTAATGTGAGTACTCCGACCCAGTGAGTAATAATTATAAATAATAACTGAGGGTAAGAAAACACGTTAAGGCACACAACACTCTATACAGAAGCAGTGAAATCATTTAAAATAACAATTCAGTGAAACATCATGTGAAATTTCTTTAAAACCAGTAAAACAGGTAATTTGGCAGTAAAATGACGAGTAGAAATCTACCTCTTGGGCTCAATATAAAAACAATATCAGCTCCTCGGGCTCAGTATCTCAGAACAGTATCAGCCCCTTCGGGCTCAGTATCTCAGAAAAGTATCAGCCCCTCGGGCTTAGTATCTCAGAACAGTATCAGCCCCTCAGGCTCAGAACAGTATGAAGCAACCAGTCAATGAAATAAGAGCACATAATTATTATGGCGGATAATGCAGATGAGGAATAAATGCATGAGTGCAATGCAATGCATATGACGGTACCCTCTGGTACCCACTGCGGCATGCAGCCCGAGCCATCCATATTTATTTATCGTCGACGGCGCTCACTGGGGGTGTGTACAGACTCCGGAGGGGCTCGTACAGCCCAAGCGCAATAACAAGCCATCTCGTGGAATCAATCAAGTCCTGGTCAGTCATTGTTACCTGACCAATTTATATCACACAGTGCCATTGTTACCACTGTTTCAAGTCACATCATACAATGTCATTGTTACCACTGTTTCAAATCACTGCTACGGCGCGCAGCCCGATACATGCTCAGTCCAGAAATCATAATAAGCCCCTTGGGCATTTGTAAAACAGTAGTTCTCAACCCGAAATATCATTTAGAAATATCATTTAAGTTTTCAAATCTTAGAAAGATGGCTGAGTTTGCAAAACAGTATTTAAAACCTTGGAATTAGATCAAATGATATGCATGTATGCGAAAACAGTGATGTCAATCCCTGAAGGATTCAAATAATTGGCAAGAAGCCCAAACGTAACAATTAAATCCAAGTAGAAAACACGGTAAAAATATCTCTCGGGACAGACTATGTCACAATCCCCAATGATGCTCTACCCCACGCCCATTATCCGGCGTGCAAGTCACCTCAATATAGCGTTAACATGTGAAATTCCGGGGTTTCAAACCCTCAGGACATCATTTACATCAATTACTCACTTCAAATCAGCTACTTCTTTAGCTCGCGACGCCTTTGCCCCTCGAATTGGCCTCCACGTGCGTCGAATCTGCCCAAAATCACAATGAATATGTTGCATTATGCTAAAGGGACAATACCCAATCGAAAGCAATCGAAAAATATCAAAATTCACGAATTTGACAAAACTCGAGTCCCGGGCCCACGTCTCAAAACTCAGAATTTTTTATACCAAGATGTTCTTCGTCCTCTCACGAGTCCGTAAAAATCGGAGCTCGTTTGACCCTTCAAATCGACCCTAGAAAATCTCAAAAGCACAAGCCCTAAAACCCCACTTTTCTACTGCTTTTCATGTTCTAATTCACATATAATCTTGTATTTAACTTGGAAATAAGTAGAAACAACTCACCGTTGTTGCTTGATAAAATCCCCCTTGAAATTCTCTCCAAAATCATCCAAGCCAAATGAAAGAAATGAAAGAAATAAGCCAAATCCGTGTTTAAAGAATCTGCCTGTGCTTCGTTGAGTTGTACCTTGCACTTGTGCTATACAAGTTGTAAATCCTATTAAAATTTTCCCTTGTCGGACACCTTCTGTTTAAACAACCATAACGTCTTTTATAAATATCCAAATTAAAAACGGTTTGAATATTTAGAAACTAGACTCGAAGATCTTTAATTTGATAGGTTGTACACCATATAACTCTTTATATATCCTGAGATATGAGCTTCTAAAGTTGGATCCATGAAATCCGAAAATTCTGGAGAAACTACTCCACCAGTCATATTCAGTCGATAATAACTTTCTCTACAGATGTCCAAATTACGATTTCCTTAGCTTTATGGAAACTAGACACGAAGGGCTAAAATTTTCGTTTTTGAATCATCTCAAAATTCCTTGTAGATCAAACGATATAGGCCTCCGAAGTACGCTCCATGACTGCACATTTGCTGTCCAAAGATAGCTTAGCAGCAGAAATTGCAGAAGTTTTTTCTTTTCTTTTTGGGTCCGAATTCCATTCCGTTAACCTTCCGAAATTCACCCGAGTACCTCGGGACCTTAACCAATTATATCAACATATCCCACAATATCATTCAAACTTGTACCAACCTTCGGAACACCCAAAATAACATCAAAACATCAAATCATCATCGGATTCAAGCCTATGAATCTCAAGAACTTCCAAATTCCATTTTTGATCAAAAACTCAACCAAACCACGTCCGAATGACCTCAAATTTTGCAGAAAAGTCCAAAATGACATAACGAAGCTACAACAACTCTCGGAATTCCATTCCGATCCTCAGATCAAAATCTCACCTATCAATCGGGATTCGCCAAAATACTAACTTTGCCAATTCAAGCTTAATTCTACACCGGTCATCACAAAAATATTCCGGACACACTCCTAAGTCCCAAATCACCTAACGAAGCTATCCGAACCATAAAATTCACATTTCGAGCCCGCTAACACAAAAGTCAATATCCGGTTGACTTTTTCAACTTAAGCTTTCTTAAAAGAGACTAAGTGTCTCAAACCTTACCAAAACTAGTCCGAATGACTTCAAATTTTGCACATAAGTCACATTCGACATTACGGACTTGCACCAACTTTCAGAATCGCATTCCAACCCCGATATCAAAATTTCCACTTCCGGTCGAATTTTCTCAAAAACCTTCAAATTTTTATATTTAGCCAAATGACTTCAAAATGACCTCCGGACATCCAAATTCACTTCTGATCGCGCTCCCAACTCCAGAATCACCATACGGAGCTATTCCCAAACTCGGAATCCCAAACAGACTTCTATAACTCTGAAATGCCTTCCAACCCAAATTTATGAAATTCTTCTAAAATACTAACTTCCACAATATACGCCGAAATGCTCACGGGTTATCCAAAACCAAATCCGGACATACGCCCAAGTCCGAAATCATCATACGAACATGTTGGAACTTTCAGATCCCAATTCCGAGGCCGTTTACTCAAAATTCCAATCTTAGCCATTTTCTTCAACTTAAGGTTGCCGCAATGAAAAGTTTCTTTCCAATTTAACTCCGAATTTCCCGAAATTCAACTCTGACCATACGTACAAGTCAATATACCTGAAATGAAGCTTTTCATGACTTCCAACTGCTGAACGACGCGCTAGAGCTCAAAACGACCGGTCGGGTCGTTACATTCTCCCCCACTTAAATAGACGTTCGTCCTCGAATGTTCCAAGAACTGCTCTTAAGTTATCTGAAATCACTGTTTAACACCTCGTGCACCTGTCCGTGCTACCACAACTCATATGGACACATTAGTTTGATCAAATCTGCAGATATCCTCTTTTATCCATACAATAAGCTCAGAACCCAATTCCAACACCTAAAATTCTCTACCAGACCTGTTCCCCGTATATAAACACTGTATCAACTACCCCACGAGGTACCAGAACACGACTGCGTACCTTTGTTGAATTAGCACCATGCATCGCATAATTCACCATCTAACCACAATGACACTCCATGAACCTTAATAACCAAAATTCTACGACTCTGATGCTCCCAATGCATATGATGATATACCTATACATTCTGTTATAATGCTGACTATACAACCACAACGGAGGAGATGTGCAGAAATTTCTAACCAATTGCAGAGTTAACCAAACATTAATTATCTCATTTTTGACTAAAATCATCACCTCATTACTACCCAAATACTGGTAACTGCCATGTAATATACCTCACATAATCCCACTGCAATGGTCCCCGATACCAATAGTCTCGCCTCACCTAGTACGAGCTGCTCAGACAACCAATCACCACAGACAATGACCAATGGTCTCACATGATGCAAAAATGCGCCAAATAGGCCATAATGCGAACAAGATACATAAGGAAATGATTCAGGAATGGACTGCTCAACTCACACAACTAATATGGACTTTTCCCCAGAGAATAGGAATTTATCAAGCCGTTTCACAACACACATGGCACAATCACAATATTACATGAGTTGACGAACACAGAACAACATATGATATTCCAACACCCCTCCTTGAGGAGAGCTATACTAAAATGAACACAACTGACTCACATGAAGCCCATAATCCTATTTAAATCCATTCACCCACTTCAGGTCGATTCTGCTCGCACTGAACTAGGATGATAGCCTTTACTGGACCGTAATAAGTCATTTCTTCTCATAACATAAAAGAACTACCACCATAGTCGGGACAACACCCCACAATCCACAACCAAATGAACCGAACGACTTCATATAGATCTTAGATATTCTTCCAACATTTCAACTTTCTTAAGTCCCCAAAATTTGACTAACTCCCAGATTTTTCAAATATTTCGGTAGAGTCTCCCTTGTAATTGGGCCTATCCACCTGTCAGAGTAACACCAAAACAACTCCTAACAGCATGTCCACAACCCAACAAGTACCACAAGTATATCAATAACACTAATCTCTGCATTACAAGCCCGACATTATCACAATGATATTTTGACATGAAACGCATCATTTGTATGATCATAACCACATTTCTGGTCTTAATAGTTGTTCATAAATAATTCCATCATTATCAATAAATCTCATATTAACCACCACCTCATTTCAATTTTTCACAATACTGATAACAAAATGTGAGGCATGAAGACCTCATTATTACTTACTCAGATTAATGAGTCACATTTAACGCCACCTGGGAACTCATCTCATAAGCTAAAACTCAATGTTTATAGTACGAAAATGGCTGAATATGAACATAAAATATACAAAAATTATCAAATCAACCTAACTGGCATGACTCCCTTTAATATTATCGTACGATAACCCAAGGACCTTGTCCTTACATAACCTCCACCGCGGCTTGCAACCCGGTTTAAATATTTCATATTGTGCCAACTGCAGTTTTCAGTTTCCTTTCTTTCTTCTTCTCAATAAATTTCGTAAACATTTTTTTTTCATAGCACATAACGAACCCTCATACCGGTAGGGCATATAATTCATAAAAAAAAAGTTGGAACCAATTATTCCAAAACACATTAAACCCATTGTAGTGAATAATAAACATTACTTTAACCTTACCCCAAATCCTTGGAGCCCAATTTCTAACATCCAGAATTCTTTTCAAGACCCGAATCTCACATACACACACTGTACAAGTCCGAACAAACTGTGTCAAGCCATAACAATAACCCTAGATATAATCGCATAACATACTACACAACTCGTATACTCGCAACACCATTCTCGATCACCATAACCACTCAAACCAACCAAGTACCAGTAGGAAACCCCACATTAAACAGAACCTCGCTCCAAAACCTTCGTACCCCATCAATAATGAAGAAATATACAGGAACTCACAATACACAACACGTTCCCCATACCTGTAGAAAGTATCTATTTTAAACAATGGTAGAAACCATCAAGAACACTTGGAAATACATTTTCTCCTAATCAAGCTATCAGAACTAAATTCCTCTAATTCAATCAGGCCACGCATGTCATCAAACTCAGAAATATTGCCATATTACTACAGCTAGTTCAACAAAAATTCTTCACAAGCTTAGGTAACACAGACCGTAAAATACCTCAATTCCACTACTAAGATCACCTTCATTCTCGTGACAATCAACTCAAATTTCTCAATTAGAGTCAAATTCAAATCTCAACACATACACCCTATTAGTAGAAAAGAAACTCTCTACTCAACATTATAAGGAACACACCTACGTAGATTATTCCGCATGAGATAACCCACCTACTTTGCCTCCAATTAACATTTTTGTATACCTCCCACCGTCATACACATTACACAATCACTTAGTCTTCCTGGGTCTAAACTCATACTGTAACATGAAATTCACTTCACTCCAAACAGGAGACTTGAAAAGATTCTTCACGCCCATAACTCGGAGCTACACCTCTAATCACAATGGAAATCATACACTTAATAGTTCACCTATCATCCAGCAGATCTTCCTCGACACTTCCAAGTCATATAGAAACATCTCGCAGTACTAACATACCCATCACATTGCTACCCAGCCGTCATTCCCGCTAATAGGGGCAATACCGGACATATAAGTTTAAAACACTTGCTCACACAATCAGCACCTTGGTGCTTAAGCCGTAGGAAAAGATCTGGCCTCAAGTCCTTCAGACTGGCCCAACATCAACTCATAGAGATCACGTCTCGCCCCTCAATCAGGGAATCACAAGCCATCAAGACACATCTGATACTGAGCGCTCATGCGCGCATGCGAACGCATGGAAAGAATTTCAAGAGTTACTTTTCAAGCTGAATCAAGAACACACGATAAGAATTCAAGAATGTGAAGTTTTCCTAAAGGTTCTGCAGTCTCTCGAGGATAAATACAGACGCCTCCGTACCGATCAACGAGACTCTACTAAACCTGCTCATGACTCGTGAGACCTATGTAACCTAGGCTCTGATACCAACTTGTCACGACCCAATTCCCGAACCTGGTCATGATGGCGCCTCTCATGAAGACAAGGCCAGCCATCCAACCCAATTCATCCTTTTAAGACAATTAATTAACACAATTATAGTATAAACATGGTTTAATAATATCCAATAGCGGAAAGTATAGATAAAATACGGAAATCCAACCCAACTCAGCCCTAACCGGGGTGTCACAAGTCATGAGCTACTACAGAGTTTACTAAAATTCTACAAGGTATGGAATTAGGAACGACATCTGAAGATATCATAAATACAGAAGATAAGGGAGAAAACGGGTCAGCGAACACCATGCAGCTACCTCGATAACTCCGATGAAAACTGAACAGCAGAAAACTCGCTCTATGCCTCAGGAATACCTGTACCTGCACACATGGTGCAGGGAGTAATGTGAGTACTCCGACCCAGTGAGTAATAAATATAAATAATAACTGAGGGTAAGAAAACACGTTAAGGCATACAACACTCTATACAGAAGCAGTGAAATCATTTAAAATAACAATTCAGTGAAACATCATGTGAAATTTCTTTAAAACCAGTAAAACCAGGTAATTTGGCAGTAAAATGACGAGTAGAGATCTACCTCTCAGGCTCAATATCAAAACAATATCAGCCCCTCGGTCTCAGTATCTCAGAACAGTATCAGCCCCTCGGGCTCAGTATCTCAGAAAAGTATCAGCCCCTCGGGCTCAGTATCTCAGAACAGTATCAGCCCCTCAGGCTCAAAACAGTATGAAGCAACCAGTCAATGAAATAAGAGCACATAATTATTATGGCGGATAATGCAGATGAGGAATAAATGCATGAGTGTAATGCAATGCATATGACGGTACCCTCTGGTACCCACTGCGGCATGCAGCCCGAGCCATCCATATTTATTTATCGTCGATGGCGCTCACTGGGGGTGTGTACAGACTACGGAGTGGCTCGTACAGCCCAAGCGCAATAACAAGCCATCTCGTGGCATCAATCAAGTTCTGGTCAGTCATTGTTACCTGACCAATTTATATCACACAGTGCCATTGTTACCACTGTTTCAAGTCACATCATACAGTGTCATTGTTACCACTGTTTCAAATCACTGCTGCGGCGCGCAGCCCGATCCATGCTCAGTCCAGAAATCATAATAAGCCCCTTGGGCATTTGTAAAACAGTAGTTCTCAGCCCGAAATATCATTTAGAAATATCATTTAAGTTTTCAAATCTTAGAAAGATGGCTGAGTTTGCAAAACAGTATTTAAAACCTTGGACTGAGATCAAATGATATGCATGTATGCGAAAACAGTGATGTCAATCCCTGAAGGATTCAAATAATTGGCAAGAAGCCCAAATGTAACAATTAAATCCAAGTAGAAAACACGGTAAAAACATCTCTCGGGACGGACTAAGTCACAATCCCCAATGGTGCTCTACCCCACGCCCGTTATCCGGCGTTCAAGTCACCTCAATATAGCATTACGATGTGAAATTCCGGGGTTTCAAACCTTCAGGACATCATTTACATCAATTACTCACTTCAAACCGGGTACTTCTTTAGCTCGCTACGCCTTTGCCCCTCGAATTGGCCTCCACGTGTGTCGAATCTGCCCACAATCACAACGAATATGTCGCATTATGCTAAAGGGACAATACCCAATCGAAAGCAATCGAAAAATATCAAAATTCACGAATTTGACAAAACCCGAGTCCTGGGACCACGTCTCAAAACTCAGAAATTTTTATACCAAGATGTTCTTCGTCCTCTCACGAGTCCGTACATATAAAGAACACAAAAATCGGAGCTCCTTTGACCCTTCAAATCGACCCTAGAAAATCTCAAAAGCACAAGCCCTAAAACCCCACTTTTCTACATATAATCTTGTATTTAACTTGGAAATAAGTAGAAACAACTCACCTTTGATGCTTGATAAAATCCCCCTTGAAATTCTCTCCAAAATCATCCAAGCCAAATGAAAGAAATGAAAGAAATAAGCCAAATCCGTGTTTAAGGAATCTGCCCGTGCTTCGTCGAGTTGTACCTTGCACTTGTGCTATACAAGTTGTACATCCTATTAAAATTTTCCCTTGTCGGACACCTTCTGTTTAAACACCCATAACGTCTTTTATAAATATCCAAATTACAAACGGTTTAAAGATTTAGAAACTAGACTCGAATATATTTAATTTGATAGGTTGTACACCATATAACTCTTTATATATCCCGAGATATGAGCTTCTAAAGTTGGATCCATGAAATCCGAAAATTCTGGAGAAACTGCTCCACCAGTCATCTTCACTCGATCATAACTTTCTATACAAATGTCCAAATTATGATTTCCTTAGCTTTCTGGAAACTAGAGACGAAGAGCTACAACTTCCGTTTATGAATTATCTAAATATTCCTTGTAGATCAAATGATATAGGCCTCCGAAGTACGCTCCACGACTGCACATTTGCTGTCCAAAGACAGCTTAGCAGCAGAAATTGCAGAAGTTTTTTCTTTTCTTTTTGGGTCCGAATTCCATTCCGTTAACCTTCCGAAATTCACCCGAGTACCTCGGGACCTTAACCAATTATATCAACATGTCCTACAATATCATTCAAACTTGTCCCAACCTTCGGAACACCCAAAATAACATCAAAACATCAAATCATCATCGGATTCAAGCCTACGAATCTCAAGAACTTCCAAATTCCATTTTTGATAAAAAACTCAACCAAACCACGTCCGAATGACCTTTAATTTTTTGCAGACAAGTCCAAAATAACATAATGAAGCTACAACAACTATCAGAATTCCATTCCGACCCTCGGATCAAAATCTCACCTATCAACCGGAATTCGCCAAAATACTAACTTTGCTATTTCAAGCTTAATTCTACACCGATCATCGCAAAAATATTCCGGACACACTCCTAAGTCCCAAATCACCTAATGAAGCTATCCAAACCATAAAATTTGCATTTCGAGCCCTCTAACACATAAGTCAATATCCGGTTGACTTTTCCAACTTAAGCTTCCTTAAAAGAGACTAAGTGTCTCAAACTTACCAAAACTAGTCCGAATGACTTCAAATTTTGCACACAAGTCACATTCGACATTACGGACTTGCACCAACTTTCGGAATCGCATTCCAACCCCGATATCAAAATTTCCACTTCCGGTCGAATTTTCTCAAAAACCTTCAAATTTTTATAATTAGCCAAATGACTTCAAAATGACCTCCGGACATCCAAATTCACTTCTGATCGCGCTCCCAACTCCAGAATCACCATACGGAGCTATTCCCAGACTCGGAATCCCAAACAGACTTCTATAACTCTGAAATGCCTTCCAACCCAAATTTATGAAATTCTTCTAAAATACTAACTTCCACAATATACGCCGAAATGCTCACGGGTTATCCAAAACCAAATCCGGACATACGGCCAAGTCCGAAATCATCATACGAACATGCTGGAACTTTCAGATCCCAATTCCGAGGTCGTTTACTCAAAATTCCAATCTTAGCCATTTTCTTCAACTTAAGGTTGCCGCAATGAAAAGTTTCTTTCCAATTTGATTCCGAATTTCCCGAAATTCAACTCTTACCATACGTACAAGTCAATATACCTGAAATGAAGCTTTTCATGACTTCCAGCTATTAAACGATGCGCTAGAGCTCAAAACGACCGGTCGGGTCGTTACACTTACTCCTCTCATTCTTTTCTCTCTTGTATTTTTCCATATTCTCTTTAACAATCGTTTCAACTGCACAAATTTGTGAGGGAGTCAAAGGTCCAAGACTGAGTTTCTTCCCATTAACCTCAAAAGAGTATCTATTTTTTTCGATACTATATGAAGTACTTCTATAGATATTCCATGACCTTCCCAACAAGATATGAAAACGATTCATGGGAATGACATCACACCAAATCACATCCTCATACCTTTCAATAAAGAATGGTAATAACACTCTTTTATCTACCTTTACTCCTTTCAACATGTAGGGATCAATATGTTCAACACAAGGCAAGTTCAATTTCTCAACCATATAAGTGCTAATTAAGTTATAGTTAAATGATTTGTCAATTCTAAAGGTATAAATTGTAGACATCACTTTAGCTCTTGTTTGAAAAATAACTTTACCATTGTCTTCTTTCCATTCGATATATTGTAATATCGACCTTTCAAGTTGTTGAGTCATAGATATATTCCTTCCACTGCAACTACCTATTTGAGATATCTTGACATAGATTAATGGAAATATGTATCTCTCAAATTTGGCTTCTTTGTTTTTTTTCAATTGTTCTCTCACACACTTTACCCTCTTTTTTTCTCTCGAAATAACCTTTGAACAAAATACTTTGTAGATTTATAATTAAACCCAACTCGTATGAAATTCTTAGTAGTAAAATTCAGATTTTTGGGGAACTAATGAAAGAAAAACCAAATCCTAGAACTATTAGGCTCGGTTGAAACATGACGCGAACAAAAAGGAAAAGATTATATGTTTAGATTAGAAAGAGTAAGAAAATCTAGGATCCCCTCTTCTTGTTTCCTTTGTTAATTTTTGGTAACAAATTAGATACAGAAGAAATATCCGGAGAGCACGCAATTCTATTTTTTGTTCTAAAAACTGATTTTCGTTTTTTTTAATTTTTTTTCTTTCTTTGCTCTTAGTATTCAAGAAATTCCAAGACTTACCAAGAACGAAATCTTGATAAAAATCGCTCTGATACCACTTGAAAACAACTAGGTCGGGAAGCCAAATTAGAGTAAGAATTTGAGAAGTAAATGCGGAAGCAATAACAACAAGGAATTGAACAACTAGAATTAAAGAGATAAAAATAAAGGATATGGGAAGAATTCAAGGAAAGAATTCCAAGAACTTCCAAGAACGCAAGTTCTATAGCCTTGACAAGATCAAAGTAACAACGTCTTGATTTATGGAAGAAATCAAACGCCTTTACTTAAAAAGCAAATCAAAACAATAGATTCGGATCTTGACCACTTTACGAGTAACTTGAGACAACAATTAATAACTAGTATTAATCGCCTTCTAAGAATACCACAAAGGAATCAAAGATATCATAAAAGAGAAGTAATCTTACTACCTTGAACTAAGAACTAGTAAAGGTTGAAAGATAAATCTCAAAGCACAAGTAACAAAGGTTCAAAAGAACTCTCAAAGTATGATATACTTAATCAATAAATGTTGTGTCTTATGAATGAGAAGAACTCCTTATTTATAGGAGTTAAAAGCACTTAAAATAATGTAGGGGGTTGCTAAAAAGTCATCTAAATTAGGTAGGGGGCTGCTAGGGGTCACAATAGCCATCAAACTTAGGTAGGTGGCTCCTAAGGGGTAACAAAAGCCATCAAAATTAAGTGGGGGGGGGGGGCAAATTCTTTTGGGGCAGATTTGGGCCTTAAAACTATTAGTTTGGGCCATTGGTTTGGACTCCAATTGGGCTCCTTTTGAAACACCCCCTTTTGGACCTCTTTTAAGGTCATTTTGAGCCCTATTGGTGGACTTCAAGCGCTGATTTGGTAGCCCAATCTTCCTCCTCTTGGACTTCACTTTGGACTAACAAATAATTGTAAAACTTGTACAATTCATCTCCTTTGGGCTTGAGCTCTTCCTCTACAATTAAAAGCTTCTTTATTTGCCATTGAAGTCTAGCAACCTAGTTTGCAACTCTTTAGCTTGAGATCTTGTATATGGCCTTGGAGCTTCCAAAACTCTATCCTTGTCCTTGATGCTATCACCTAGCCAATTCACATCCTTTATCCTTGAGCTCTTCCTCCCAATTAATAACTTCTTCATTTGCACTTGAAGTCTAATGATCTTGTTTTGTAATTCTTTAGCTTGACATCTTATTAAAGGCCATCTTTGAGATTCAAAAGCTTCATCCCTGTCCTTGAATAGAGTTGAGCTTCCTAGGATGCTATCATTCCCCTCTTCTTGAATAAAATTCGTCCTCGAATTTCGACCTTGCAAGAAAAAGAAAACACGGGCTGCATGCCGCAGTGATATAGCGATTGGGCTGTAGGAGGCCCTTCGTAGTCTGCACACCCCCAATGAGCGCAGTCGACTATATATACATGGATCGGGTTGCACGCCGCAACGGTTGCTATATGGTACCTATTGAGTGTGAGCGCTGAATGGTAAGAGCTAAGTCATGAGTGACTGAGAGGCTTGCCCGAGGGGCTATATATATACCTGTACATGAGTGACGCTTTTCCTGAGGGGTCTGTTTATGAACTTACTATTTTTACTCCTCCTTAAAGTAAGTTTCTATTGAATATGTTGATTTTATTACTGCTTTCACTCATTTTTAGACCGAGCCTCTATTGAAAATGTTGAACAAATGCTTTAAACAACTTTCATTTAAACTGAAGTTTTTAAGTTATGAAATGGTTATGAATTTCTATTTTGCCGAGGGGCTGTATACGAACTATGCTTTGCCCGAGGGGTTGATTATGATTTTCATCACTTTCACTATATATATTTCATTAAACCTATATTGAAAAGGTTAGAAAGATATTTTCCAAAGGATTTTACTGAACTTGGAAATTTAACGAAATGATTTGAATGGTATCCTGTTTTGGAAACATGTTGTAATCATTGTGGTGCTATGACATAGTTTACGTGATTTCTTACTGCTCAGTCTTCATTTACTTTTATTACTTACTGAGTTGGAGTACTCACATTAGTCCCTGCACCATGTGTGCAGATTCAGGTATTTCTGAACCCGGTAGCAGGTGTTGATCGCTCAGAGGCAGAGTCGTCGGAGTTTAGCAAGGTAGTTGCCTGGCGTTCGCAGCACAACTTTTCTCCCTCTTGTTTCTATTAGAGTGTATTTAGTACATTTTTTTGACTTTTCGTTGTATTCAGATTTTAGTAGATGCTCATGACTAGTGGCGCCCCAATGTCGGGCTTGTGTATTCATTCCGCACTATTCTTTTAAATTTACATCATAAGATTATTGATTAATAAATGGTATAAAAATAGCTTTTATTGAATAATGGTTGATTCGGGAGTTGTGTCGGTTGGCCTAGTTTCACGATAGGTGCCATCAGGACCGGGTCGATTTTGGGTCGTGACACTCGTCTATTTGTTGAAAAGTGATATTTTTTCCTCTCTTTAAACTAGTATTATTTTGAATTTTGATTTACTGATTTGCTTGGTTGAAAATTATGTGCTGATTCTTGATTTATTCCTTTGTTTACGACTCTAATTATTCTTATTACCTTATTGTCTGTAATGTTACTAATTCTTCACGATTATTTCCTTAATTAAACTTTTGTTTATTTACCTATTTACTTAGGTCTGATTTGATTTTCTTTTCTTAAGTGACTCCTGTCCTTTAACTATTGGGTAGTTGTCCTTAATTGAAGGAAGACTATGCTAATTTCGTGTGTGATTAATTTTGTAATTTCCCTGATTGCTGAATTATGATTTCTTTACCTTATTTTGCTCCACTCCTAAACTACTATATATACTATTCTTTACTCCTCACTTCTGTACACGAACATTAGTTCATCATCCATTACTTTTTACACTCTAAAAAGCTCTCTGCTCTCTTTGCTACTTGTGATCTTTGTTAGTCTAGCCGGTTGCAAGCCAAGGCTGGAAATTGCACAACACCTGTCTTACATCTTGTGTTTTCTTTCTCTAATTGGTATGCTTTCTGATTAAATTTTTAAGAATCTAAACCTATGTGTTTATTTACTACCTTAGTTCATCAGACCTGAGTTCATTCTTGCTTCTGATTACTGCTCACCTAGCATGCCAAATACTGCCTTATTCAAATATGTAATTAGCATGTCTCCAATTTACTTACCTATTTGCTATCTTGTTTAACATGTCTTACACTGTCTTATTCCACATGTGACTAGCTTGTTTGCCTGACTACTATTTATCTAGCATGCATAAACTTTGTTTTGTAAGTGTGTGATTAGCATGTCTACACTTGTTAATGCTTGCTTGGCATGTCCATTTTAGTTCTTGCCTGTTCTGCCTTACTCCTGCTAAGTTATCTAGTCTCTCAAATGCAACTATAGTTATGTTGTTTATGCGCCCTCAATATATTTCTGATGTGATCTTTGATTCATATTTCAATGACCTACATTATATCTAACCTATTAGTTCTGTAGAATACCTTTGATAACTCTATGCCCCATGTTGTTTATGTGCTCCACCAAGGTGTATTCTATGTGTACCCAACCTCTTTCCTTGTGTGGAAACTGTTTGCCAAAGTATTTTTTAAAGATATTTGTTTTGTTACTTGTGTTTAGATTGCAAATTATTTCCCATGCTTTTCTAACTGCTGTTTTACTACTAAATTACTGATTTTCAAAAAAACAATTCACTCCTAAGACCTCTCTTTATACTGTTTACCAAACTTTTTCAAATCATGTCAAGCACTCTCAGTTATTCTTAGGTTGTTAAGTTCTGCCCCTTTGGTATGTGTACTGCTTAGAGGTCCCTGAGATCTCTATGAACTCTAGCATATTAGGGCTGTCACTTCCACACTGCACATAAATTAGTCATTATTTGAAGAAGGTCTGGGTGTGAGCACTGCCCGGGATCCTTGAGGTTCTTCGGGAACTCTGACATACCTAGACATGAAATTGGCCATGAAACTTTGGGCATTTGAGACTATTGAAGGTTTGGTACACCAGAAATTATTTGGGCCTACTTAAGGCTCCCTATAGCTTAATGTATATTTATATTTATGTAATTTATTCAATCCTTGGTCTGTAATAATTAATTGTAAACAAATGTTGGGGTGACTAGTTTAAATGGAGTGTAGTTGTATACTGTGGGTAAAGTTGGGCAGATATCATGCCTATATGGTTTATTTTGGTTTACATGCGCTGAGTAGATAACATGCCTATATGGTTTATTTTGGTTTTCATGTGTTGTGTTAGACAACCTGCCTATAGGGTCTGCTTTGGTTGAAATAAGTTATGCCTACTTTAATTTACATGATTAGACACCATGCCTATAGGGAATAAAATAACTAAGGTTCATTTTTCATTACGTTATATATTCAAATTTGTCTCTTTAGAAATCATGCCTATAGGATTTTAAATCAGCTTTACTTATAGAAATCATGCCTATAGAATCTAAAATCAGTTTGAATTAGAAATCATGCCTATAGGATCTAAAATCAGTTTAATTTTAACTTACTCCCGTAAGCCTTGAATTAGTCTTATTAATTATCCTACTCGTTTCATTAATAGTCTTCAACACTGTGTTAATTAATATCACTAGAAAACATGCCTATAGGATAAAGGACTTCAAAATGTCTTCCCAAAATTGTGACTGCATATACGCATTGAGGCAAGCCTTAGGATGTTAAATAATTGTAAAACCAGTTCTGTTTATAAGTGAAATTATCCACGTTTAACAAGCTGTAAAACTAGCAGGCAAACTAGTTAGGATCTTACCACTTCCCTAAAAAACAAACACCGCATGTTCTGTTTTTGTGATATCCATCTAGATATCATGTTCTTAGGATTTCTGAACTTCTTTTGAAAATATGTGTTTTAGACGTGCTGTTTGATTGTCTACATACATGCGGAGGTAAATGTGAGCCTTCTAACTGTTTGTCCCTATTTGCTTGTCCTACATGTTATTTGCCTACCGCTTAGATTTTTACCTTTTAAAAACCTTAGGTTGTCTAGAACTGTCTAGATTTATTGGTCCTAAATTCCTCCAGGACCATAAGGAAGGGTCGGGTAGCAGCACGCCTAGAGGTCGTTAATTAAACTCGCCTATAAACACTAAGGGAAGGATAATGGGTAGTAAAAGGATATGATGACTGCGTGCTAATATCACGTGTAACCCCTCATTGAGGTGTGATTACCGGGCATTGCATAGGTATGATTTTGTAGGCTAATCAACCTAGGACTTCACTTTCCCAATTCCTATGTGTTTAAATTTTATAAACTTCATTTTCTTTATATATGTGCAAGTTGTTAAAACCTCTCCCTTGCTTCCATTACTTGAATCATACATGTATTTAGAATGTCAAAACATGCCTTTATATGCGAATATGTGTTGAGATTGTTTCTTGTTAAATGACTAATTAACATAGTTTAAGTTCGGCCGGGACCCACCGTTGTGGACCGCGAGGGGTACCTAACACCTTCCCCTTAAGGTTATTTCGAGCCCTTACCCTAATCTCTGGTAATGCAAACTAGTTACATGAGTTAATCGCTCTAGGTGCCCTAACGCACCATAATCCGTTAGGTGGAGACTCTTCAAATACCCAATTCCCAAAAGGAAACGAGTTGTTCCCCCATGAATGTCAAAACCCGGACTTCCCCGCCATAAAAGGGAAAAAGGGGGTGCGACAGCATGACGACTCCGCTGGGGATATTTAGGCTCTTTCCATAACGAAATTATTTTTTGAATTAGTCCAAGCATGCTCTATCACACATACCCCTTATTTGAATTCAACTATCTATTTTTAAGCATTTATGATTTCTTTATCTTCCTAAATTGACTTGTCTCTTTGTTTTCTTTTCTGTAACTGTTTTTCTATTATTTAAATACTGCATTTATTATTTTTATTACGTGCAAATACTTGACAACATGCTATTTATTGCTACATAAATCATGCTCAACATCATATTCCACTCATGCGTAATTAATCCTATAGCAACACTTGATGAGTGTTTGTGCTCTTCCTATATATCACCCTTTAAATTTGGAAGGTGTATTTGCGGTAAAACTAGTCGATCATCGGTGTGTTCGATGGTTCCGTGCCTTTCCCCCTCAAGTTGTCCGCTTGAGGGTCCCAGTCTAGACCTCTATAACTACCTTACTCTATTAATTGTTCATGCATCATGGTCAAACCTAGTCGGGTTAATATGTTGTCCGCATAATAGCCCTTTAAGACAAGCTTTGTCCAAAAGTCCATCGGGTTTTCAATAATCCCAACGGACGTAACCACGATTATGTGCATTAATTTGGAAAAATAAGTGCCAATATTCTAATCATTACTGTATAAATAGATGAACCTGGAGGGGGAAAAGGGCCTAACTCTCTCTTGTTTTGCAGAAAATGGGGCACGAAGTCCCCAGATTTGGTATAGTCGGTAGCATACCCTCACTTTTGTTAGATTGGTGGAGGGACCTTCTTTCATGTGACCAAAACCATGTTAAACGAGTCTTAGGAAACTTGCCTTCTCTATTGGATCTTCAGCCCAACAAAATGTTGATCGAGGCTGCAACTATGTTTTGGGACAAGAAAAAGGTTGTGTTCCGTTTTGGGAACATAGAAATGACTCCCCTTCTAGAAGAAATAGGAGGATTTGCTGGGTTGCCTTGGGATAGCCCTAATCTGTTAGCACCTAAAAATTGTATTACTAGGGGATTTCTTAATATGATGGGGCTAAAAAAGAATGACAACTTGAAATGCTTGAAAGACTCCTACATACCTTTCGACTTCCTTTATGAACGATACGGTCACAGTCGCTCTTACCGTATTTTTGATGATGAGTTCTCAATCACCTCCTTGGGTTGGATTCATCGTAGAGTCTTCGTGTTCATTGTCTGTTTCTTGGGTATGCTGGTATTCCCAATCCAAGGGGACAAAATCCATACTAGGCTAGCCATGTGGCCAAAACTTTGATGGACGAGATCGAGGGGGAGACATACACTATCGTCCCTATGGTCGTTGCAGACATGTACCAGGTTTTAGAGCGATGTCAAAAGGGGTTTAGGTTCTTCGAGGGTTGCAACTTGTTGTTACAGGTCTGGTTGATGGAACATCTCCAAAAAGGACAATACCGTCAAGAATTTTCGTGAAGGTCGTGGAATGATCACATAGCCTTCCATCATCCCAAAAGAATGAACTATATTCCAGACATGTTTGCTCAACCAGAGGACGATGTGGGATGGGTACAGCTTTTCGAAAATTTGATAGAGGATCAGGTCTAGTGGATGTTTGAGTGGTTCCCTACCGATGAGTTCATCATCAGATCCAGAGATTTCCACACTTGGTATTGATTGGGTTAAGGGGAATATACCCTTACACTCCTCTCAGGGTTATAAGACAATCAGGCAGGAGACAGATCATACCAGGGTCGCTAAGATGTATAACTTTAGAGTTGATTTCCAAGGTGACGCCATCCCGTATAAGAATGAAGCACAACATATGTGGACTTTGAAGATTATTGTAGAGAAGATACTATCAAGCTAGATCGATATCATGCGGGCCACTCGTACCTTTACCCTTCGTGGTTGGAGGACAACATAGCTAGGGTCTTTGAGCCAAGGGCTGGGCCAGGAAACAGGGTTATAGACGAGGTTGCTGAAGTAGAGGTGAAGTACAACAAGCTGCGGAAAAGAGTTCGAGAATCTGAAGCTAAGCATGTGGCGCAGCATAAGGCTGACATGGAGATGATTAATGAGTGGAAAGAAAGAGCTGTCAAATCTAGCGAGAGGCTGGAATATCTGGAGTACAACTAGATGGAATTGGAGGGGAAGATGAGGAAGAGGGTCACCGACTGCCAGAACGTTGAAGGAAATGAAGGAGGGCATCTGGCAAGGGATTCCTACTGCTGAACCTGCGTGAGTTGGGAGAGTTGATCGACAACAACATCCGGTCTAGAGAGGGTCCTTATGGGACAAAGTAAATTAGATTTACTTGCTTTCCTTTCAAATGTAATAAGGCCAAGTTCCATTAGCAACATTATCTTATTTAGTTTCGTTTTGGTTTGTTTACTTTTACATTAATGAAATGAGGCAATTATTGGAACTAAAGTTCTCCAAATTTATTCGTTGCTAGGCCTACCTCGGGCACAATGATGCTCCCAAATGAGGACACGAATTTACATTCTCGCAATATGTGTTTAAATACTGCAAACATTTCAGAACCCTTTCTGACTTGTTTACCCCTTTTTGTTTTCCTTTTATTCTTTATTCCTATCCCCTAAGGTTGGTTCGCTCATACTGGCATCATCAGCATATCACACCAGATCTAAAGGCCCTCCACCTCCTCATCCTCCTATAAGCAATACAAAAGGCAAAGGAAAAGCAAAAATAGATGACTTAAGTGGTATTCGAAAGGAGAATGCTGAGAACGCAGAAACTTTAGACGGTCGGAGTAATTCGACACCAAATGATCTAGTCTTGAGGTTGGAACAAAAGATATTGGAGCTACAGGGAGAGCTTGAGCAGGTCCTAAACTTGGAAAACTTATCACTCACCCTGAATGTCCCCGAAATCAACAAACAAAACACAAAGAACCTAGCACCTCCCCAAAACACACCAAACCAACATCCGCAAAATCCTCCTACACCGCATCAATACGCAACCCCAACCCAAAATCTCAATCCCCTACCAATACCAACTCTGCCACAACACCACCACCAACTAATTCAGTACCCACCAACCACCACTTATCATACTCCCCAGAACACAACACAACTCATTCCTGATCCTCAAAACTCAACCAATGACCACCGTTACACCCAGGCACCTAGCACCCACCAAAACAACCCTATATACGTGGAAACCGTGCCTCACTCTCCTATATACCAGAATCCTCCGAGAAATACCTGCTCATTAAAAATATGGCTGAGGAACTCAAGAAGTTGACGAGTCGAGTTCAGGATGTCGAAGGCGGCAAAGGGGTAGAAGGTTTGAACTATGAAGACTTATGTGTACAGCTAGATGTAGAACTACCAAAGGGTTACAAATCTCCCAAGTTTGAAATGTTTGATGGTACAGATGATCCCAGGGTTCATCTGAGGACCTATTATGACAAGCTTGTTAGGGTCAGAAAGGATGAAAGGATCCGAATGAAACTCTTTATGAGAAGTCTTACGGGAGATGCTTTGTCCTAGTACATCAGCCAGGATCCTAAGAAATGGTCCAACTGGGTGAGAATGGCGTCTAATTTCATGGACCGATTCAGTTTCAACACAGAAAATGCACCAGATGTTTTCTACATTCAGAACCTTAAGAAGAAGCCCACCAAAACTTTCTGTGAGTACGCTACTCATTGGAGGTCAGAAGCAGCCAAAGTCAGCCCATCTTTGGACGAGGAACAAATGAACAAGTTCTTCGTCAGAGCACATAATCCACAATATTATAAAAGGTTGATGGTTATTGAAAATCATAAATTCTATGATATCATCAAACTCGGAGATAGAATCGAAGAAGGAATCAAGAGCGGGATGGTGACAAACTTTGAGGCATTACATGCCATAAACAAGGCATTACAATTAGGCGGCATATCGAAGAAAAGAGATGTTGGGGCAATAATGGTGTCTCAAGGCCCGAAATCTCCACTTATATATCAAACACCTCCACCCACATACCAATCACCGCCACCCACATATCAACCTTCATCTCCCAGATATTCCCAACCATCTCATTTCTAGTCACCTCCAACTCGCCAAAATTATCCAAAACCACGACCCAATTTTGACTGCAAGCCACCCAGACAGTACACCGCTATTGCTGAACCCATCAACCAGCTGTATGAAAGGTTAAAAGCCGCTGGTTACGTCACTCCAATTCCCATTGTGGCATTAGAGAATACATCCCAATGGGTTAACCCATACAAAACCTGTGCATACCATTCCAGTATGAAAGGGCACACCATTGACGAGTGCTGAATATTGAAAGACAAAATCCAGACGCTAATTGACAGCAAGGTCATACAGGCAAAAGAAGCTGCACCCAATGTCCGCAACAACCCTCTCCCGGATCATAGGGGTGGCGGGATACATATAATAGAGATCGATGAAGAATGGGATCCTGAGGGGTCAATCAGGCTTATTCGAGAAGGTGATGACTTTAAACCTGCAGTCACAGTTAATCCTATTGTAGTGTAGACTCAGTCACCAATTGAAGTTGAGGTAGCTGAATCAGTTCCATTTGAGGTAGAGGTAGCTCTACCTGCGGCCATCCCTGTTCCATTTGAAGTAGAAGTGGCCACACCTTTCACGGTGACAGTTTCAACCACACCTCCTTTCAACTCAAAAGCAATACCCTAGGATTATGTTGCCGAGGCTAGGTGAAAAGGAAAGGCAAAGATGTAGGAATCCGATGCTGCGCAAGGAATGACTAGGACCAGGAGAATCTATACACCTGAACACTTGGGAGGACCAAGTAAGGATGCTGCTACCAAGCAGCCTGTCATTGAAACATGACCAGATGACCTTTGGAGGAAAGTTCAAGCAAGGGAATACTCTATCATCGATCATTTGAACAAAACCCCAGCTTAGATATCCATACCGTCGCTGTTGCAAAATTTAGAGACACACAAGAATGCTTTGATGAAGGTGTTGAGTGAAGCTTACGTACCCAACAATATCACCTGCGGAGAGATGGCCAATATGGTAAGGCAGGTGCTAGAAAGTCATAAGATAATCTTCCATGAAGATGAGCTACTACCTGAGGGGTTGAATCACAACCGAGCATTGCATATCATAATGCAAATTGAAGACAAATTCATTTCCAACATCTTGATTGATGGGGGTTCAAGCCTCAACATTTGTCTGTTGGATACTCTGAAAAGATTGGGCAAAGGTTTCCATGAAATACAGGCAGAGAGAATGAACGTGAAAGCCTTCAATGGGTCTCAAAGGGCCACGATTGGGAAAATTAATCTTTGTTTGCAGATGGGGCCAACTTGGTTCGATGTCGAATTTCAGGTGCTTGACATATCAGCCTCATACAATCTTCTGTTAGGCCGACCATGGATGCATGCTGCCGGAGCTGTGGCTTCCCACGACATCAAGCCATGAAATTCGAATGGAACCATCAGGAGGTGATTATTCATGGAGACGGGAGTAACCCTATTTATACTAGTCAAACCATCCCGGTTATTGGAAAGAGAAAGAAGTTAGGAGGGGAAACCTATCATCACATCGAACGTGTCAATGCTGTTGAGAAAGACAAATGGTGGAGTAGCAAAATAGAAAACATACTGGCATGTTGTGGGTATGAACCCAGCAATGGGCTTGGGAAGAATCTCTAGGGTATTACTAAACCAATACAGTTAAAGCGTCATGGTAATACCTTTGGACTCGTATACCAGTATACATGGCAAGAGTATAATAATTGGTCGCCTCTATGGCACAGACCGTCTCTCAAGCAACTAGTGCCATATCTGGATCAAGCTTTTCACCAGGCTGATATGATATGGGGAACTGCAAAAGAAGAAGCATTAGCTGGGCTGAGGAATCTATTTTTGGAGGATGAAGACATGGACTATAGTGCAATAATTAAGGAGGGGGAGGAAGAAGGCCTCACTATTCTGACTGTGGAGAAGGGAGCTGTTCTTAGGAACTGGACCGCCACACCATCCCGGTCCCGCCGAGTCCCTGGGTAGCTTGGCAGATTTTATTCCTATATCCATTCTAGGCATCAACGATTTTCAGTAATTTTGTTTTTAAGATTCACTTGTTTCAAAATAAATGTTCAATTCATCGAGCTGTACTCGTTTGGATGTTTTAAGTCTTAATCAAAAGCATCGCTCTTTATTATTTATTTCTATCTTTCATATTTTTCTTTCTACAATGTTATTGTTACTTTTCCTGATGAACCGGTGACTGTGACATGTAATGAGGCAATACAACATGAGAATAGTAATTTGGATGAAGAAGATGAGATACTTGAGGAAGTTGTCAGGGAAGTTGAAAACTTTGAGAATAAGCCTATGTCCAACCTGGATGAAACCGAAGCAGTAAATTTGGGGGATGTCGAGACCATTAAGGAGACTTGCATCAGCATTCACTTATCGCCAACAGAGAAAGATGAGTACATTCGTTTCTTAAAGGAGTATAAGGACACTTTCGCATGGTCGTATGATGACATGACTGATTGGAGCATGTCCATAGTGGCTCACAAGTTTCCTACTAATCCCATGTGTCCACCAGTGAAGCAGAAACTCAGAAAATTCAAACCAGATATGAGCCTGAAAATCAAGGAGGAAGTTACTAAGAATATTAAAGCCAAAGTTCTCAGGGTTGTTGAGTACCCAACCTGGTTAGCCAACATTGTACCAGTTCCGAAGAAATATGGGAAAGTCAGAGTATGTGTTGCCTATAGGGATTTAAACAGAACAAGTCCCAAGGATGACTTTTCGCTTCCAAATATACACATCCTGATAAATAATTGCGCCAAGCATGAACTCCAATCCTTTGTGGATTGTTTCGCAGGTTATCACCAAATCTGGATGGTCGAAGAAGACGTAGAGAAAACCGCTTTTATTACACCATGGGGGTGTACTGTTACAAAATGATGCCATTTGGTCTAAAGGATGTTGGGGCTACTTACATGAGAGCCATGATAACCATCTTCCATGATATGATACATAAAGAAATAGAGGTGTGTGTGGATGACGTCATTATCAAATCTAAGAGGTCCGCGGATCACATAGCCGACTTAATAAAGTTCTTTGACAACTTAAGGAGGTACAACTTGAAACTGAACCCCGCAAAGTGTGCATTCGGGGTTCCCGCAGGAAAGTTACTAGGATTCATTGTCAGTTGTCGAGGGATCAAGCTAGATCCGTCTAAAGTCAAAGCTATTCAGGAATTACCACTACCGAGGAGCAAAAAGGACGTGATGAGCTTCCTAGGACGTCTCGACTATATCAGTCGCTTCATAGCACAGTCCACGGTCATATGTGAACCCATCTTTAAGATGCTGAGGAAAGATGCCGAAACAAGATGAACTGAGGATTGTCAGAAAGCTTTCGACAAAATCAAGGAATACCTGTCCACACCACCAGTTTTGGTCCCGCCAGAGCTGCGGTGGCCTTCGATACTCTATCTATCTATATTAGATGGAGCCTTCGGATGTGTTCTGGGACAACATGATGAGACAGAGAGAAAGGAGCAAGTCATATACTACTTGAGTAAGAAGTTCATTTCTTACGAAGCATGGTACTCTCTACTAGAGTGCACTTGCTGTGTTTTGACCTGGACGACCCAGAAGTTGAGGCATTACTTTTGTGACTATACCATATACATCATACCTAGGATGGACCCTTTGAAGTACATATTTCAGAAACCCATGTGAACCGGGAAGTTAGCCAAATGGAAGATACTGTTAAGCGAGTTCGATATCATCTACGTAACTCAAAAGGCGGTCAAAGGACAAGCATTGGAAGATCATCTTGCTGAAAATTCGGTGGGAGGAGAATACGAACCCTTGAAAATATATTTTCCTGATGAAGAGGTGTCATTTGTAGGAGAGGACATTACCGAAGCATACAACGGTTGGAGGATGTTCTTTGACGGAGCTGAATATTTCAAAGGAGTGGGCATTAGAGCAATTTTGGTATCAAAGATAGGTCAACATTATCTGGTATCTGCTAAACTCAGATTTCCCTGCACAAAAAACATGGCAGAGTATAAAGCATACATACTAGGACTCAACATGGCAGTCGACATAAATATTCAGGAGTTGTTGGTAATCGGTGATTCAGATTTGCTTGTGTACTAGGTACAAGGAGAATGGGCTAACAAGAATTCCAAGATATTTCCATATCTGCACCATGTACAGGAATTGAGAAAGAGGTTTGCGAAGATAGAGTTCTGGCATGTGGACAGAATTCAGAATGAGTTTGCCGATACATTGGCTACCTTGTCATCCATGATACAACATTCAGATAAGAGTTTTGTTGATCATATCCCAGTGAGAATTCATAATCAGCTGGCATATTGTGCCCATGTTGAAGAAGAAACAGATGAAAAACCTTGGTTCCATGACATTAAGGAGTATTTGGCGAAAGGAGAATATCTGGAGCATGCAAACCACACTCAGAAACGCACACTCCAGAGATTATCCAATAACTTCTTCCACAGTGGAGGAAATTTGTATAGAAGAAATCCTGATTTGGGATTGCTAAGATGTGTCGACGCAAAAGAATCTTCTAAACTACTTGAGGATATACATGCTGGGACCTGCAGCCCGCATATAAATGGTTTTGTTTTGGCCAAGAAGATACTTAGGGCCGGTTACTTTTGGATAACCATGGAGACAGATTTCATCTAGTATGTCTGCAAATGCTACCAATGCCAAGTGCATGCCGATATGATAAAATTGCCGCCAAATAACCTCAATGCAACAAGCTCACCTTGGCCATTCGCCGCCTGGGTAATGGATGTCATCGGTTTGATTGAGCCCACTGCTTCAAACGAGCACAAGTTTATTCTAATGGCCATTGATTACTTCCAAAATGGGTAGAGGCTACATCTTACAAAGCTGTAACCAAAAAAGTCATCGCAGACTTTGTCAACGATCATATTGTTTGCTGATTCGGAGTTTCTAAGTCTATTGTCACGGATAATGCAACCAATCTCAACAGTGATTTGATGAAAGCCATGTGTGAAACTTTCAAATCAAGCACAAGAATTCTACAACCTATAGACCTCAGATGAATGGAGCCGTAGAAGCCGCCAACAAAAACATCAAGAAGATACTAAGGAAGATGGTAGAAAACCACAAACAATGGCACAAGAAGCTATCTTTTGCTTTGTTGGGATACCGCACTACAGTTCGCACATCAACCGGGTCAACTCCTTACATGCTGGTTTATGGTACCGAAGCGGTCATCCCAGCCGAGGTAGAGATTCCTTCTTTAAGAATCATACATGAAGCTGAACTCAGCAATGCAGAATGGATAAGGAGCCACTATGAACAATTGTCCCTTATAGATGGAAAAAGGATGAACGCAGTATGTCACGGTCAGCTTTACCAGAACATAATGTCTAGAGCTTTCAACAAAAGGGTCAAACCAAGGCAATTTGCACCAGGAAAGCTGGTACTGAAGAAGATCTTCCCACATCAAGATGAAGCCAAAGGAAAATTTTCTCCCAACTAGCAAGGTTTTTACATGGTCTACAGGGTACTAACAGGAGGAGCACTCATACTTGTAGAAATGGATGGAGAAATCTGGCCAAAACCAATCGATTCAGACGCAATCAAGAGATACTATGCTTAGACTATTTACATTTCCTCATCTGATGTAATTGAACTACGTTTGACCTGGTTCCCATTAAAGAGGGGATGCGTAGGCAGCCCTGTGGGTTCGATCATATCATAATAAAATTTCCATTTTCCCCAAGATCAGAAACTGGGGCAGAATTTTGAGGAGGACCCTTAAAATTTTAGAGCAAGTTCAGCCAATGCCAGCATATGCCAGACGGTCAGAAATCGATTAAGAATATTGGGGTAGAATTTTGAGGAGCACCCTCAAAATTCTAACTTGAGGAAGCTGGAATGTCTCTGAAATGTGTTACAGTCACTAGTTCATCTAAAATTACCTGATATTTCAATATGTTTCTAAAATAACTCTATTTTTACCAATAATTGCATATTTTTGAAAACCCTATTTCCATAACAGTCAGGTATTACCCAGGAAAACTCAAACGAGGCCTCCGGAACGGAGCAAAGAAAGGCCAGTGGACAAAGGCATGAACCAACCTCCCCCTCACGAAACTTACAATTTTTCTTTGAGCGCAGGCACATTTGACGTAGCGATAGCATTCGCAGACATGTATACACAAAGCAAAATCAATATCAAACAGGCCATCAGACACCGAATATATCTCCAGCTAAGAAATGTGCTACCCTTATGTGCTACGCATACTTTGCATGGGACTAAGCCCTGTCCCGCATATTTGCATGAGGCTAATCCCTGCCTCCGTATCTGCATGAGGCTAATCCCTTCCTCCATATCTACATGAGGCTAATCCCTACCTCCATATTTGGATGAGGCTAATCCCTGCCTCCATACTCGCATGAGGCTAATCCCTGCCTCCATATTTGCATGAGGCTAATCCCTGCCTCCATACTCGCATGAGGCTAATCCTTGCCTCCATATTTGCATGAGGCTAATCCTTGCCTCCATATCTACATGAGGCTAATCCCTGCCTCCATATTTGCATGAGGCTAATCCCTGCCTCCATACTCGCATGAGGCTAATCCCTGCCTTCATATCTGCATGAGGCTAAACAATGCCTTCATCCTTGCATAAGGCTAATCCCTGCCTCCATATTTGCATGAGGCTAATCCTTGCCTCCATATTTGCATGAGGCTAATCCCTACCTACACACCTGCATGAGGCTAATCCCTGCCTCCATATCTACATGAGCCTAATCCCTGCCTCCATACTCGCATGAGGCTATTCCTTGCCTCCACATCTGGATGAGGCTAATCCCTGCCTCCAATCTGCATGAGGCTAATCCTTGCCTCCATATTTGCATGAGGATAATCCCTGCCTTCATATTTGCATGAGGCTAATCCTTGCCTCTATACCCACTTGAGGCTAATCCCTGCATCCATATTTGCATGAGGCTAATCCCTGCCTCCATATTTGCATGAGGCTAATTACTTCATCCATAGTAGCATGAGGCTAATCCCTACCTCGCATGAGGCTAATCCCTGCCTCCATAATCTGTATGAGGCTAATACCTACCTCCAATATGCATGAGGCTAATCCCTACCTCCAATATGCATGAGGCTAATCCCTGCCTCCATATCTGCATGAGGCTAATCCTTGCCTCCATATTCGCATGGGACTAAGCATTGTCCCTCCTTGCACAAATATTACTCTATTCTGGTACTATCTATTTGCTTTTCGATCAGGCTAAGCTCTGCCCTTCATTTCACAAGACTATGTCTTGTCTTGTTAACATCATATTATTACATCTCATGGGCTGAAATATCGCCAATGTATCCAAAGGCGTCATTGTCTAAAAGGCATCACCCTCATAGCCGGATGACACCATGCCATGGCTTCAGGATCTCTTGAATTTGTATATCATTATTCAAAGGCGTCATGGTTCGGAGGCACCATCTTCATGGCCCGAGAACAACATTTCATGGCCTGTGAATCCCTCACTGAACAGTTCATGGCCTAGGACATCATGGTCTGAGGACGCCATCCGTAACCATCCGAAGACAACTTTCATGGTGCAAAAGGAATCTGCATCACGTTTAAAGTTTTGCACAAATATAAGTTTGTAGCATATCTTCATTTGTAGGTGACCATTGAGCAACCACAATCCTAGCAGGAGCGACCTCGCTCCAGTTCCTTCACTATCTCAAATTTGACTGTTCACCATAACCACTCTTGCTTTCATCCCGCAATCCCTTGTCCATTCCTGTAATGACTTCATCGGTACATTCCATTGAAGGATCCAGAACTATACATGGCCTGATTCCTGTAAAACCAGAGATATGTAGGCAGCTCAAAGACTAGAGTTCGGCCTCTATCTTTCAAAACATCCCATCCGGTCAAAATTAGCCATCATTTCTTTATTCGAAAATTCTTTCATCATTCCCGAGTAAAGAGGGGCGGATGTTGATACCCAATTTTTTCCATAATATTTTTAAATTATGCATGGGCATTAATTAGTATTTTTTCATACAATTTCTGTATTTTAAAGTATTTTAAATAATCTATCCCAACATTTATTTTATAAAACAATCACTAATTACATCACAAATAATTTTATAATAATTTTTGTGGTTTAATTTTATCATTTGCATTTGTACTAAGTTTTAATTATTGCACAATAAACACATTTGTATTTTTAGGATACAATTGTAATTACTTTACAATTATAGCTTATGCATGCATTATTACATTATTGTACCAGCAAATAGCCTTTTATAATTTTAAAATATTAAGTAGTTATTTTAAAATACTTCCAGGCATGAAAATCATTTTTACAACCCATCAGTTATTTTTGGAAATTGTTTTATCAATTAAATGGGTATTTAACAAATGACCCTCTTATTTTCGGATTTAGCATAATAACCTAGCCCAATTTCCACCCCAATTCAATTAAACCAGGCCCAAAATCTACCCAGCCCAAACCCCTTATCTACTCGACCTAGCTCTTTTTAGATCCTGGCCGTTGATCATTTTGATCAACGATCCAGATCTCGCCTTACCTAAATTAAACTAACCTATACCCCCCAAACCCTAATCACTTTACTACCTTTCCCCGCCGTCATCTGTTCCTCTCCTCTCTCAAATGCTTTCGACCTAAACCCTAATCTCCAAACACCGCCTCCAAACACTGTCACTTACCTACTGCCCTCCTATGGTGGTTCTTCACCACCTCAGGCCTCTAATGGCCTTGCTATGGCGTCTCCATATTTTGATCCTTGAAGTGATCCTCAAGGGACCTAGGCGGTCTGTTTACACCTTGGGTTTTCTTGCTGGTTTCATGCTATTTAGCTTGATCTTGAGTAAGATCTTTCTCATTTTTCGTCTTGGATCCGTGGTTTCCTAAGTTTGTGCATGTCTCTATTGCTTTTCCAAAAAAACCCTAATTTTTATCCTTTGATCTTCTCAGATCTGTCCAGATCTGAGATGAATCGAGTCTATTTCACATGTTTCATGAAAGTCTTATGGTTTTTAATCGATTCTCCGTTTTTCCTGAAAAACTAGGGTTTACTGAACTCACTCTTTTAAAGACTTTCCGATTTTTGAGTGTTTAATCATGATTCTTAAGTGTTACTGATTGATTCATGTTAATATTGTTTGGACCCTAGTTGATTTATGCTAAAGCCCTAATTTCTTATATTTTTGCTTCAATTCTGAATCTTTCCGTTTACTGGCCCTAATTCTGTGTTTTACCCTAGTTCATCTCTACTAGAATTTTTGAGTCGATCTCTTGGCTAATTTATGTGTGTTTGTGAAGTTTTGTTCAGCCTACTCATCTATTTATGGAAAACTGATATTTTCCCTCTCTTTAAACCAATATTATTTTGAATTTCGATTTACTAATTTGCTTGGTTGAAAATTATGAGCTGATTCTTGATTTATTCCTTTGTTTACGAGTCTAATTATTCTTATTACCTTATTGTCTATAATGTTACTGATTCTTCACGATTATTTTCTTAATTAAACTTCTATTTATTTACCTCTTTACTTAGGTCTGATTTGATTTTCTTTCCTTAATTGACTCCTATCCTTTAACCGTTGGGTAGTTGTCCTTAATTGAAGGAAGACTATGCTAATTTTGTGTGTGATTGATTTTGTAATTTCCATAATTGCTGAATTATGATTTCTTTACCTTATTCTGCTCCACTCCTAAACTACTATTATACTCTCCTTTACTCCTCACTTCTGGACACGAACATTAGTTCATCAGCCACTACTTTTTACACTCTAAAAATCTCTCTGCTCTCTCTGCTACTTGTGATCTTTGTTAGTCTAGCCGGTTGCAAGCCAAGGCTGGAAATTGCACAACACCTGTCTTACATCTTATGTTTTCTTTCTCTAACTGGTATGCTTTCTGATTAAATTTTTAAGAATCTAAACCTATGTATTTATTTACTACCTTAGTTCATCAGACCTGAGTTCATTCTTGCTTCTGATTACTACTCGCCTAGCATGCCAAATACTTCCTTATTCAAATATGTAATTAGCATGTCTCCACTTTACTTGCATGTTTGCTATCTAGTTAACATGTCTTACACTGTCTTTTTCCACATGTAACTAGCTTGTTTGCCTAACTACTGTTTATCTAGCATGCCTAAACTTTGTTTTATAAGTGTATGATTAGCATGTCTACACTTGTTAATGCTTGCCTGGCATGTCCATTCCAGTTCTTGCCTGTTTTGCCTTACTCCTACTAAGTTATCTAGTCTCTCCAGTGCAACTCTAATTATGTTGTTTATGTGTCCTCAACATATTTCTGTTGTGATCTTTGCTTTATGTTTCAATGACCTACATTATATCTAACCTATTAGTTCTGTAGAACCCCTTTGAGAACTCTATGCATCCTGTTGTTTATGTGCTCTACCAAGGTGTATTCTATGTGTCTCCAATCTCTTTCCTTGTGTGGAAACTGTTTGCCAAAGTGTTTTCTAAAGATGTTTGTTCTGTGACTTGTGTTCTGATTGCAAATTATTTCCTATGCTTTTCTAACTGCTGCTTTACCACAAATTAGTACTGATTTTCAAAAAATCTTTTCACTCCTGAGACCTTTCTTTATACTGTTTACCAAACTCTTTCAAATCATGTCAAGCACTCTCACTTATTCTTAGGTTAAGTTTTGCCCCTCTGGTATGTGTATTGCTTAGAGGTACCTGAGATCTCTCTGAACTCTAGCATATCAGGGCTGGCACTTCCACATTGCACATAAATCCGTCCTTATTTGAGGAAAGTCTAGGTGTGAGCACTGCCCGGGATCCTTGAGGTACTTAGGGAACTCTGACACACCTAGACATGAAATTGGCCATGAAACTTTGGGCATTTGAGACTACTGAAGGCTTGGTACACCAGAAATTACTTTGGGCCTACTTAAGGCTCCTTATAGCTTAATGTATATTTATATTTATGTAATTTATTCAATCACTGGTCTGTAATAATTAATTGTAAACAAATGTTAGGGTGACTGGTAAAAAGGGAGGGTAGTTGTATACTGTAGGTAAAGTTGGATAGATATCATGCCTATAGGGTTTATTTTGGTTTACATGCGCTGAGTAGATAACATGCCTATATGGTTTATTTTGGTTTACATGTGTTATGTTAGACAACCTGCCTATAGGGTCTACTTTGGTTGAAATAAGTTCTGTTTACTTTACTTTACATGATTAGACACCATGCCTATAGGGAATAAAATAATTAAGGTTCATTTTTCATTACGGTATATATTCAAATTTGTCTCTTTGGAAATCATGCCTATATGATTTTAAATCAGCTTTACTTATAGAAATCATGCCTATAGGATCTAAAATCAGTTTTAATTAGAAATCATGCCTATAGGATCTAAAATCAATTTAATTTTAACTCACACATGTAAGCCTTGAATTAGTCTTATTAATTATCCTACTCGTTTCTTTAATAGCCTTCAACGCCGTGTTAATTAATATCACTAGAAAGCATGCTTATAGAATAAAGGACTTCAAAATGTCTTCCCATAATTGTGATTGTATATACGCACCTAGGCAAGCTTTATGACGTTAAATAGTTGTGCAACCAGTTCTGTTTATATGTGAAATTATCCAGGTTTAACAAGCTGTAAAACTAGTAGGCAAACTGGTTAGGATCCTACCACTTCCCTAAAAAACAAACACTACATGTTCTGTTTTTGTGATATCCATCTAGATATCATGTTCTTAGGGTTTCTGAACTTCTTTTGAAAATCTGTACTTTAGACGTGCTGTTTGATTGTCTACATACATGCGGAGGTAAATGTGAGCCTTCTAACTGTTTGTCCCTATTTGCTTGTCCTACATGTTATTTGTCTGCCGCCTAGATTTTTACCTTTTAAAAACCTTAGGTTGTCTAGAACTGTCCAGATTTAGTGGTCCTAAATTCCTCCACGACCATAAGAAAGGGACGGGTAGCAGCACACTTAGAGGTCGTTAATTAAACTCGCTTATAACCACTAAGGGGAGGGTAATGGGTAGTAAAAGGATATGATGACTGCGCGCTAATGTCATGTGTAGCCTCTCATTGAGGAGTGATCACCGGGCATTGCATGAGTATGATCCTGTAGGCTAATCAACCTAGGACTTCCCTTTCCCAATTCCTATGTGTTTAAATTTTATAAACTTCCTTTTCTTCATACATATGCAAGTTGTTCAAACCTCTCCCTTGCTTCCATTACCTGAATCATACATGTATTTAGAATGTCAAAACATGCCTTTATTTCCGAATATGTGTTGAGATTGTTTGCTTGTTAAATGACTAATTCACATAGTTTAAGTTCGGCCGGGATCCACCGTTGTGGACCGCGAGGGGTGCCTAACACCTTCCCCTCAAGGTTATTTTGAGCCCTTACCTTAATCTCTGGTAATGCAAACTAGTTACATGAGTTAATCGCTCTAGGTGCCCTAACGTACCATAATCCGTTAGGTGGCGACTTTTTAAATACCCAATTCCCAAAAGGAAACGAGTTGTTCCCCCATAAATATCGAAACCCGGACTTTCCCGCCATAAAAGAAAAAAAGGGGGCGCGACAATTGATAAGGGGACTGTGGTGAGTGCTGTTGGAAAATGGTGTTTTCTCACTCTAGAAGTCTAGTGAGAAGGAAGAGAATAACAACGATATCTTCCTTAAATGCTTTGTCTCACTCGATGTCAATATTCAAGGAGTTTTTCTGTCTGTCTCTGTTTTCCTTTCCCTTTTCCTTTAATTTCTTAAATTAATATTTAGGGTTTAAAACTTAAATTAATGCAATTTGCCCATGTGATTTAGATCTTACCTCGGAGTGGTAAATTATGGCAAATTTACCCCTTAATCCTATAATATGAATTAGAAGCAATTCTTTGCGTCTCTTTCCAAGATTATTATTTGTCAAAGTAAAGGAATATAAAGGAAAAATAAGAAGGAACTTGTAAAGTTTATCATGACGAGTTACCAAGAAAGAAAAAAAGTTTATAATGATGCTACAATATAAGGCAACAAAGTTCAACATTTTTTTCTTTCTTTCTTTTACTTGAGTGAATGCTAATTGACACATGTGTTAAAGAGATAATAAATAAGAGTTATGGGTTAGAGAGAGCTTTCTCCCACACTTTTCGTGTCTTGTCTTCTTCCTTGTTGTTCCAATCATGCACATTCCATCTTCCCCTCCGTAAGACGATCCACCTAATACTACAATGATCGTAGACCCCTCTCTAGTAACTTCCTTAGGACCCTCCTTTATGCAAACATTAATATCTGACCAATTGCCAAACCTCTCAGTTCAACTAAACCACTGCCAACTAGATATGACAGATGAAATTTCAACCGAATCAACTTTGGATAATTTCATCCCCTTAACTGCACTAGATAAATCATGACTCTATTCTCCTTGGCAATTCTCCCTTATAGTTAAAGATTTTGGAAGGAAAATTAATCATTTAACTCTACCACAAAAGGTTATGAGTTTATGGAGACCTATTGAATCTTTATCCCTTATTGATTTACGTAATGATTTTTTCCTTATCAAAGGAAGAAAACATGGCAAAATCCCTCCACGAGGGACCATGGTTTGTATTAAATCACTTTTTTATTTGCCATTGGGAACCAAAGTTTATTGCATCTAATACTCAGGTAACCTATTCTGTCATATGGAGTCGTCTTCTCGAGTTGCCCATTGAATTCTATGATCTTGACATACTAAGCAAGGTGGGTAGCAAAATAGGCAAACTACTTAAAGTAGATAGTTGTACCTCCTCTACCACTTGAGGTAGATATGCGCGTATTTGTACAGAGGTCCCTATTGAACAACCACTTAAATCCCATGTGTTCATCGGTACACATAGATAGCAAATTCTATATGAGGGTCTTAATATGCTTTGTCTCCATCGTGGCAGTCTTGGTCATACTACAAGAACATGCACCTTTGTCCATCAAACACCCCTCTACCACAAATATTATCAGTACAACTATCAAATAATACCTCTACATTAAGCTCTCCACCAGTACCAGCCATCACTGAATCGGAATGGAAAACTGTAGTTTTCCTGTGTAGATAGGGGAAGCAACGATTGGTCAATCAAATTTCAAATTTAAGCTAACCCATGCAAATTCCTTCAAAGAATGGCCAACAGACAATGGAAGCAGGTATGGCTGCGCACTCAAAGGGACCCACAGGTATGTCCGCCGACTTGAACTATCATAAACCTAATTTAGTCGATACAGGTATTTCCACTTTTGACCCCTAGAGTTTCATTAACTCTAAATCCTTTAATCATCTAACAAATCTAGATTCCAATTTAGATCTTGCTAATAAATTAGATTTGGATTTTGATATGCAAGCTGCAGGCTCAACATTACAATAATCCCCCAAGGCACAAGATAAACAAGCCTTATCCAGTACACATATAGAGATGATACCATCCTCCTCTGTAGCCCACAAAGTGCAACACCACATGCATCCCCTAACTTCCCCCGTTTCCTCAATGAATAGTGCTTTTAATAACACTACTCTCACCCTAAGTGAGTCCACGTCATCCCCACCTCCCCACTCGTTCATTCACGAGCAAGTTCACAAATATTTTCACAAGTTTACTGATAGCCCCATCATCCCCTAGATGCAATGATAACCTAACCCAACTATCTCACCCCAAATTACATAGCACTCCAATGCTACAAGAATTAAAAGTTCCACAATTTTCTTTACACTCAAGCCCACGTGAAAAGCCCACCAATCTAGAACACCAAGTCCTTTAAGTTGGTTCACCGCCTCCAACCACCACTATTGAGCCTACAAATATAAGTTCAGTGCCTACTCGACTCACCTCAACTAACCAGCCCAATATCAATCACAATTCCCCTTAATCCACAAAATAATGCAACGTTACAACCAAGCATCACCCTCTCTTCGCACTCACAACCACAGACCTTCTCTACTTCCTTATCGCCCTCTCAATCTTCATAACCTATTCCCTCACAACATGCAGAACCACATACCACCACCCCAAACCTACCCTATAATATACATATTCCAAGCACCCTACCCATACACTCCTCCATAATCCTGGCTAGAACTGGGCCTCCAGAACCATGTGCTTACATTCACCATGATGGTTAACAACCAAAGAAGTGATCATCAAAATTCAGAACCCTCTGGACACTGCACAGATAGTGACAGAGGGAATGAAACTAGCCATAGAGCTTTACGGGCAATACTAGTGGGCGATGTCCCAATCACCATAATGGGGCTCGAGCCAACCTCCACTCATGCAAACCCACTAGCGGAATGCCCCACAGACATATCCCACGTACCAACAACCCCAGAACTATGACAATTTTCTCTTTTACCCACCATACCACTCCCCAATCCCATGGATTCATCAGGAACTCTTCATGCGTGCACCAACTCCACCCACCTCTCCGATGAGTCCATTCAAACACCTAACTCCATCCTCCAGTTAAATGACAAACAACCTTCCCAGTCCCAACGAAAATGAAATCCTTATACCTCAGGAAATAGCTGCAGTAATGGAGGAAATGAGGGAAACACGCATGGTACTAATATGGCTAAAGCGATGTCATATCTCCATCCTCAAAGAGCAGTACAAAAAAAACTACTTCTAACATGCCCACCAGAAATGATTCAATGCTCCATCGAACTTCGACCAACTGTCAACCAGAGGCGGGGAAGTTTGCTGTCATAATCACTCCAACACTTCAACCTCTAACCAGGAAGCCACGGAAGTGGAACAATAGTTGGAGACTCAACAAAATCTCCAGAACCAACCACCAACCAATAGTCGTTCGATGAACTTCGTCATTTGAAATTGTCGAGGTGCCCAATCCCCCGACTTTCGACACAAGTGTAGGAATATGCTTAACTACTACAAGCCAGCACTTCTTGTCCTCCTTGAAACATATATAGCTGACCATGAAAACCTTAACGGAGGACTTTGGTTTTACAAACTACTCTCAAGCTCCTACACAAAGCCAAGCTGGGCGAATTGTTGTACTTTGGAATGCAGCTACATTCAAAGTGGATGAAATTGCAGTCACTAATCAGGAAGTTCATTGCATGGTGCAGGTATACCCTAAACCTCAAAACTTTTTATTTTTTGCTCTCTATGCAAGCCCTTATCTTAGTCAGAAAAAATACTCTGGCAAAACTTAAAATGTATTGCATATAATTATTCGGGTCCTTGGCTATTAAGTGGAGATTTTAATGATATTATTACTGCTTCAAAAAATTTTGGTGGTTGCTCTTTAAATAATTTCTGTTCTGACCTGCTGCTTGAGTGTTTAAATCTGCAAATTAATTGATCTAGGTTTTCGAGGGAGCCGCTATACTTGGACAAATAAAAGAAGTAGGAGTGCAATATGATTTTAGAAAGATTACATCGAGTGGTAGCAAATTATGAATGGTTGAATCTATACCTAATTAAACACATGTCGCGTACTCACTCCGATCATTGCCCGTTACAACTTTCATTAGATAGTTAGAAGTACTATTTTTAGATTTGATACCATTTGGTTATCACACCCTGATTTTACTACTATTGTTAATGATAACTGGCATGATAATAATGAAGTTGTAGATGCCATAAGAGACTTTAGCACATCTGTTCAAGAATAGAATCATGCTACTTTGGTAATATTTTCGTCCAAAAGAAACAATTGCTTGTATGCATTGCTGGCTTACAGGCATCCACACATTACCCAACTAGTCATTTTTTACAAAATCTCGAAAAAGAGCTCATCCATAAGTTTAATCATATTCTCAAGCTTGAGGAAGAAATTTGAAAACTAAAATCACGAATTTCGTGGCTCCGAGACGCTAATACAAAGTTCTTCCACTTAACCACTCTTAAAAGAATACGCGGGAATCGTATTATGTCCATAAAGGATGCCTCAGGGGAATGGATTTTTGATACTAATAAAATAAAAAGCAATTTCATATCCTTTTATGAAAATTTGTATACCACTAAAGTAGTCTTTCCCAGATTATTCACCACTTCCCCTCTTTTTTCTCTAAAACAAAATGAGTGTGACTCTTTAATGCACCCTTTACAAGAATCCGAAATTCTTATATCACTCAAATCTTTAAAGCCAGTAAAATCTCCTGGACCAGATAGATTACACCTATTATTTTTTCAAAAGATTTGGACATAAGTGGGCCCTTCAGTAATTAAGTTTTGCAAAAATATTTTTCACAATAACAAGATTCCAGAATAAATTAATGAGACATTCATTTGTCTGACTCCCAAAACTCAGAGCCCCACCTCCCCAGCTCAGTTCCGCCCTATTAGCCTTTGTAATACCATCTATAAACTCATTACCAAATTATAGTGAATCGCGTCAAGCCTTTACTTAATAAGCTCATCCATACCTCTCAGTTAGCTTTTCAGCAAAATAGAAGAGATTCGGATAATGCCCTAATAGTGCAAGAAATTTTGCACCATTTTAGAACCTCTAAGTCAAAATGCTTCGAAATGCTGCTTAAAATTGATCTAGAAAAGGCATTTGATTGATTAGAATGTAGTTTTATACGTGAAACTTTGACGCACTTCAACTTTCCATCACTTTTGACTGAATTAATCATGTCTTGTGTAACAACTACCACCACATCTATTCTTTTTAACGGTAGTCTGACACAAGCTTCAAACCATCGCGAGGTATTAGGCAAGGTGATCCCTATCACCATATCTCTGTGCATGAAAATGTTATCACAAAGCATAAATCTAGCAGCGGATTATCAGTCTTGGAATCCAATTTACTTGAATAAGAAAGCTCCACCCATCTCCCACTAATTCTTTTGCTGATGACATTATTTTTGCTATAAGGATCAATACACGCACATGTCATTCTATCATTGATTACATAAATCACTTTACTACATTATCCGGCCAAAAAATAAATTTTCAGAAGTCCAAAGTCTTCTTTTTCAAATACTGCACACCGGAAGACAAACATTTTGTCACTACTTCTTTTAACATTCATGGAGGACACAAATTTGGAAAATACTTGGGATTTCCAATACTCAACTCCAAACCAATTAAAAGAGATTTTCAATTCCTAATTGACAATTTTAAAACTAGACTAGCGGGTTGGAAAACTAATTTTCTCGCCATGGCATGAAGGATTACCCTTATTAAGGCTACTTTAAACTCTATTCCAAATCATGTCATGTAAATCACATGTCTACCAGTAGGGCTCTTGCACAAGCTAGAATGTTATCAATGCAATTTTCTCTGGGAAACTACCCCTCAAAAAGAAAATTACATATGGTACGTTGGGAACAAGTTACAACATCAAGAGTGGAAGGGGGACTAGGTATCCAAAGATTAAAAGAAAAGAACCAAGTTCTCCTTGCTAGTACAGCTTGGCGATTGTTCCACAATCCCTCAACTTTACGTGCATCTCTACCAATATCCAAATATATTTCCTCCAATGTCAAACATTCATCTCAGCTTTCCAGAAGTTGGAAACATCTTCTTATGGGTCGGTCTTCATGCCAACAAGGCCTTATTTGGCGCTTATCAACGGGCTCCAACGTTAATTTTTTTAGTGGCCCTTGGTTAGCTCCGCATTAATCCCGCGCCATCAAATTCAAGGGCCTTTAACACTAGATGAGTCAGTGGCTACAGTTTCTCAAACTCTAAATTCCAATCCAACTGCTTGTAGCCAACTATCACTACAACTCTCACCCACTATAATGCAATTAATAGACCAGTTCTACCTCCCACAATATCCAATACATCATGATAGACTAGTTTGGGGCCCCAACATTAATGGCAAATTTACAGTGCATTCTTGTCATAAATCTCCAACAAATGCTTTACACCTAACAAACAGTTATGGATGGCTTTGGCGCCTACCAGTTCCCCCAAAAATTAAATATTTTCTTTGGTTGTGTGCTCATAATAAATTGCCAACTCGATCCTATCTCCATAGACTAGGCATTACTATTAGCCCCTATGTCAATTCTGCCAATTAGAGCTAGAAACTATCTATCATATTTGGATCAATTGTATAAATGCTACGCAATGCTGGAAAAATCTGTCTCTTGCCCCTTGTGGATTCTGTCACTTTTACAATGGATAATCCTCATCAAGGGATACACAGGCTCTTTTTGCTATCCAAGAGTTACTATACTCATGACTTACCTCCTCACGTCGTCATTGCTTAATACTCTATGGCACATCTGAAAAACCAGAAACAAAAATAGCTTTGAAAACATAAAGACTCAGGCAAACGCCACAACT